>NW_022589709.1:20336707-20345360 GCF_004348235.1 Phoca vitulina
CTTTCTTTCTTTCTTTCTTTCTTTCTTTCTTTCTTTCTTTCTTTCTTTCTTTCTTTCTTTCTTTTCTTCCTTCCTTCCTTCCTTCCTTCCTTCCTTCCTTCCTTCTTTCCTTTCTTCCTTTCTTCCTTTCTTCTTTCTTTCTTTTGCAAGTAAGGAAATAGAGGGACAAGAGGCACAAATCTCTTGCTTAAGATCATAAAATAAGTTGTCAAAGCCCTAGGACTAGGAGTCAGGTCTCCCTTTATGCATTCCACGTAGGAAAACTATTTTCTTGCCCAGATCCTGAGAGTTCTGCTTGCTCAGTCACTAGGTTTTATAGACTGATGATGGCCAACAGCTTCAGTGTTGATTTTACGACACCTTCATCAACCTATGGGATGGTTTCCAAAGAGAATCCCACAAGGCACTGAAGGAGCAGACACTCAGCATGATAGCAGCAAAAGCTGGGGGGCTTCTTGCCCCTCACCCCCCCCACTAAAATTTACAGAGTATATTTACCTAATCAATAATAAAATTCCTTAGTCAGGGTTCTGGAAGAGCTCTATTACCTGGAAAGTAGATAAGGAGTTCTTTGTAGTGAAAGCATCTAAAGAATCAAAGGAGGACAAAAAGGGGGTGGAGGTGTCTTGGGGAGTTGATTTTCAAAGTATGGCTCAGGGAATTTTGAGCAAAAACAGATATGTTCTGAGTGCTGCACTATTTCTGCTTTATCTCCAAGTGTTGTGTGTGTATATGTCTACATGCGAGTATGTGTGTGTATCATCTGTTGCCCAGATTTTTGTGGAATGCAAATATTCAATGACCCCATCAATTCAGGATTTTAGGTGTGATATTCCTTCATAATCTTAAGGTAATTATTTGTCATTCTGTGTGACTACCTCATACCTCCCTGTCTTTACTCCTGGACAATGCAGAACACAAAGAAGATAAAGGAGTAATAATGGAGAATGGGTTTTCCCCTCTCCCTTCTGGGCCCCAGTCATTCGGTTCAGCCAGTGTTTATTCAGTGCAGGGCTGTGTGAGGCTCTGTGCTGAGGGCAGCCAGGGGACACACAGATGAGAAAGCCCAGTTTGCAAGATGCTGGCGTCCTTGACTCTCTTTTGTGTTTGCTTCTGCTTGTCTTTCCCTATTTCCTCTGTAAGATAATAGCATTGGGACCAAAATAAAATTGTCTAAGCTGTCTTATTCCTAACGGTAAACATAACACTGGATGTTTGTCATTGTAGACAGCAATAAAGATAAACTTTTAAAGAAGGCTTGAAAAATATTTTTAAAGTATTAAGCTGACAGAAAGGATGGAAATCTCTTACCCCATATATGCTTCTTTCAATATTATCTTGGGTTCTCAGGAGGAACATAGATATTGAAGAAAATGGGAGAGAAGAGAAGAAGAAATAGAAGCCAGCTTAACCTCTGGTTTATTCAATTTTGATTTTCTTATCTCATTACTCTCTCTCCTGTTCAACCTCTATATTGTTAACATTTGAAAAAGAGAATGTGGAAATTTTATTTCCATTTCTAACTTCTGTATTCTTGATCCTTCTCCTTGTTTTTTTTTTCTTCAAGTTTTTTATTTAAAATCTAGTTAATTAATATATAGGGTAAAATTTAGTGATTTATCACTTGCATATAACACCCAGTGCTCATCACAAGTGCCCTCCTTAATATCCATCACCCGTTTAGCCCATCCCCCTGCCCACCTCCTCTCCAGCAATCCTCAGTTTGTTCTCTGTTGTTAAGAGTCTCTTATGGTTTGCTTCCCTCTCCCTTTTTTCCTTTCCTTCCCCTGTGTTCATCTGTTTGTTTCTTAAATTACACATATGAGTGAAATCATATAGTATTTGTCTTTGTCTGACTGACTTATTTTGCTTAGCATAATACGCTCTAGTTCCATCCACATTGTTGCAAATGGTAAGATTTCATTCTTTTTGGTGGCCAATAATATTCCATTGTGTATATATACCACATCTTCCTTATTCATTCATCAGTCGATGGACATTTGGGCTCTTTCTATAATTTGGCTATTGTTGATAATGCTGCAGTCAACATTGCAGTGCATGTGCCCCTTTGAATCAGTATTTTTGTATCCTTTGGGTAAATACCTACTAGTACAATTGCTGGGTCATAGGGTAGTTCTATTTTTAACTTTTTGAGGCACCTCCATACTCTTTTCCAGAGTGGCTGCACCAGTTTACATTCCCACCAACAATGTAAGAGGGTTCCCCTTTTTCTGCATCCTCGCCAACATCTGTTGTTTCCTGTGTTGTTAATTTTAGCCATTCCGACAGGTGTGAGGTGGTTTCTCATCGTGGTTTTGATTTATATTTCCCTGATGATGAGTGATTTTGAGTATCTTTTCATGTGTCTGTTAGCCATCTGGATGTCTTCTTTGGAAAAATGTCTATTCATGTCTTCTGCCCATTTCTTAACTGGATTATTTGTTTTTTGAGTATTGAGTGTGATAAGTTCTTTATGTAGTTTGGATATTAACCCTTTATCAGATATGTCATTTACAAATATCTTCTATTCCCAAGGTTGCCTTTTAGTTTTGTTGATTGTTTCCTTCACTGTGCAGAAGCTTTTTATCTTGATGAAGTCCCAATAGTTCATTTTTGCCTTTGTTTCCCTTGCCTCTGGAGACGTGTCTAGTAAGAAGTTGCTACAGCTGAGGTCAAAGAGGTTGCTGCCTGTGTTCTCCTCCAGGATTTTGATGGTTTCCTGTCTCACATTTAGGTCTTTAATCCATTTTGAATTTATTTTTGTGTATGTGTAATTTTGTGTATGTGTAAGAAAGTGGTCCAGTTCATTCTTCTGCTTGTGGCTGCCCAGTATTCCCAATACCATTTGTTGAAGAGACTGTCTTTTTTGCATTGGATATTCTTCCCTGATTTGTTGAAAATTAGTTGACCTTATAGTTGTGGGTCCATTTCTGGGTTTTCTATTCTGTTCCATCCATTTATGTGTCTGTTTTTGTGCCAGTACCATACTGTCTTGATGATTATATAATATAGCTTGAAGTCCGGAATTGTGATGCCTCCAGCTTTGCTTTTCTTTTTCAAGATTGCTTTGGTTCTTTGGGGTCTTTTGTGGTTCCATACAAATTTTAGGATTGTTTGTTCTAGCCCCGTGAAAAATGCTATTTTGATAGGGATTGCATTAAATGTGATCCTTTTCCTTGTAATCGATATTATAGCCAATTATTCTCTGCTACCCTCTCCAGAAGAAAACTTGGTAAATTAAGGAAAAGGTTTTCTTTTTTACTCATATACTTCTTATTTAAATGCTAACATCAACTTAATGGGAAAATTAATAGCTAATACTGGAAGCAATAAAACATAATTGTTACGAGCACGAACTTTTGATTTCTGTAGATTGTTACTAGAGGCATGATCTTCAGCAAGTTAGTCAAACTGTATGAGCCTCAGTTTCTTCATCTATAAAATAAGAATAATAATGTTAGGTGTGCTATGTATTAATGTGCTTAATTCTCATAATCCTATGGAATAGATCTTTCATAGAGGGGACATTGAGGAAAAGTCAGTTTTAGTAACTTGCCTCCCCCTAAGTGTCAGAGTTGAGTTTAAAACCCAGTCATGCTCCAGAGCCCACCACATTCTTTTTTTTTTTTAAAGATTTTTTAATATATCTATTTGACAGAGAGAGAGATAGCGAGAGCAGGAACACAAGCAGGGGGAGTGGGAGAGGGAGAAGCAGGCTTCCCGCAGAGCAGGGAGCCTGATGTGGGGCTCGATCCCAGGACCCTGGGATCATGACCTGAGCCGAAGGCAGACGCTTAACCGACTGAGCCACCCAAGCGCCCAGCCCACCACATTCTTAACTTCCAAGCTGTTGCTTCTGGGTGTACCCCTCGAAGGCCACATCGTCCTGGCTTGTTGCTGGCAGGCATAGAAAGAATTCAGAGTCAGTGCCCAGATGTCTTTGAATAGCAGCTCTGCCTCAGCTTCCTAGTGCCTAGGAAAGCCCTTCATCCACTGTTATGAGTTGAGTTGTAGGCCCCCCAGGTTTATATCTTGAAGTCCTAACCCCCAGTATATCAGAATGTGACCTTATTTGGAAATAGGGTCATCACAGCTGTTATTGTTTAAGACAAGATCATACTGGAGTTGGCCGAGCACCTAATCCAGTGTGACTTGTGTCCTTATAAAAAGGGGAAATTCGGACACGGACACCTAACAGGGGAGACTGCCATGTGAAGTTAAGAGTTACACTGCTGTGAGTCAAGTGACTATTGGCAGCGAGGAGAGAAGGCTGGAACAGGTCCTTCCCTGGAGCCCTCAGAGGGAGCACAGTCCTGCCCACACCTTGATCTCGGACTTGCAGCCCATGGAACTGTGAGGCAAAAAGTGTCCATTGTTGAAGCCACTCTGTTTGTGGTACTTTGTAACAGTGGCCCTACCAAATGCCTACCACATGCAGCTGACGTGGTTGGGCCCTTACCACCACTCCGTCAGCCTGCTCTTCACCTCTTCTCAACTCTCCATCTTAACGCCCTGCATTGCTTATTTCGAGTACCGACCCTGCACCCTCAACTCTGAAGCTTATTCCTGTAACCCAGCTTGTCTCCAGCGCCCATGCTCCTCGTTTATAGCTACCTGGCAGTGGGCCCCACCTGTGGACTCTTCCGTCCTGACTGCCTTCTAAACCGAGCAAGTCGTCTGACCTCTCCACCAGCTTCTTCTCTCTTCTCTCTTTTCCGCAGTCAACCAGACCCAAAACTTTCTTTCCCACGCACTCCTGCAAACAAAGTTGCCAAGACGTGTTGTTGATTCTTTGCAGTGCCTCCCATGAGCAAGCTTCTAATTTCACTAGACCATTTCCCATCCTCATCCTGGGCAGCTGCAGTAGCTTGCCTACGGTCCTTCCTGTCTCCTCACACTAGCTTTCAGCCTGTTCTTCATATGCTGCCAGAGTCATCTTCTTGACATAGTGGTTATGCTCACATCATCACTACCCTAGCAGGGCTGGGCCCTGGTTGCATGCAGAATAAAGGCCCATCTTAAATTTGGCATTCAAAGCTCTTCTTTAATATGGCCCCAGCTCACCCCAATATTGCCACCTAAGATAACCAAGGGAGACCAACAATCCAACAGGAAGAGCTTTACTGGGACCATCTGTTAATGGAAACTTATGGTCTGAAACTAGATTTTATCATTCTGTCAGAGTTGACCTGGCTCAGCTGAGTTCATTCATGTTAACAAAATTCATGAAAGACACAGCCTCTACTCTGATTGCATTTCATATCTGAGTATTCAAGGATGTGGCCTTGATTGGGTTTTCATCTTTCCCTAACCACAGGATTATCTCACAGGATATATTACTTCTGTAGGTTGCTAACCTCATTTACAATGTTGGTTTCTTTGTTCATTTATTTGTTTATATGTTTGCTAATTTATTTCATTTTTTATACGTTTGCTAATTTAGGTAAGAAGCTGCCTTTTCTCTAAATTCTAAGTGCTCCTTACTATTGAGCTCCTCAGAATTTCTCTGAGTAAGTTTTAGGCCACTGCTCAGCAGCCTCTGAAATCCTGAAAAGAACACCACCAGCTGGTCCAGCCAGGGCCAGAAAATAAAAATGTGCAGCCTTCTGGAGTTAAGGGCACTGACAGTGAATGAGCAGGAAAAAAGGAGCTGAACAAAGGCAGTTGAGAGAAAGGAGAGAAGCAGAGCTAAACAGGAAAGTGGTTCCCTTGTGAGGACTAGCACAGTGCTGTAGTTCGCTTAGATTATGAACCACTCACCCCCTGTACGATCTTCATCATAACAAAAGACCATAGGCTGAGTAGCTTCAACAACAGAAATTCACTTGCTCACATTTCTGGAGGCCAGCAAATCCAAGATCAAGGTGCCAGCTGATTTGGTTCTTGGTGAGAGCTCCCTTCCTGGCTTGCAGATGGCAACCTTCTTGGTGTGTCCTGATATGGCAGAGAAAGAAATGTCTCTTTCTTCTTCTTCTTAGAAGGCCTGTGGCATTAGGGCTGCACTCTTAAGACCTCATTTAATCTTGATTATCTCCCAAAGACCCTATTTCCAGATACAATTACATTGGGGGTTAGGGCTTTGACATATGAATGGGGGGGTACAATTCAGTCCATAGCATCCTCCCTCACAAAAAGTATACATAAAGGGTTTTTTCCCCCTTTGCTTTAGTGAAAGAGAGCTGCTGGATAGTGAGATACTCAGGTATAGTGTCATTAGAGATACGGTAAGTTCTGACCCAACAGAACTACCTAGTAGGTCTAGGTTATTAGCTAGACTGGGAAGTAACTCAGCCTGATACCATCTGTCATGTTAAGTGAACCTAGGGGCTTCAAAGACAGTTCTTCTATTGGGAAGTTTAAATTTTATTTAATATCTTTTGGACTATGAAGAACTGAACCCTTAATCTAGGAAGTTCAACTGAGTTTGGTTGGAATTAATTTACTTCTTTACAGAAAGCTGAACTATGCAGATGAGTTCCTCTTAAATCCTTTTTTGAGTTTGGGTTCTTTAGGTAGGGATGTTGTAGGTCCGGTTTCCCAGGAAACAGACTCTGAGGGGATTTGGATGCAGAAGGCATGTTGGGGTGCCCTCTGGGGTCAACACCTGTGAGGGAATCCCAGGAAGCAGGATTAGGTAGATAGGGAAGTTGAACTGAGACACGTTTACAAGAGGTGTCTCAGCTGATCTTATGGAAAGCTCTGGAGGTTAAGATGGGCCTTCAGCACATCCAGAAGAATTGAAGAAAGGGGGCCAGGCCTTTGCAGCCCCTTATCAACCAGTCATTAGACATTGGCTGTCTCTGGGGAAGGGGTGTAACTTTGGTCGAGGTAGCCCCCTTTTGCAGAGGGGCAGTTCCCAGAAAGGGACTCCATCATGAACCTTCAGCAGGTAACATTCCTCATAGCTTCAGCCCATAAAGAGGGTGTCTGGTGCTGCATCACTGCATCCACCATATAGGATGGGAGCTAAGGCCAAGCAACCATGAGTTATGCATTCAAATCTGTTGATATTCCTCTGCTTGGGATTCAATTTTTTTGTTTGTTTGTTTGTTTTTGTTTTTTATGGTTAAAAGATCATTCTTGTGCTAGAGGCTAAAGATTTTTTGTATGTAGGAGCCCTCTGAAAATGGTGGGTTGTGGCCAGCTAAGACTGGTAATTAATTGTGAAACTAAGTGCACAATATTTCCCAGTCATGTCGTTACAAGCACAAGGGAGGGAGGAGCTAGAACTAGTTGTGCACTTAACTGAAAATTCCTGGTAGAGGATGTGATGAAGAGCAAGTTTGAGACAAGCCTGGACATTTATTTTGGAGGAGCTCATTTCCGCAGACGTACATGTGGTTTCGGTAACTTTCTGGGCTTTTTTTTTTTTTCCTGAGAGTATTTATGTTCATTTGCTAGAATGAGCAGAGGAGTTATGAATATGGAATATGGCTCAGTGCTATATAAGTGTTCCTCAACACTTGACTGTTGATTAGTGTGGTTAGGTTTAATGAACTCATTTAATAACAATATTCCTGCTGAGAATTTTATTGGGTACTAAATTCTTAAATTTAATAATGCAAAACATATTTGTAGAGTGTTAATAATAGTTGCAGGACTTTCAGAGAGTAAAATACTGAAGGTTAAGTGTAATGGGTTAATTAAATAAGAAAGCCCAAACTACCTTTCAGAGTGACTCCACAATGCTGTTCGCTTTCTTTTAATGAATAAAGCAGGCCGTATCAAATGCCATTTGTGTGCGTTCGTTTAAAAACAGCATTCAAAGCTAGCAAGTTTAGACCAGAGGAAACTCAAACACAGCAAAATATTCTGCATGACAAACAGAGTTTTGTTTTCTGTACTGATCCATTAAATTGAATAACTTGATTTTCTTGCACGATGTCAACAATATGTTTCTTCCATGTAGAGGAATCAGCAGGAACTCTCCAACCGCCTCCTGAACAGGGGCAGCTTCTATCAGTGGTGGTCTGCATAAGCATTTGGGAAGTGTTTTAACTGCTTTAATTGCATTTTAGTGAAATGACACAAACTTCTTACAGCCTTTTCAAAATTAGCAGTTCATTTAAATTGGTGAAGAGTTTTAAAACTGGTTATAAATGTCCTTTGTGTGATATATTCAAAATTATTTTTAGCAAACTTTTCAGGGTGATAAGTGTGTTTTGTCCTTCATTAACCTAATGAATTGTTTGGACCTAGGGAAGGTGTGCCCCTCAGTTTTCCCATCTGCACAATAGGGATAGAAAAATAATGCTGATTATGACGTGATAAGGCAACGTGTGATTAAGTGTGCACACTTTGAGCTCTCCAGAGTCCTCTAAGGCAGTTTTATTTGAGGATGAGTTTTGTGGATTTTGTTTCTGGAGAGGTAATTACTCTAGACAGGAGCCCTGGGGGAGAATATTGAACTCATTTTCCACTCCTGGTGGATTATAGAGGAGTGAATTTTGAGTTTCTGAAATATTAAAAAAGCCTGGAAGTTGTGGTTTCCAGTCAAATCCATTCCCATCACATTGGGAAGGCACATCAGTTAGGAATGTGTTTAGTTATTCTATTTCCGGGATCAAGAATTTTGGGGGTAGGTGACTCAATGATGCCTTCACTGAGTTTTCTTTCTTTCTTTCTTTCTTTCTTTCTTTCTTTCTTTCTTTCT
>NW_022589709.1:20345460-20684563 GCF_004348235.1 Phoca vitulina
TTTCTTTCTTTCTTTCTTTCTTTCTTTCTTTCTTTCTTTCTTTCCTTTCTTTCTTTCTTTCTTTTCTTTTCTTTCTTTCTTCCTCCCTTCCTCCCTCTCTCCCTTTCTTCTTTCTTTCTTTCTTTCTCCCTTCCTCCCTCCCTCCCTTTCTTTCTTTCTTTCTTTCTTTCTTTCTTTCTTTCTTTCTTCCTCCCTTCCTCCCTCTCTCTCTCTCTCTTTCTCTCTCTCTTTCTCCCTTCTTTCATCTGTCTATCTTTCTGCTTGCTATCCTTAGAGTGCTTGTTGCTGCAGGACTGCAAGGTGCCCTGCCCATTTCCGGGGAGCATGTTGCCGGCATGAAGAGGAGGGAAGAAGAAGTAGGAAATGGCGGCTCCTGCATCAAGAAAGAGAAGCTTTTCCAGGAAACTTCAGTGTTTCATTGGCTGCATAGTTAGTTCATTACATGGATGAGGCACAGTTAAACTAGTCCTGGGAGTAGGTTTTGTGAGGGGGCTATGTATGGCTCCCAGTTGGGAAGTAACAGACATTTTAAAGGAAGACAATGGCCTGCAGCTCTCAGATCTAGTTCACTTAGTGTTTGTCAGGCCACAGAGATTTCTAGTTTTGCTTCCTTTGTTGCTCTCATCTTCCGTGCTCAGCCTGATCCCGGTCCTGAGCTCAGGCAAGATGGAGATAAAAAGTGAGCCCTAAGTACTCTGGGCCTCAGCATCTGCTCAGGTTGGCTGCCTGACAGGCTCCAACCCGGTGCCCCAGTTCTGAGACCCTAGTCCCCACATTACATTGTGTCCTGGGCCTGACTCGCTGCCTTGGAAACCTCCCAGCCCTCAGTCTCTGGAGGACCTGGCCTGCCTACTCTCACTTGTTTCCCTTTAGGGAGAGAAATTCTATCTTTGAGCTTCTGCCTAATGGCTGGGGTTCCGCCTTCTGCTGACAGACTCACTTAGTGATGCCTCGGGCTTCAGAGCATCACCAACTCCCACGACACCAGATCCCTGGTTTGGCCTCCACCTACCAGTCCTCCACCACCACCACTACACATGCACACATACACACACAGACGCTTGATCAAAGCTATCATGGCTGAAACAATCAAATAGATATTCAAGACTCATAATGAAAAACAGCACTGTTTTGTCCATCCCTCCCTACTTGCAATTCTTTTCTGTTTAACACTTCTAACAGTTTTAGCTGTTTCTTCTCATTTGCCTCTATAATCTGTAATTTGCTTATATTGCTATTTCTTCCATTCAGTTGTAGATATTATATATTGATTTTCAACAAGGAAATGTGGATCCAGTGCCCTCCCCAAATACACACCAACTTCCCCTTTATCCAATCTCCTAATCTTAATTTTTGGTTAGATCAACATTCAGATTTCTTGCTACATAAGAAAAGAATCAGCTGTCTTGCTTATGCCACTTTTACTTGGTCACTGGTTCTATGCAGCCAAACCCATATACCATGTTTCTGTCTTCCTTGTGAACAGCCTCTTGTTGGTGGATCCCTCCTCCAGTGGCTTCCTGAGAAAGCATCCATGATAGACCAGTGTTTTGAGAAACATCTTAATTCTGCCTTTGCATTTGATCGATAGTTTGGGCATAGAATTTGAAGCTGGACATTATTTTCTCTAGGGATTTTGAAGTGATTGTCCCGGTGTCTTTTGGCACCCAGAATTGCTATTGAGAAAGTAGGTGCCATTATGACTCCCAATCCCTTGTATGAGACCTGCTGTTATTTCTCTTTTTCTTTCCTGGAAGCTTTTGGAATCCTCTTTGCCCAATGTTCTGAAATTTCATGCTGATGTGTCTTCGTATAGGTGTAGGTCTTTTTTTTTTTTTTAAATCCATTTTGCTGATCCCATGAAGGACCCTCTCCTATGGAAACAGATAGGCTTCAGTTCTAGGAAATTAAAAAGTATCAATGGTAATTTCCTCCCTTTCAGCTTCTCTGTCATATTTTGGGAACTGCTATAATTTGGACATTAAATATTCTAAAATTATCTCCTCATAATTTTACTTTGTCTCTCATATTTTCTCATTCTTTGGTTTTTACTCTTAGTATTGCAGCTCTATTTTCTTGGAGATTTTCTCAACTTTACATTTCAATCTTTTATTTATTTTTTTATTTTTAAAGATTTTTTATTTATTTATTTGAGACAGAGAGAATGAGAGAGAGAGAGCACATGAGAGGGGAGAGGGTCAGAGGGAGAAGCAGGCTCCTTGCTGAGCAGGGAGCCCGATGTGGGACTCGATCCAGGGACTCCAGGATCATGACCTGAGCCGAAGGCAGTCGCTTAACCAACTGAGCCACCCAGGCGCCCTACATTTCAATCTTTTAAATTAAAATTTAGTTTCTGCTTTTAATTTCCAAAGGTTTTTTTATATTGTTATTCTGTGAGTGTTCTTTTTAAAACTTCCTATTCTTGTTCCATGAATATTATATCATTGTTTAACTCCATATTATTTTATGTTAGATGCTCTCTTCGAATATCTAGTTGTTGTTGGCTGTCTCTTCATATTTAAGAGTAAGGCACAATAAAGCTGATTAGAAGGTATGTGAGTGTGTGAGTGTGTGTGTATGTGAGTGTGTGTGTGTGTGTGTGTGTGTCTTTAGGGGAGGAAGACTGTTTGGCCAGTGGGCTTCACTAAACGATGATCTGAGAGGGCTGTTTCATTGGGTGATCCATCCCTCCCCTGCCCAATATATACACAGGTATTTTCCTTTGGCCCAGGTAGTATCTCCAGAGGGACATCCTTCAGTCTCCTGTCTGGATGTTATAAAGCTAGTAACAAGGGTTCTCAGAGCTGAGTGGGGGAAAAGGAGCCAATGGTCTTATCATTCAACATGTGGACTTTCCCTTAACTCCCCAATTTCAGGATGACACTCTTATCCTCTGAATGGTTGCCCAAAATCCAGAATCAATTTGGGATTAACTACTGTAGAGGGTAAACGTCTGGTTTCCTTCCTGGGTTGGGGAAGATAAATAGGGATCCAATGGCTCCTTACATACACTTTCAACGAATCCACCTGTTTGGAGCTGTACGTGTACTGTCTGGCTCTCCTGTCCACAGTGTTGCTTCACTATGTCTCTTTGCTGCACTAAATCCACTCATTTGTTTGCTTTGCAACTTCTGAAATGTAGTTCTAATCTTCTGTTCTTGCCATTATACAATCAATTCTCATTATTTGCAATAATTGTGTTCTATGAAGTTGCTTTACACGCTGAATTAATAAACACTGAACCATTGTTCCAAGGAAATATAGGGTTAGGCACCTGTGAGTCTCATTAATTCATCAATATGGAACCTTGTATTATGTGTATTTCTGTTTAAAGAAACCTATTTAAAACATTATTGGGGTGCCTGGGTGGCTCAGTCGTTAAGCGTCTGCCTTCGGCTCGGGTCATGATCCCAGGGTCCTGGGATCAAGTCCACATTGGGCTCCCTGCTCGGTGGGAAGCCTGTTTCTCCCTTTCCCACTCCCCCTGCTTGTGTTCCCTCTCTCGTGGTCTCTCTCCCTGTCAAATAGATAAATAAAATCTTAAAAAAATATATATATATATATTATTGATTTGTTAATATCAAAGTCATGGCCAACAGTACTGGAATGTATGCCTGAGTGAAGCGGATCCAATACATGCATTTTCTCCATAAGGTGCATCACAGCCTTCTTGTGCTCAGGCACTCTAGACAGTACTTCTGCACCGTGCCTGGAGGACATTTTAGACAACAAGATCACCAACAAAAAACACAGCAAGCCCGATGCAAGGCTCGGTCTCAGGACCTGGAAATCATGACCTGAGCAGAAACCAAGAGTTGAACGCTCAACCGATGGCACCATCCAGGCGCCCCGCTGAGTTAACATTTCTAATTCTACTGTATTTGGTTTTGGATTAGTTGCTTGAATCTTCTGGCAATAATAAAACTTACTTTGCAGCATTGTTCTGAAGATTAAATAAGGTAAGCAACAGCTATAAAACTCTTAACACTTTGCCAGGTGCATCATGCATTGTCAAGACATGCTAGTTCTTTCTCCCCTTCACCAGATGGGCCAGGCTCAAGGTGCCTTTCAGCAGACCTAATGATGGCACTTGGCTCCTAACCTCACTGAGATTCTCTGCAGGCAGGCCAGGCCTTCTGCTTGAACCTGCTGGTACTATATAGCAGGGACCTTCAATTCTCTATGTCAGATGCACAGCCTCAAACTTAAAAGTAATCTTCACTTATTTTATTTCTTATTTGCTTTTCTATGAGTGAAAGTTATTTTTTAAACATTATTCTGAATGAGTAGCCAGCTATATTTAGATGATTTGAAAAAAAATGTGGTTTAATTATGCTTTCACTAGTGGGTACAGATGGAGACTACATATGAGATTGTAGAGAATTATTTTTATTACTGGTTCAGAGGAGAGGGCAGAGGACCATGATAGAGTGTAAGCTTGAGGAAAATCTGCATTACATTTACATAGGCAAGAGTTTATTATGTCCTAACAGAATAGGTCTGCTTTGGGTAATTTTAGAAAATTCCCCAATGGGGCTAGAATCATTAATCCATGATATAAGTGAATTTCTGACTGCCTTGATTTTTCGATTAAAATCAGATCTCCATGGGGCACCTGAGTGGCTCAGTCGGTTAAGCGTCTGTCTTCGGCTCAGGTCATGATCCCAGGGTCCTGGGATAGAGTCCCCAGGCTGGCTTCCTGCTCAACGGGGAGTCTGCTTCTCCCTCTCCCGCTGCCCCTCCCCCCTGCTCATGCGTGCGCGCGCACTCTCTCTCTCAAATGAATAAATAAAATCTTTTAAAATATTAGATATCCATATGCAGCATGATCTTAAGCTAGCAACTCCTTTCCTTCATCTGGGAGGAAATAAAATGGTATAGAGCTGGATGCTAAGATGTAAATTGCGGGGAAGATATCTGTAATTAACTTAAAAAGTACTATTTGTGTTTAGCTTCACCATAATTTTTCAGGATAAACAAATTGCACAATAGTGCAGGCAAGAAGTAAGGCCTTTAACAAGTGTAAATGTTTTTTTCCCCAGTCTCATTTTCTAAGATGAACCTGTGAACTTTTAATTTATACATTGGTTTGGAGTAATTAGCCCCTGAATTGTCTAGATTTTGAGACATAATTATTTAGAAAAAAGATAGACCATGGAGAGCATCCTGGTTTTCTGGAATCATCAGAAGAAAAATGATACCCTTCACTGAAAATCATACAATGATGCTCAAAAGGAAAATATAACATAGTCATGTAGACATATGCTAGGTACTTGAAATATTTATAATTTTTTTTTTGTTTTGCAAAAACCACAATATATTTTGTATGACTCTTTTCCCCCTAAATCACTTTGCCTGGTAGGTTTTGAGCACTTTTTTTTTATCTTTACAAAGTTTGGAGAGTGAAAAGAATTCAAATTCTCTCCAACTACCAGGTAATTAAATCTTTTAAAAATCTCTTCTATACTGTTGTCCATATTACATAAGTCACCTACAGAAGATTAAGTAATGAGTTTTGGGCAATCAAAGTGAACTGTTGTCCAGGCCAAGTGTGAATTGCAAGCTACTAAAATCTCTTGGCAGGATAACAACCGGAATAATCTGTAAGCTGATACATGGTAAAGAGGCATCTGATTTTCCTCTTGGCAAGGTGCTGGATGCCAAAGCTAAGCTCCTTGGCTCACTTTTCTCTGACACTGCTCTTTAGATACCAGGATTCTGACTGTTGCTGCAGACCTGGTATGTAGCTTTTAAAAAAATGCTTTGTACGTGTACATGAATCAAAATTCACAATGTGCTGAAAAGGATAGGTGGCAGAGTAAGTTTCTGTCCCGTTGCTGTCTTCCAGACACATTCCCCGCCCCCCCCAGAGGCAGTCCCTGGTAAGGGTTCCTTAGATGTCCCTCCAGAGATAAGCTGTGCATATCAAGGGCACACAGACACATTCTGCTTCTTTTATACCTATGGTCATATAACGTACACACTGAACTGCTCCTGCTCTTTTTAAAACTTGACCTATTTTGGAGATTGTGCCATCATTATTTAGAGCTGCCTCATTCTTTTTAAAGGCTGTTAAGTATTCATTGCAGCGTATAGATGGACTTTATTTACCACACCCTCACTGGTGGATGTTTATGTGATTTCCAATCTTTTGCTAATACAAACAGTGCTGCATTGGATGAATCTGTACATTGATTGTTTTGCCCACATCAGCATATCTGTGGGATAGATATTTCTAGAAATAAAATTGCTGGTCAAATGATATATGCATTTTTCATTTTGACAAATGCTGCCAAGCTGGAGTATACCTGGTATAAGTTATCTGCCCACTGGCTGAGTATGAGAATGGCATGTGCTTTGTAAGTCCTAGACCTGGCCTTTGTCATTGAGGGTTGTATTTTTCTGAACCTGGTCACAGGCCAGAGCCTTTGGGCTCACTTATGTTACATCAGTGACTTTCCGTCTGTGATCAGGACTCATTTTCCAACACTCCGGGACACTGTATTCTATCCCAACCATTTGAAGGCATTGCTTACAGCCTTAATAGGAAAGAGACATATTTCTGTGTTTCCTCATAGATGCAGGGATCAGGGGGAGGTGCTGAGGCTTGAACGCCCCTGAGTTTTGGTAATGTGGAGGCAATGGAGAGGTTAGTTTATTTTCCTTGGTTTGAAAATCACCATAGGAGGGAACCATCCCAGCCTTCAGGAAAGAAACAAACGGGAGTTTTGACCTTTAAAGCTACAGTGTTGTTGGTGTCTTACCATTATCATTCACCACTGACCACTCTCCCTGCTGAGCACACAGCACACGCTCACCCCAGGGTCTGGCTCCCTGCCACCTGGGGGGAGGGGGGACTTGCATCCCTGTCCGCCTGCTACTTCCTCCCCTTCTCTTCCTCACCTGCATTTCCTCTCCTTCTTATCCAAACAGCTTTTTATGATGCCTGTTGGAACTTAATCACTTCTCCCTAAGCCACTGTCATAACACGGCAGGTCCAGGCACAAACCAGGGCGAACTCTCTTTGATTCTTCTATCTATAGATCTCCCTTCTGTGCTTGCTCTTTTATCGTCTGTGATGTAGTTTGTATTCCAAACTTCTAAAACGTAAAGAGCCCTTTTTGTTCAGTTATATGAAGCACCTAGTTCAGTGTTATATTTTAATCGTAATTTATATTAAAAAATATATGTATATATTTTAGAACTGTAGTTCTCCATACAATTTGAGTAAATTTAATTCAACAAACCGACCCTAAATGCTTGAATTTCGTCAAGTAAGTATAGCTTTTTCTTCTGTTTTAAGTCTACTTCCTAATTCCAAGTAGCGAAAAAAACAAAATATTTTAACTTAAATATATTTATAACTACAAAACTATGATGACATTTCTGTGGGTTGTTTCCCCAATATGGTGTTCACTAATCCTGAACATAGACTTAAATGTTGCCATGTATACTTGCTTTCCTTGGAATGATCTGTCCAGGTGAACAACATGGGGGAGCTGCCACGGACGCTAGCATTATTACTATTTGGTACCATTCCTCACAACCTCTGTCGCCATGGAGTAAGGGATTGCTTTAGCCACATTCATGATACCTAGAACAGTGCTACCCAACTACCCACAGACTAGTGCTTTTCTTACCTGACTGCAACAAAGTAAGTACAGGAATTGGAAATAAGTGTTCAGAAATCTTTATATCAATCTGACAGAGTTGAATCTAATTTTTTAAATTGAGCTTATATTTTTTCTATGTCCTTTTAAAATCTTTTTTCCCCCTAAACACTCACTTTATTTCATTCCGCAAAATACAAATCTATCACAGATTAGGCTTTTGAAAATAATCTAGAAAATTCCTCAAATTTTAATGACTGTCTAGCTTGTAAGGCAGATGCATTGCTCTAAAAGTCGCCGCCTTGGCTTGCTTTCATAGTGTGACAAGTGTGATATCCTCATGTAAAACTTCAGGAAATGAGACACAATGACAGAATTCTCGCCTGCGGCTGCTGCGTATCCCAAAATTAAATCTTTCCCTTCTCATTTCTGTCATCAGACTATGAGGCCTCATCTGCTTTTCATGATATGATATTCTAATTAGAATCTGAGAGAGTGAGTGGAATAAGAGAAAATTAGTCATGAAAAGAACATTGCATTTTCTTACCCTTCAAAGAAAAGTGCAGTAACATTTCCTCTCATGTTATTTTTCCTTTAGTGCCATTTTCTAAAACTGAAGTACTTTGGAAGATACTTAGGAGAATTTTAACACAGTGGATGTGTGCTCAGAAAAAGTTCTCTGTGGGGCGCCTGGGTGGCTCAGTCGGTTAAGTGTCTGCCTTCGGATAGGGTCATGATCCCGGAGTCCCCTCAGGGTTCTGTTCAGTGGGGAGTCTGCTTCTTCCTCTCCCTCTGCTCCTCCCTCCTGCTCCTGCTCTCTCTCTCTCTAATAAATAAATAAAGTCTTAAAAAAAAAAAAAAATCCTCTGTGTGCTGCATGTTATTTTATTTTTTTTACTCTTTTAAAATTTAAATTCAATTAATTAACATATAGTGTATCATTGGTTTCAAAGGTAGAATTTAGTGATTCATCAGTCTTATATAACACCCAATGCTCATCACGTCATGTGTCCTCCTTAATGTCCATCACCCAGTTACCCCATCCCCTCACCCACCTCCCTTCCAGCAACTCTCAGTTTGTTTCCGAGATTAAGAGTCTCTTATGGTTTTGTGCTGGATGTTTTTAAATGCTGGTGGAGAGTATGTAAAATAATAATATTTGGGGAAATTTGCAGGTGTTACCATGTCAGCCTCAGGTAAGGTTTGGGTTTTTGTACCAGCCAAAGTACAACCAAGGAGCCAAAATAAACATTGACAATATTGCCTGTTCTTTTTTTTTTTTAAGATGTTATTTACTTATTTATTTGGGGGGTAGGCAGAAGGAGGGAGAGGGAAAGAATCCCAAGCAGATTCTGCACTGAGCCCAACGCGGGGCTCAGTCTCACGACCCCAAGATCATGACCCCGAGATTGTGATCTGAGCCGAAACCAAGTCAGAGACTTAACCCACTGAGCCACCCAGGCGCTCAGCAACATCATGTGTTCTGAGTGACAACATTGACCCACGCAGCAAGCGTTAGCTGTGCACGCAGAGTTGATAGGGGTTAAGGGGTCAGTCATAGAGGTCCAAATGACGTTTGAAGCAAGAACTGAGAGGGGTGTTACATGGTGGAGAGAATGAGACCAAAAGACAGAGGATGGGAAAGGATGGGGATAGGCGGGAGGCCACCAGGCTGGCTGGGCCTTGAGGCTCCTGGTGGCAGGCTCTGTGGGTGGAACCACTTACATTTACAAGGGCCAGGGGTCAAGTACATGTTTGGAACCTAGCATAAAAAATTTATTAGCTTTGGTTATTTGATTGAAGAGCACTTGATGAAAATTTTTGCTTTATCTTCTATTACCACTTCCAGCAACTCTTTTACATTGGAAAAAATAAATAGTTACAAGTTTATCATTCACAGCAGGTTGTGAGTCCTTTATATGTTAAAAATATGTAATATGAATCTTTCTGCCTTGATGAAAAAATGTGGGTGCAGTTGTCTTTTTATGATTATGGTGTTATGTGTATGCTGTAATTTCCCCATAAAAGTGTGACCTAAAAAAGATCTGAAAGGATAACTATTCTGGAAGTATTGTTAAAATACACTTAGAAATAATTTTTTAAAAAGTGGAACACTTCCCCAAATCTTTTATTGCCCCCAAATTTAAATCTCTGCAGTTTTTTCCAGTGTCCTCTCATTCTAGATCTTTCAGACGTGACTGTCTTGCCTAATTTTTGGATCTGGGAGGAACATTTATATATTAAGAACCACTTACCCATTTGTCATGCTGACCATTATTGCTAGAATATTCAATTAGTAAGGACTTACTGAGTGCTTACCGGGAGGTTCTATGTCTGTCACTGAGATCACAGAAGAGGTGCCCTTTGTTCATTCATTCATCCACCAACCTGTTTAAGCATGGTGCCAGGAGCTTAGGACAGGTCCCGTTTTACAAGGAACTGATAGACTTTGTAAAATGGAGATACATCTTTTAAAGGTATTATGAGGAATAAGTGAAATAATGTTTCTAAAGCACCTGAAACAGATATTCTGAATGAGTATTTTCCCCCAGGAATGGCAAAGATAGCTTTTAAGAAATTTTTGCAAATCATTGTGAAGATAAGCTGAATCTTGCTTAATACTGAATGTTAATTTACTGATTAAAAAAATCCAAGGGGCAAACACATTAAAATATTTTCTTCTTCTGGAATATCAATAGGAAACACCAAATTGAGGGATTGCCAAAACAATGAAGAGTAAGAGTATTAGAAATCAGTCACATGTAAAAGAATTATAGAAGAGCTTTTAAAAAAATATGTAAAAGTAATACTTTGTTTTCAGATGCTTTCTTCTTGAATGTTGGCTGTTAGTCACTCTTGACATTTTACCTGGAGAAGGGGAGACCATCATGTCAGTGACTGATCTTGGCTGTTCATTATTTCTGTGAACTCTCAGGAAGTTCAGTCTGAACATTAGAGTTAATATCACAGTAACTCAAGTCTAAGAAGACAAATCTGGTGCTTCCTCTGGAAACATACACATCCTTCCACCTGCCCCCTGAAGTCTGATAAATCTTGCAACTACAGTTTTTTGTCAATTGTAGTGTATTGGACATGAATTTGAATCTGATCGGATTTCCTTATGCAAAAGGTGGGCATTTTTGTGTATGTCTTCTGAATAGAAGTGATTCCAAAATTGGAAAATCAGCTGCAAAGAAAACCTACAGATTTATGACACAATGTTTTTTCTGTATTCAGGGGAAATGCCTCCAGTTTCATAATTCTTTCTTTACCTAGAAGTAATAACTGACATTTGTAACAATTTCCTTGCTTGACTGATACTATTGCCTGAAGCTTTTTGAGGATATTGTACTCTTTTTTATTTTCCCAGTGCTATTCAATAGAACTTTTTGCTATGACAGAAATGTTCTATATCTGTGTAGTGCAGGGTGGTAACCACTAGCCACATGTGGCTTTTGAGTATTTGAAATGTGGCTATTGAGTTTCCATAACTGAGAAAATGAATTTTTTAATTGTATTTAATTTTAATTAATTTAAATGTAAACTTAAATAGCCACCTGTGTGTAGTGACTACCGTATTGAACAGTGCAATTCAAGATAAATATTAATATATATTAATTCACAAGAGTTAAAACAGGTTTCAGCATAGACAATATTGAGGAGCTTGGTAGCTGGAGATTCTGGTTTTGCAAAAGTTTTTTTTTTTTTTTGAGGGTGGGGAGGGGTACAGGGAGGGGGAGAGAGAGACTCCAAGCAGGCTCCATGCTCAGCATGGAGCCCAATGTGAGGCTCAATCTCACAACCGTAAGACCATGAACTGAGCTGAAATCAAGAGTCAGACACTTAACTGACTGAGCCACCCAGGCGCCCCTGGTTTTGCAAAAGGTTTTATCTCAATATTCCATTGGGTGTCTTGATCTCAGCTCAGATCTTGATCTCAGGGTCATGAGTTCAAGCCCTGAGTTGGACTCCACACTCGGTATGGAGCCTACTTAAAAAAAAAAAATTCCATTGGATGTGAAATAGGGAGAAGCAGGCTCCCCACTGAGCTGGGAGCCCGATGCGGGACTTGATCCCAGGACTCTGGGATCATGACCCGAGCCGAAGGCAGTCTCTTAAACAACTGAGCCACCCAGGCGCCCTGGATGTGAAATTTCCAAAAAAAATCTTTATAATATAAATTAGATAATGAAGTGTTTCTTCTTTCACTCTTGACTTTTGTTTTGTCTTTCCTATTTTCCCATATTTTTTTCAAGTTGGTAACCTCAACCAAAAGCATTTTTCAGATATAATAAAAATTAGGCCAATAGCTTCATCATTTCTAGCTGTATGTTCTTATGAGTGAGAGAGACAGACGAGAAGAGAGAGGGAGAGAATGAATGAGTAGGCTCAACTTTTAGCCAGCCTCAGTGTTTATTACTGCAGCTGACTTGGCTTTAAGACCATAGTGGGAGGTCCAGTATGATTCCACTTAATTTCTTAGAATGCATGTCATATGCTGTTTTGTTTGTTATGGTATTTCTTTTTCTTTCATGGCTTTTCATGATCTCATTCCATGTGTTTACAAACTACAACTGATCTTTTCAAAATTTTTTAATTAAAAAATATTTTGACATAAAATTAATATACAGGGTTATATTAGTGTCAGTTGTACAACATAGTGATTCAACAATTCTATACCCACCTCACCTCTGGTAACCACCAATTCTATACAGTGCTCATCACCAGGAGTGTGCTCTTCATCCCCTTCACCTATTTCCCCCATCCCCCTACCCACCTCACCTCTGGTAACCACCAGTTTGTTCTCTATATTTAAGTCTTTTTTTGTTTGTCTTTTTTTTTTAAGTTTGTTCATTTGTTGTTTCTTAAATTCCACTTATGAATGAAATCATATGGTATTTGTCTTTCTCTGTCTGACTTATTTCACTTAGCATTATACCCTCTGGGTCCATCCATGTTGCTGCAAATGGCAAGATTTCATTCTTTTTTTATGGCCAAGTAATGTTTCATCTTCTTTAGCCATTCATCGATTGATGGACACTTGGGTTGCTTCCATATCTTGGCTATTGTAAATAATACTGCAGTAAACATAGGGGCATATATATCTTTTCAAATTAATGTTTTGTTTTCTTTGGGTAAATACCCAGTAGTGGAATTACTGGATCATATGGTGTTTCTTTTTTTAATTTTTTGAGGAACATCCATGCTATTTTTCACAGTGGCTTCCCCAGTTTGCATTACCACTAACAGTGCACACAGGTTCCTTTTTCTCTACATTCTTGCCAATACTTGTTATTTCTTGTCTTTTTGATTCTAGCCATTCCGACAGCTATGAGGTCATAACTCATTGTGGTTTTGATTTGCATTTCCCTGATGATAGTGATGTTGAGCATCATTTCATGTATCTGTTGGCCATCTCTATGTCTTCTTTGGAAAAATGTCTATTCAGGTCTTCTGCCCATTTTTAAATTGTATTGTTTGTACAACTAACCTTTTTAAAAAAATTAAGATAGAAATTTTTAAAAGGAGCTGGGATGCATTTATCCATAGCAGTGTCTCTTTGCCTTCCTCTTTAACACCAAAGCACTGTTTTATTTTATTTTTTAAAGATTTTATTTTTAAGTCATCTCCACACCCAACGTGGGGTTTGAACTCACAACCTCAAGACCAAGAGTCGCATGCTGTACTGACTGAGCCAGCCAGATGCTCCCCCGAAGCACCATTTTATATTGTAGAACATGTTTATTCCCCTAAAGGAAGTTGTTTGTTGATTAACTGAAGACTATATTTGCCAATTTGCCTTCTCATATATATAACATTTCAATTAAATGGAATATTTCCAATCAGGGGCTTCTGGTTGATCAAAAGCAAATGAAAAAATTACTCATACATTCATCATTTATTTATGATCACCTATTATATGCCAGGTACTGTTCTTGGTAATGGGAATACAATGGTGAACAAAACAGACAAAATTCTCATCCTCATGGAGCTTAAATTCTAGGAGAATCCTTTTTGTTTCCACTCCCATAGACAATTTTTCTAAAATACCTATTTCTCTTCGTCTTGCAAGTATATCACGATCTAGTGTGTTTGGTTGGTTTTTATTACTAAGATTTCTGAGTTGCCTTGAAGCCCTCATTCCTCAGTACTACTAGTGTAGAACCAAAGTTCTACTCTGATGCACTTAGGGAGCCTTTTAGCAAATACTGATGCGCTCATCCTGCCCTATCCTGATTTAGTTTTCAGCCATGGGGCATGAGCTTCAATATGTTTTAATCACCCCAGGTGATTATGATGTGCTGCCAGAGTTGAGTACTACCAGCATAGAAAGGCTTGAGGGATATGCAGCTAGCATATACACCAGAAGATATTTTAAGACCTAATGATACCAACTTGTTTTGTTTTGATTTGTGATTGCAAATTAAGACGTACAAGAAGCAAGGGAGAAATGGGATTGAAGGTTCTTTGTACCGAAAATCTAACATTTTATTTACCTACTCATTAATTTATTTAGCATCTATTATATTTCAGGTGTTAGGGTTTTGAAGATGAACAAAGAATGAGCCCTGTTCTCTATGAATTTATAATCTAGTAGGGGAGTTCACAAACTTTTTCTGTAAAGGGCCATATAGTAAATATTTTTGGTTTTATGAGCCACATAGTCTCTGTTGTAACTATCCAACTCTGCTGTTGTAGTGAGAAAGCAGCCATAGGCAATACGTAGACAGAGTACTGCGTTCCAGTAAACTTGATTTACAAAAACAGGCAATGGTCTGGATTTGGCTGCAGGCCTTAGTTGCCAGCCTTTGATCCAGTAGAAGAAAGAGAAAATAAATCGATAATTACTGTAGAGTGGAGTATGTGATCAAAGCGAGCACAGGTACTTCAGTAACACAGAGAAGGGACATTGAATAGGCCGGGGGTTTACCTGAGAGACTTAAGGAAGGTCTTGGAGGAGATGCTGTTCAAGTGGATTATAAAGCACAGGTGGGAGTTTGAAGAAAGGGAAAAGAAAGGATGCCCTAAACAGAGGGACAAACATGCAGAGCATGGGCATCTAAAACAGCACTGCCTCTCCTGGAAACTAAAAGAAATCCAGTGGGGCTAGAACGCAGGGTGCATGCTTGGGCAGGAAGATAGGGTGAGGAGAGAGGCTGGGCCATATTCTGATGGGCCTTGGCTAGGACGTGAGAAACATCAGGGGTGGAGCTGAAAGTCTTGGGGGAGGAGCAAATAAAGGATTTTAAGCAGGCAAGAGTAATTTGGTGGCTGCCCGTTGGAAAGGAGAAGATGCAGTAACTGTACTACTGTGGTAAATCAGATGGAAAATGGCAAGTGGCAAGCGTTTCTGGGATGGGATGCATAGGAGCGCTGTTTAGACTACAGAAATTTCTCGTCTTGGTGACTGCTTGCACGTGAGGACAGATGAGAAAGAAAGATCTCAGATAACTTCTAGATTTCTGGCTTGGGTGACCGGATGGTATAATCTATGTAGACGGGAGGAGGAAACTTGGGGAGGAGTAAAGATGATGAGTTCAATTCAGGACTTTGAGTTCAGAGTAAATGTATGACACCGAAACGTAGCTTCCCAGTAGAAAACGCATTGCTACTTAACAGGCCATGGAGATTTGGGAGTCGGCGTGCCTAGGGATAGATAAGGCCATACATTTAGATTAAGTCCCCCACAGAGAGCCTGTAAGGTGACCAAACAGACAGCAGTGGACAAGGCCTTGGGTAATATGCACATTTGGAACCAGAATTCTGAAGGAGCAGTCAAATCGAGGTGTGAGGAAACTGGAAGACGCTTGTTACCCAGGCTGAGGGGAGAAGTTTTGAGAAGGCCACAGGCAGGGCTGAGAAAAGTGTCTCTGGGGTTCTGTGGTATGGATACTTTGCAGAGAATAAAAGTGCGGCCATAGAGACGGGGAATTAGACTACGCTCCCCAGAAACTTAGCTCAAGTGTGGGCAGCTCAAACACTGCTGCTGGCGCTGTAAATTGGTAGATGTTTCTCAAGGGATGTTTGGAAAACTGTATTGAGAAATTTGACCATTTCACAACAAGTAATTCCACTCTTTTTTTTTTTTTAAAGATTTTATTTATTTATTTATTTGACAGAGAGAGACACAGCGAGAGAGGGAACACAAGCAGGGGGAGTGGGAGAGGGAGAAGCAGGCTTCCCGCGGAGCAGGGAGCCCGATGTGGGGCTCGATCCCAGGACCCCGGGATCACGACCCTAGCCGAAGGCAGACGCTTAACGACTGAGCCACCCAGGCGCCCCAAGTAATTCCACTCTTAAAAAATCATGTCAGGAAAAATAATCAGATGTTCTGTAGTTGGTAATGATGAACAAAATTTCCAAAATGACATTTGGGTCATCTAATTTGATTAATCCCAAGAGACATGCCCTGTAAGTGCTTACAGATATGAATGACATGGTTCATTTTAATTGTTTTACCCTTTGACCATGGCCTCAGACCAAATTTGTTCTGTTTGAGTTAGCTTTCTATGTGTTAGATTTTTTAAATTAAGAAATATTTAAAATACTGAACATTACAGAGTATATAAGGAACGCACACGTACCCATTACCCAGATTGAAAGGATGTTAACATTGTGTCATGTCTGCCTATGATTTTTTAATATGACATTACAGATCCACGTTAAATCCCCTTCCCCAGTCCGATTTTCCTCTCTCGCTCCCCACTTCACAGTTGATATTTATGCTTCCTGGTTTTGTTTTTATTACTTGCCTATGTGTAAATCCATATATAATTTATAGTGTTGTTTTACATATTTTTAAACTTTAGGTAAGTGCTGTCCTACTGTTCATATTATTCTTCAATTTGAGGTTTTTACTCACCACTCTTTTGAGATTTATTTATGATCATATATTGTACCTATATTTCTTTCAAAAACTTTATTCTATAGTGTTTCGTTAACTGACAGAACCTCAATTTATATATTCATTGTCTGTTGGTAGGCACCCGGACTATTTCTTGTGCACCTCTGTTCTTCAAGTTCCTCTCTTATTAAATGGAGCTAATGAGAGTATCAACCTCATAGGGGGGTTGACATTAATTAAAAATTAATTAATATATTAATTACATTAACTACATTAATTAATATATGTAAAACACTAGCTCAGACCCTGACACACAATAAGCATCCAATGTACATTAGCTATTCTTATCAGTATGACCATTAATATTATTATTAAACTCTCCAAATCTTTGCTGTCACACATATTGTGAATCTCTCCTTGTATCCATGCATAATTTTTTCTTTTTTTTTTTAAGATTTTATTTATTTATTTGACAGAACGAGAGAGCAGGAGAGCACTAGCAGTGGAAGTGGCAGAGGGAGAGGGAGAAGCAGGCTTCCCGCAGAGCAGGGAGCCTGATGTGGGGCTCAATCCCAGGACCCCGAGATCATGACCTGAGCTGAAGGCAGATGCCCAACTGATTGAGCCACCCAAGCACCCCCATGCATAAGTTTCTTTAGCATATACAACTAAAAGTTGAATTTCTGGTTGAAATGTGTGTTTAACTCTGCTATTTTGGATGTTGCCCATATCCTTTCTAAAGAGGTGGTACCATTTTTTCTTCCACCTACAACCCATGAAAGTTTCTTCTTCCTTGCCAACACTTGGTATTGTCAGACTGTCATTTTTGCCAACCCTCTTGGTATTGAAATGGTATTCCATTGTTTGCTTTAATCTGCATTTTCCTTATGTGTAGTGAGATTGAGATGAGAATCGTTTCACATATTTTTTGACCATTTGGGTTTTCTTTTACGTTAATTTTCTGCCCACTTTGCAATTGGGTTGTCATCTTTCTCTTATTGCATGGTAGGAATTCATTATATATTTAAATGCTAATCTTTTGTCTGTCATATCTTGAATTAAATTAATGACTTATTTGGTTTTTTAAAATTTGAAAACCTTACTTTTATCAAAGCACTTCATGGATGCGGTCAAAAAAACGAATAAAATGGTACAGAAGAGCTTGCAACAAAACACAAGTCTCCTGACCCACCTCCCTCCTCATGCCCATGCCCACTCCGCAGGGGTGGTTTCTTTCTCCCATTTGTGCTTTTAGTCCTCCTGATCATTTATTCCATAAGTGCTTGCACCTTGTATCCTGATACATCAAGGTGAACAATATCTCTGGGTTCTGTGCTGTGAAAGGTAAGGCTGGCCCCACTGTTCTCAGCCCCCTTCTCAATATTACCATTTGTCTTCCTGGCCAGCTGCTCCCATCTCTCTATGTTGCTGAAATTTGTTGAAATCCCTTATCTTTGAGGGATACACTCTTCTCTTTTTATCTTAACTATGGGTTTGTTAGCTTATTTCCTTATTTGTTCAGTTCTTCACTTTAATTATTTCACTCGGGAGCAATGATAAAAGGCAAATGTATTTGTTCCATCCAACCCCTATCCCCAGAAATTACCAGCAGTAGCCCGGAGCCTTTTTTTTTATGTCTTATTTATGGTTTTTCATACTTTGAATATTTATGGAACTGAAATTAGAGTCTTCTAAATTACATTTTTGTGTGACTCCAATTGAACAGTTAGGGGCAAAGTGAACTTTCAGACTTTTTTTGAGTTTTTTCATAAGCAACTCTTTCTGGCCTACCTACCAAAGGTGTCTGTTGAGAATTGTGACTAGAAGCATCTACTTCTTACTCAAAGTAATGACGGCATTTGCATAGCCTTTATTCCAACTGACTTTGGGATTTAGTATCATCGTGGGGAAGAATAATGTTTTTCTCTGCCTCTGAGCCTCTGAGATGTAAGCCTATCTTTTCCATTAGCTATTCCTGATGTTAGGCCATGAATTTCCCTGAATGATAAATAACTTCATTGAATTTTCCCTTCCTACTCAATTTCTTTTTAAGTTAAAGGGAGAAGAATAGCCAAGAGACAAAAGGCTTTTATATACAGAAAGTAATAGCTGTACATTGTGAAAACATGCAATTTTGAGCTAGAATCATCAATCTTCAGTCGTATTTTAATTTTGCTTCCTGGTGATTGGTGTTCTCTCCAGAACTAAATATTATCTGACTTGGCCAGTTCCTCTGTTGTAAATTGGAATCTGTTCCTTTCTTGCCTCATGGTAATATCCTCTGAAGATAAGATATGCATACATGAATATGAATAAATATGAAAAACCTTTTAGAGCAATTGTAGAAATGATTAAAGTAAAAAATTGATTGGGAGGACATTTATTTATTTAGAAGAAATTTAGAGGTTAAAATGTTCACCACATTTTTGTGAAATTAACCAAATGTTTGCGGTGGTTATTGCTGGGTGGAGTGACTGCGTGTGATTTGTGTTTTCTTCTTTTCTGCTTGTCTACATTTTCTATAATAAATGAATGTATTTTCTGAAATAATATACAAAATTTTGGTTTTTTTTTTTTTTTTTAATTTAAGGCAGGTGCCTTCTGTGAGATATTGGTGTTACTGCAATGGTTCTCCACTATACTTTCTTGGTTTTGGACAACTGCTGCTTAGTATCTTAGTATCTCTTCCTCTGAGAAATGTTCCTGGCCTAGAACAGGGAAGCTGTCATTCTGCTCTGTCCCTAGGCTGCAGGGCTGTTGTTGTTTTTATGGTGTCCACAGGTCATTCATACTTAAAGGGCATCCCTTGTGCTGCCTTCTGTGAGAAAATACAAAGAGGTTTGTGTGGGGGCAATATCAAATCAACTGGGGACTCCCTTCAAAAGAGTGATCATTTTTTAACTTCTGAGAGTTTTATGAGTCAATCCATCAAAACGGCTGTCCTGGGTATCTGCTGTGTCCAGGGCAATGTGCGGGTGCTGCACAGATCTTAAGGGAGAGTGGTGCATGGCCGACACTGGCTTCCAGGAGCTTGTGGTCGCGTTGGGAAGATAAGACTGGGGTGTGGGAAAATAATAAAGAGAGAGAGAGAAATGCAAATTTAGTACAATTATCCCAAAATTGTCACGCAGCCGTACTTAGGCCCTAAGTGAATGGTGCAGGTGCTATATGCCATCGGAAGAAAGAGCTTGCCTGTGGGCCTGAGTGGGCTACAGGTCGCATGGAGTTGGACAGACTTGAGCTGAAAGTGGGAGCTACAAGGCTTCCTAAGGCCTGTACTCAGCGATCCTAGAATGTTATTTCTGGCACATGACATTGGTCAAAGCAAGTCACAAAGCCAACCCAGATTCAAGGGCAGGGAAATGGCCTCCGCCTATTGAAGGGAGGGATAGCGAAGGCACATTGCAGACGGGCATGGTCACAGGCGAGTGGAATTCCCTAGAGCCATTTTAAACAACCCTGCACCATGGCTTGCGGTAAAACTGATGCAAAGTTCCAGCTCTTGATATGTAAAGGAGAGCTTTGGGAATTTTTTCTCTCTTGTGTAATTTATCATGTTGATAACAAATTGTAATTTATTATTTCATCCGTATTTAACATAGAAGGTAATAATGTATAGGTGGATATGGTCTCTCTGGTTTAATATAAAAAGATTATTAATTAATGACCATTGATAATCAGGCTGCTCATATTAGTGCTGTCCTCACTTGTGTTCACCTGCCAAAATTTAGGTATCATTGACATCCAAGGTGCTGGATGATAGAATGGAAAGGGCAAGAGTGTTGGAATCAGAGCGATTCCAGATTTAGATTCTAACTCTGCTGCGTATTAGCTCTGTGACTCTTTCAGCCTCCTCGTCCTTATCTGTGAGGTGGGGTTAAATCGCACTGCCCTGGCCCGCTTGTCAGTTGTTATTGCTAGTTCTAGATCTCTATGCTGAAAGAATTTAGCTTTCATTCAGCCTTTAGAAACTAGTACTTCTAGTTAAAGATTATAATCTGACTTTATTTAGTGGAGTGCAGTGTATTTTGTTTTTGATCTTTTCTACCAGCCTCTCAGTGGCCCACACTTTTTAAAAATAAAAGTGTATCGTTACACATTCTCCCCTGAGTTGGGATTTCTAGAACACAAATTCTTTATTTAAGGCTTTTTTTTTTTCCGGTAGAATGAGGCTTCCTGAGCCTGGACAAAGTTGGGTTTCTCACCAGGGTGCCCAAATCTGTAAGTGGGCCACAGGCAGGTGGAAGGTCAGTCTCTGCAGATGGAGTGCTCCACTTAGTGAGGCAGTCCGCTCAGTTCAGTAAGCACTATTTTCCCCCTGAGCAGCTTGTGCTTAATTACTAAAGGCTTAATCATGAAACTGGGGCATTGTGAAAGATTACGATCAATAATTATAAAATAATCATAATAATGATTACCATTTATTGAGTGCTTAATATAGGCCAGGAACTGTGTTAAGTGCTTTACGTGCATTATGTCATTTATTCTCAGAACAATGCTCTGAGATATTTAAAACCTGAAAAATGACGTAGCAATTTATGAAAGTAGCATAGTATGTTGTAGAAGGTTACAGAATACAGGCAGGCAAGTGTAAGAGTGAAAACACCATTTTCCTACCATTCAGAAAATATTACTGTTAACATCTTTTTATGTGAACTTCTGGAATTTAGAAAACCTCTTTATTTTCTACCCAACCCAACTGTTAAGACTATTATCTGAAAATATAAAAAAGAAATTTCCATATTAGAAAGTAAAATTTTTATATTAGAACATTGGCCCTTTCTATTTGCATTACTAATGCTTTAGCAATCCTAAACATCCCTAAGGTTTTTTTTTTTTTAAGATTTTATTTATCTATTTGAGAGAGAGAGAGCACACATGTGGGCGGGGAGTTGGGTGGCAAAGGGAGAAGCAGACTCCCCGCTGAGCAGAAAGCCCCATGGGGGACTCCATCCCAGGACCCTGGGATCATGACCTGAGCCGAAAGCAGCTGATTAACCTACTGAGCCACCCAGGCGCCCTGACATCCCTAAGTCTTAGATGAAGCCAGCTGAATATTATGCTGTATTCAGGGAAGGGTAAAAAAGATAAGCATATAAGTGCATTAAAACAAAACACTGTTCCAGTGTATCAGTTAGTTGTTAGTCTTAGGGCTAGCTGCTGATGGGAAGGTGGAAAATGCTCAAAGAAAATCAGGAAAAACCAGAGGTGGGCAAGCACTGAGTAATGAAAGTTGGGGTTAAATAGTCTTTTAAAGAAGTGCTAAAATTCACTGATTGGTCCAGAAAGCTGAAAACCAAGCTTGTTAAAATTTTTGTTGTTCTTTTACAGTTGGACTAGATTTTAAACTCTGCCAAGGGTAGAAACAATGTCTTTTCTATGTTCTGAAAGTTTATCTTGCAGTGAGGTGTCAGGACTATGCTCGACAGGTGCTCCATCGATTTTGAAAGAAAGACGGGGAGGGAGAGTGGAGACAGGAAGAAAAAGAGAACCAAAGGATTCAGAGTTGCCCCCCTCTCCCAAATAATTAAATAGAGTTCATGTCTAGAATCCCCCAGATGAAAGAGGTCTTTTTGCACACTTACCACTTTTCTAGAAGCAAAAAGAGAGTTGGAAATAGGTTTCTTCTGTGTGGATATATTCGAGAAATGCTCTTTTCGCCCCCATTAACCACGTCCTCTAGCTCAGTGTCTCTCCTAACGAGTTTTCTTCTGTTCAACCCTCCCGTAGAAATGACTTGTTGATGGTCTGTCGCCAATTGAATATGGAAGAGTCTGTGGCTGAGATCATGAACCAGTTGGGCGCAGATGAACATGGGAAGATTTCCTTTCAGGATTTTACACGGTGCCGCATGCAGCTCGTTCGAGAAATTAGGAAGGAGGAAGTAGGTCTTTCTGAGAAGTCAGACAACTCCTGTAAAAAGAAGAAGCTGAGGGATAGAATTGCGTCCTGGCCCACGAGCAGCGACAACAGTTTGGGTAGGTACAACCAGGTGGCAGTTTGGTAGTGCCCCACTAACCCTGCTTGGTGACCTCTGTAATCGGGAGGGGCCTGCCCAGCCTGCTGCCGGCTCATCCCCAGGCTGTCTTCTTGGCCACACTTTCCCTGGGTGAATGCTCCCTCTTTCCCCCAGTTCTGTCCTACAGAGTTTTCTCTTTGTTATTTCTTATTGCTTTCTTTCTTTTAGTTCTTCCATTTGCCAAGCATAATAAAGCATGGCCATTTAGCTATTGGAGAGGAAGGGCCCACAGGATGGGAGAGGAGGTGACTGCAACAGCAGACCTCAGAAGCTATCTGGGGACTCCTACACATACTAGTGTAGCTCTGGGCCGTGGGGTTTTAAAAGTCCATCTCTTGTTTGCTTAATCTTTAAAATGTTTTCTGCAGAGTTTTCCTGTTCATAAGTATTATTGGTTCCTACCAACACAAGACAAGCAAATTAGAAAGAAAAATCCTACTGGGTGATGGGAATGTGGGGCTTATTGTATATATTTTTGAGCACTCAAATATATATATATATATTTAGAGTATTTGTAATTTTTTACAATGAAAAAATTTAAAGGAAAGAGGCATCTGAAAGGGTAGCATGAACAAAGGGACAGAGGAAAGTATCTGAATTTTCTACTTATATTTTAGAGAATTTTTTTTTCCTTGAAAATATCTCTTGGGTCTCTCTCTCTCTGTTTCTTTCTCTCCTGGGTAGATCTAGAGGCAGGAAACAAAGCTCCATGTTAATTGTCCATCATTTGTTAAATATATACTAATTAGCGTGGATAATTATGTGGTACCCCACAACACACACACACACACACACACACACACACACACACACACACACATCCTGAATAGTGCTCTTGGCAGTGGAATCATTCGGAGCATTATTATTGAGTAATTGAAATAATAAATGCGTCCTCATATCCCCTATGACTTACTATCTTAATGGATTCCATTTTAGCTTCAAATCAGATGTCTGGTAATGCATGTGCTCCCAGCATAATATGTAGAAATACTTAATTTTTGAAGTAACATTTTTCTGAGTATTAAAGTAATATATGTTCATTATAGAAAAATAAGGTAAAAAAAGGCAAGCAGAAGAAAATAAAAATTACTCTTAATATCTCACATCCAGAAATAACTACTGCTTAGATTTCTCCCCCCTTCTCTCTCTCTCTCTCATGTGTGTGTGTATGTGATTTGCTTTTTACTAATTTTTTCACATACTTTCTATATAGTTTTATATCCTGCAATTCTTCCTTTGCATTTTCCTCATGCTTTTAAATAGCATTTGAAAGCATGATTTGTAATAGTTGCATGACATAAAAAGGACATGTAGTAATATTTATTAAGTGAAAGAATGAGTGGAGCTCTTTTTGCTAAGCTGTGTTTTCTAATTTTTCTGCCAAGAACATGGCCTGCTTATGTAAATTAATAAGCCCACACACATAAGTATTTGAGGTCAACTGTGGCGTATCCCAACAAGTGAATCCCATGTGGCCATTGAAGTACTATTTAATGTGTCTATAGGAGGAATACTTTGTATGGGAAAAAAACTATGCTGTTAAAATTATATTTTAATATGTAGTATATGTTTATAAATATTCTATAAGGGGCAGTTTTTTTTTTTTTTTTAAAGATTTTATTTATTTATTTGACAGAGGCAGACAGTGAGAGGGGGAACACAAGCAGGGGGAGTGGGAGAGGGAGAAGCAGGCCTCCTGCGGTGCAGGGAGCCCGATGCGGGGCTCCATCCCAGGACCCTGGGATCATGACCTGAGCCGAAGGCAGACGCTTAACGACTGAGCCACCCAGGCGCCCCAAGGGGCAGTTTTGATAGAATTGTGCCCACATCTAATTGGATGGGCCATCTCATAGGATTGTCCCAACTAGAGAAAGAGGTAAAAAGCAGTTCCTCCCAACCTTTGTAACTGTGTGCCCGGATGAAAGAAGAGGTAACTTAGAGCCGGTGAGTCATAAAACGGGTCATGAACTGAGGAAATGCCAGCAGATGTGCAAGCTTGTGCCAGTTTATCCTGGTAGTTAAAGCCTCAGAGTCAGATCATTTGAGTGTGAATCCTGGTCCTGTCACTTCCTGCCTCTGTGACACTGGACAAGTTACCCAACGTCTCCATATCTCAGTTTCCTCATCGAGTGTTTTGTGAGAACAATTACGGTTATTTGGGGGAATGTAGAAGCTAATATCTATAAAAAGCACATAAAACAGTGCCTAGCCCATAATAAGCACTAAATACAAGTTAATATTGTTGTTATTACCACTCAGTTTTATTTCCTGCTGATTGTGACAGTTCAGTCTAATTTGAATCAAATACATTGAAAAATCTACAATAATTAAACAAAGAGTCCCTCTCTTTTCCCCACTGTTAATCATCCCTTCTGACTCTATGCGGAGAAAGTGGAGTTTCTCCCACCCTGGGGTCGGGGAAGCCCTTTCCTGGCTCCATGTCCCTTCCAGCTCCTGTCCCCCCTTTCTCTGCTCCTCTTCACAGCTGATCGTTTTGAAGAGTTTATCTACACTGAATGCTTACCAGTCCTCACCAAGGCTTCAACCCACTCTTCCCAGCTTTGGTTGTCACCGCTCCCCTGAACCTGCTCTGACTGCCTCCATGGGGACCAATTCGATGGGTCCTCTTCTGTCCTCATCTGGATCTTTGCCATTTTACTCAGTGAACTACTCCTTCATTCCAGCTGCACTTCATTCTTTTGGACTTCTCCACACCACATCCTCTTGGGGTTCTGCCCCCCATTTTGGCCTCCCTTTCTCAGTGTCGGTCTCTCAGGTGCTTTGGGATTACAATCTCTCTCTAGATGATGCAGTGCCCGTGATGTCAAATACTGTTTTTGTGCCAGCTACTCCCATGTCTGTATCTAGCCCTGCTCTTTCCCGTGAGCTTCCGAATCAGGTAAAAATGACACATATTCCTGGATGTCTTATAGACCTCTCACCCTTAACACGGTCAAAAGGATTCTCGATTCCCTTCTTCACTCTTCCTCCCAGCATCATTGATCTCCCAGATATCCCCCCTAGAGGAAATATCACCATCCTCTAGTTTGCTCAAGCCAGCAAGTCCTGTTGTCTCTTGTCAAAGTACATCCACAATCTGTCTCCTTCCTTTGCTCTCCTGCCACCACCCTCGTCTAAATCACCCTCGTGTCTTGCTTTGATGACTAAAATAGCCTGTAACTGGCCTCCCTGATTCCTAGCTTGACCCCCTACATTTCATTCTTTATCCTGCAGTCAGAGTGGTCTTCTAACATTATGGAAACATGCTCAGCTCGTTCTCATGTCTGCAGCATTCTGTGGCTTCCATATCACCTAAAATGATGTCCGAATTCCTTACTGCAGTCTGGCTCATACCCACCACGCTAAGCTGTTATCATACTGATTGCCCTGACTAATTATGCATGTTCCAGCCACACTGACCTTCTGCTATTCCTCCAACTTAGCAAACTGAACCAGCCTTCAACCTTTGCCCTGGCCCTTTACTCTGGTCTAGAACACTCTTCTTTCTGACCTTTTCATTTATTCAGATTTCAGCTTAAATATTCCTTCTTTTTTTTTAAAGAGTTTATTTATTTATTTGCCAGAGAGAGAGAAAGCACAAGTGGGGGAGTGGCAGGCAGAGGGGGAAGCAGGCTCCCCACTGAGCAGGGAGCCTGACCCTGGGCTTGATCTTAGGACCCTGAGATCATGACCTGAGCCGAAGGCAGACGCTTAACCGACTGAGCCATCCAGATGCCCCCATACAACTTATTCTTATCTGACATTACATTGTGTACTTACTCAGAGACTTATTTATGTATGTCCCCTAGTACAATGAAAGTTCCACCAGAGTGGAGTGCTGATGACCTTGTAGGCGTACTGCTATACCCCCAGCACTTGGAACAGAGCTTGCCGCATTAGAGATGTTTAGTGCATATTTGTTGAATGATTGGATGAGCAATGCATGGTGTTCGTGCTCTTTTAGGGACACGCGGCCGCACAGTGCATGGTTCCAGACACCAAGGAACTTACAATTTAATTGTGAAGTGATAAGCATATGACAAATTAAATAGCAATGAAATTTAAGTTAAAATCAACAGAACTTTTGAAGCAACGGAATGGTGCAGAAGATAAGGTGTATAAGGAGAGCTAAGAAAGACTGTAAGCAGGAGTTTGAGGAAAGCTTTGGGATGTTACCTGTGGCTGCATTATGGAGAGAAGTAGAAAGAATGTTGTACTGCTGTGAGAAAAGCCTAAGAAAAACTTGGGTTTAACAGTTAAGGGTCAGAAGAACTTTATTGTCAGCTCTGACATTTCCCAGCACATCCACAGTGGGGAGTTGGCAGAAAAAGAAGAGCCATCAAAATATTACATGCTCAACTTGGAAGAGGAATTTCAATAGATTCCTTTTTCTCAAATGTTTTCCACAGAGTACTGGTTTCAAAGGATGGTCATAAATATTATGTGAAGAAATAATTCCTTTGTTAAATACATTTGAAAGCTTTGGATTAAACTAGATTTATAGTTTCCTTTACTGAAAGACATCTCGAGTCTTTAATATGCTAATATTTCTTGTGACTCTCCAGGAGAAGAATACAATATATAGCATTTCACACATTTAATTGACCATAAACTTTCCATGTACGCATCTTCTCTTTGCCTTTGTATTCTCTGCTCAAATATACTTTGGGGAAAAATGAAGATATCTGAACAACTAGATCATAATAGATTTTTGTATCTTTTAAGTCCTCTTAGAAATAATATTTAAAAAAATTCTTATGTCTTTTAGGCACCAGCTATATAAAATCAAATACGGCAATAACAATAGTAAAAACAGTTAAAAATTACTAATATTTACTGTGCACAAGGCAATTTGCTAGGCATTTTATTTGTATCATATGCTAGAAAGATAAATTCCGGGTCACCGCTGAGTTGCTGTGGAATTTAGGCTACATTCTTGATTATTCTGGGCTTAAGTTTTCTTATCTCTAAAGATAGAGTAGTAATACCTGCATTATAGGATAGTTGGAAGGACTTAGTGAGATATCATTTGTAAAGTTCCTACACAGTGCCTATTCACAGTAGGTTTTCAATAAATAATAGTGTTCCTATAATTATCACTATCATCTCTAATCCTTGTGGCTACCTGCGAAGTTTAGAATAGAATCCTCCATTTATAGAGGAGGACACTGAGGCTCAGAGACGTTACTGGACTTGCTCTGTGCCACAGAGCTAATAATGAGTTGAGAACACTAAGACATTGCTTACTGAAAAGAGCTGATTGGGGGCGCCTGGGTGGCTCAGTTGGTTAAGCGACTGCCTTCGGCTCAGGTCATGATCCTGGAGTCCCGGGATCGAGTCCCGCATCGGGCTCCCTGCTCGGCAGGGAGTCTGCTTCTCCCTCTGACCCTCCCCCATCTCATGCTCTCTCGCTGTCTCATTCTCTCTCTCAAATAAATAAATAAAATCTTTAAAAAAAGAAAAAAAAAAAAAAAAAAGAAAAGAGCTGATTCTGAGTTGCCTGCAACTTAGAAAAACGGTCTTGATGACCAAGATGCCAATTAAAAAGAACACTGCCATCCAGGGGCCAGTCCCAGAAATTGCAGGCGCATGGTCCCAAGGGTCTTCAGAAGGGCTCTGAGAGGACAATTCCTGTGAGGTAAACCTGTCCCTGGGGCAGCGAAGTGACAACATACATTACACCAAAATAGGTACGAGGTTTTGTGTATGCTGCCTAATTTTCCAGTGGAAAACAAGTGCTTTAGGTTTATTATAATTATTTGTAATGTTCATTTTAAAATTTTGTGATTTAATTTTTTTCATTTTAAAATTTAAATTAAATCACATTTTTCAAACTATGATTAAAATTTTTTTTTCAATTTTCTTTGTGATTAGGAAAGACTGGAGTTAAAAATTCCTAGCATGGTGTATTTATATATGTTAGCAATTCCAACAGGCATATCCTTTTAAATAAACAGTTTTTTTTTTTTACTTCAACCAAGCTGTAAACTTTACCCATGATTTCCACATATTTTTGCCAAATGTGTGAATTATGTGAAAGAGATAGTGCTTCAGGGTGATGATCACGGGAAAAAAAACACTGAATTGCCTGAGGAGAACTGATAAAAGCCTTCAAGCTTGCCTAATGAGGTTGTTACAAGCCTGTGCTTTTCAGATCTTCGGGGGCACTCATTTTTCTTCCTTTGGTCAGGTCTCAGAGAGCCCAAGACTTAATTTGAATCAAATCCCTATGGTTTTTAAACATTGTTTAAGACAGCAGACATTAAGACCTGTTAATTAATACAACTACATTTAATTTATGCTAAGATTAGGACACTGGGCACAGTTTCCAATGAACTATATCTTCAAAGACCCTTTATTGGTCTTGCCTTGAGTTATATTCCCACCTGATGTGTCAGCCTTCATTACTGCTTTGGTAATGCCCCTGTGGTCCAGCAGGAACATATAAAGTACTGAAGTGTCTCAGAGAAACTAATAGCAAGACTTTTCCTTAACAGGAATTCAAAGTAAAAAATTAGATCAAAGAACATATAGTTTAGACAGGAAGGTCCCCAAACCCCACAAGCCTAAGGGAAAAATGTAAGGAGATACTGAATGCTTGGCATATTTAAAGAAATAAATAAGCAGCCCCCTGATTTTTGGTTTAGTATCTTGCTTTCAAAAAATTAAAACCACAATTCATTAATACAACATAAAGCCTGTCTACTCCTGACACATCCCAATTTTTCCAGAATGAATGTTACTCTTAAATATTGTTGGGGCTGTTTTTGTGTATATAAAAATTCTTCTAAACTCTTGAAACAAGTTAAGTGAGACAAGAAGTCATTTTCCAATCCAGCTGCATTATCCCTAGTATGTAGGGTTCTGGCTGGTGAATTAAGAAAATAAAAAATGGTTTAAATCCCCTATGGGTTCTGATTGAGCAATTAATAATTAACACAGAGCCTTTTAAAGAAAATCACTCATGAGAGTGATTCATTGTTAAAAGTACTGCCCAGCTAGCATAAAACCAAACTGAAGTCACAGTAGTTTTTAGGTTCATTTGAAGGTTTCTGGAAGTTTGTTATTTGGGTGGTAGTGGTGGTAGTTTTTTACATACCCTAAGCCCTCTGTCACAGAGTGAACAATATGTTTATTTAATTCATTCTACTACTAAATTGGGAGTTAGAATAAGCTTCTAAAGTTTTTAAGTAATAGATATCATTTCACATTCTTTTTTTTATGATTCCAATAAGTACAACATAATTTTATTGTATTACAAAGTATTGTATTGATTTGCCAACTTTTTGTAGTTTGGAGAAGGAATTGCCTTCTTTATTTTTTTAAAGTTTTAATTTAAATTCCAATTAGTTAACGTACAGTGTAGTATTAGTTTCAGGTGTACAATATAGTGATTCAACACTCCATACATAACCCGGTGCTCATCACAAGTGCCCTCCTAATCCCCATCACCTATTTAACCCATCTTCCCACCCACCTCCCTTCTGGTAACCATCAGAGGCCAAGAGATCTTTTGAACAAAGAAACAGGAGAGGATATTATAAATCACTTCTCCCCTAACCCCTACTAAGTTATGTCCTCACTGGTTATTTGAAGCATTGTGGGGTCTCAGATAGCTGAACCCACATATTAAAATTTAAGTACAAACAGCTAATGAAATAAAAGATAACAAATGACTTTGACACCATCCGAGACAGTGAAAATAATCAAGTCAGATGTATGTTATTTATCAGACTGAAAATGTTTCCGTATTGGTTATATCTGAACTTTGATTCTTTGTGTTTATTTGGCTGTTCTTTGTCTGAACTTTAAATTCCGCACTTAAGATGTCAAATTCTATTTGTAGTACATTGACTCTCATCTCTCCATTCTGTAGTCACCACAGAAAAACCAAAGGACAATGTAAGAAGAAAAAAAATATGGTGTATTTCTTTTAATTTATTTATTTGAGAGAGAGAGAGAGTGAGAGAGAGCAAGTGGGGTAGGGGGGCAGAGGGAGAGAGAATCTCAAGCAGTCTGCACACCCAGTGCCAGGCCTGCGGCAGGGCTTGACCTCACGACCCTGAGATCATGACCTGAGCCAAAATCAAGAGTTGGATGGTAAGTGACTGAGCCACCCAGGTACCCCTGGTATATTTCTTTTTTAAACTTTTAAGCAAGTATGTATAAGATCACCAGATTCTTGGGTATTTCTTGAGATATTTAATAGTTTAGATTTCTTTTGCAGATTATTACATCCTATAAGTCACTATGCTGTTCTGTTGTGGTCTAAATTCTTGGAAAATGATGTCTCACATAGTGCACACTGGTTCTGTCTTACTTCCTGATTTTGTCTTTTATTGGTATTTCCGGCTATCTGGTGCTGCTCCTTTTGAATATATTATTTTAGCCCCCTTCCCAATGGCATTAATTACTTCATTTTAGTCAGCATAGAACAAAAAGTTCCTGAGGATCCAGGTGTGCTTATCTCAGGTGGTAACCCTGGTATGAGGGGCACCCCTGATTACCTGTGTTGATTGTATCTTTTGAAGGACATATAACACAATGAGATTGTTCATCTATTTTCCCTCCAACATGATTTAGCTGAAGCAATTCTTTAAGTGTCATTGTTTTTATGGGATGTTGAAGCCATTCCAATTTCAGTGGCAGTGATACAACTTGGCACGATTTTAGATATTTTTCATGGAGTAAAAATGATTCCTTGGCTGAGATAAAGGCTCAGTCTGCTGGCAGAAAGTGTTTAGTTTGGCCAGACTATTTCATTGTCCATTGTTCTTTCTGGAGAATCTGTCACTCAACATTATAATCACAAAAAGCTCAGGAAGGCTTATTTTGCTTCCTGTTTTATCTTGTAAGGCTACTGCAAGTTCATTGGAGAACATAAGTGAAAGGGCATTAGTAAGTGACAGTTTAAATCAGTTAAATTTTTATGGTTGTTTTGGAAGGATTTTGTACGGTTTCCAGTTGATCCATTTATGTTTACTATCTACAAGAAAAACATTTTCGCTTCTAGTTGAAGCAGAATTTAATCTGATATGTTGTGTATTTATTTAGCTCTCATTTTCTGAATGTATATCAGTCAGTTCTAGATAAATTTTAATGCAAACTAATTACCGTGTCAGATTTGTCTCTTGGTATTTGTAGTGTTTTCTTTGGTTTATCTGACTTAAGATTTAGAGTCCTTTGATAAAATTGTGCCCTTGAATTACAGTACAGCCCAGAGGGTCTGTTAAATACCCTCTGGTTTTATCCTCTGTATAGTATAGATGAGGAAATGAAGATGGAGGGGTTAAATAATAATAATTCTCAGGCCACGGAGTTAGTTGGTGGCGTGGCTGGGGCTAGATGAGACCTCTCCTGAGTCCTGGCTTAATTGTTTTTCTAATAATTCACACCGCTGTGTTCTTTTCTATTTTTCTCCTGCTGTATTAACAAAAACTTAGAATTCCAATATTCAAGATGGGTTTTTTTTTTTTTTTTCTTGTTAGGAAATTCTACAGCAAGATTTATGCCACCCTGGACTCATGCTAAAAGTAAATTTAATTACTAATCTCACCTATTTCAGTTGTTCTGAGGCCAAAACCAAAGCACTCAAAATGCTTACATCTTTCTAACACTTTACGCTTTGCCCTCTTCTTTTTTTGTTTTTTTTAAGATTTTATATATTTATTTGAGAGAGCAAGAGAGAGCACACAAGCAGGGAGAGTGGCAGGCAGAGGGAGAAGCAGACTCCCCACTGAGCAGGGAGCCCAATGTGGGACTCGATCCCAGGACCCTCGGATCATGACGTGAGCCGAAGGCACACGCTTAACCGACTGAGCCACCCAGGCGCCCCAAGACATTTGCAAAATCTTTTATGAATGCTGCCACTTTGGTCTGTTTGGGATATTGTCCCAAGGAAAAAGAATTGTCCATTCTTGAACCACAATGCCAAAGGGAATCAGCTCTGCCTCTTTATGGCCTGGGAATGGTTGCAGGGATAATTAGAAGGAAATCCTGAAGGGAGAGGTGTATCATGGAGCACAACAGTTGGGATTATGACGTTCTGCTCCATCATCCACATTGTGGAGATTCTCCATCCATTGCCAGCCTTGTAGGATAAGATAAGTTTTTATTAAGGGAACTATTTTCTCACACCTTTCTGTTGATTTGCTTTGATGTTGACTAATTTATACCCTGAGAGTCTATTCCTTTGGTTTATCCCCAAGAAATGCTTTTTCTAAAAGCTAAATAAATACCAGAAAACATATTTAGTCTTATCAGTCATTCATACTGTATATTAATAATATGACCAGATTTTTTTTACTTGAAAGTGGTTCTATTGAGGAGGAGCCGTGGGAAAGGTCCTAAAGGACAGTGGTAGGACGAAGGAGAGTTAGAGTTGTGGAAGAAACCTGAGGAAGGAAGGGGGTGGGGCTTATGAAAACCATTTTGTCTGTTTCACTCCTGCCTAAGCCTGGTCCGATAAAGTTCTCATTTATTTAGGGTGGCATAGATCTGTGTTTCCTGAACTGGGCTCAGTAGACTACCATAGTTTTGGGAATGGTGACCTGAGATCTGGAATAGGTCATATGGCCCAAAGGGGCAAACAACCAAGGAGCACTAGACGTCTGAGGAATTCCTCTAAAATGGAAAATAGAGACCAAAACAAGCAGAAAAACTTAATTTAAATGGAATGGAGACTCTGCAAGGAGAACACTCAAAATAATCTCTTGTTAATATATTTTGAAATACAGGAGAAAATATTGTATATACACACAAAGAACAGGATAAAAAGAAACATTAAAAAAAATCTACCCTGAAAAAAATATAGCACACATTATAAACTCAACAGAGAAAGAATGGGAAATAAAGATAATGTCTTCCAGAAACAGGAGCAAAAAGAAAAAGAAATATAAGATAAGAGAGAAAAGATAAGAAAATCAGAGGGCTGGTACAGGGTGTCTACCACTCAGATAATAGCTGTTCTAGAAAGACTAAACAAAGAAAACAGAAGAGAAGACATAACTACAAAATGGCCCATGAAGGGGCGCCTGGGTGGCTCAGTCTTTAAGCGTCTGCCTTCGGCTCAGGTCATGATCCCAGGGTCCTGGGATCGAGTCCCACATTGGGCTCCCTGCTCTGCAGGAAGCCTGCTTCTCCCTCTCCCACTCCCTCTGCTTGTGTTCCCTCTCTCACTCTCTCTCTCTGTCAAATAAATAAATAAAATCTTAAAAAAAAAAAAAGGCCCATGAAATTTTCTTGCAAAACGAAGGATGTGAGTTTCTTTTTTCTTTTTTTTTATTTAAATTCAACTAGCCAATATATAGTACATCATTAGTTTCAGATGTAGTGTTCAATCACTTGCCCTCCTTAATGTCCATCACCCAGTTACCTCATCCCCCCTCCCACCTCCCCTCCAGCAACCCTCAGTTTGTTTCCTATAGTTAAGAGTCTCTCATGGTTTGTCTCCCTCTCTGATTTCTTCCCATTCAGTTTCCCCTCCCTTCCCCTATGATCCTCTACACAGTTTCTTATATTCCACATATGAGTGAAAACCATATGATAATTGTCTTTCTCCGATTGACTTAGTTCACTCAGCACAATACCCTTCAGTTCTACCCATGTCGATGTAAATGGTAAGTATTCATACTTTGTGATGGCTGAGTAATATTCCATTTTATACACATACCACATCTTCTTTGTCCATTCATCTGTCGATGGACATCTTGGTTGAAAGATGTGAGTTTCTGATAGAAAGGGCCTACCAAATATCACCTACCATAAAACATAAGGACACACATCACTGTGAAATTTCATAACACTAGAGACAAAAGACCCTTCAAACTTCCAGAGAGGAAATACAAAACAGGACAAATAAGAACAATTTGGAGTCAGAATGGCTTCTGACTTCTCAAAAACAATGACAGATATTAAATGAGCAATGTCTTCAAAATTTGAAGAAAAATGGTTTTCCACTTAGAATTCCTTACCAAACTATTAATGAAGTGTAAGAATAGAAGATAGGTGTTTTCATGCAAAAGACTTTGAGTGCAAAGTCTCAGAAAATTTACTTCCCATGCCTAATTTCTTCAAAATCTACTAGACCTCCAAAAAAAAAAAAAAAAAAAAAGAGGAGTTAGCCTAGAAAGAGAAATACTTGGAAACATGAAACAAAGAGTGAAAAAAAGTTAGAAGAGAAGCATTCTGGTCATTGGAACCAGTCTAGGCTAGAGCAGATCAAAAAGCTCCAGGAAAATATTTTCAGACTAAAATTTTTAAAAAGATTTTATTTATTTATTTAACAGAGAGAGAGGGAGAGAGAGAGCACAAGCAGGGGGAGCTGGAGAGGGAGAAGCAGGTTCCCCGCTGAGCAGGGAGCCTGATGCGGGGCTTGATCCCAGGACCGTGGGATCATGACCTGAGCTGAAGGCAGACACTTAACCGACTGAGCCACCTAGGCGCCCCATTTTCAGACTAAATTTGATGGAATTTTTATGCATCTTAAATTACTGAGAGGAGATTTAGATAACCGAGAATTTGAGACTGAATTCATGACATAGAAAACTAAACATGAAAATACAAAAAAATTATTAATCCCAGGGAAAACAAAAAATTATTCAAGAAAAGAAAAGTAGTCATGGCCCATTTGTGAATATAGAGTTTACATCATCACAATTCATGTAGTCATAATCAAAGAACAAATATTGATTTCCATATCAAGTAATATTAGATACCGGGGCGCCTGGCTGCCTCAGTCGTTAAGCATCTGCCTTCAGCTCAGGTCATGATCCCAGGGTCCTGGGATCAAGCCCCGCATCGGGCTCCCTACTCCATGGGAAACCTGCTTCTCCCTCTCCCACTCCCCCTGCTTGTGTTCCCTCTCTTGCCGTGTCTCTCTCTGTCAAATAAATAAATAAAATCTTAAAAAAAAAAAGTAATATTAGATATCAAGATGTATTTTCTAGCTGAAAATAATTTTAAAAGCTGAAAGTCCTCCTTTAACACATATCTATATCTAGCAAATAGTAAAGATTTCTGAGTCTAAAATCTAAGTGAATGAGGAAACCTGGAGCATCAAGCCACTTTTACTTTGAAACTATTGTCTGAACCTGGTAAAATCAAACTTTGGATTACATGACCATGTGGGCCCTGAGAACAGAAAACAAATTCCAAGGACTGCTCAGGTGGGGAATGTAATAAGATATACCCTCTTTTTCAAAAGCTAGACTACTAGGGGGCTCTACCCTTGTGTAAGGTTGAACCAGAAGTATACCAATCTGTATACTACCATTGGAGTATTCTCAAGGAAATTGCCTTGGAGATAAGTAAAGCAGTTCTAAAAGAGTATCCAGAAATAACTTTCCAAGGAATTTGGGCAATTCAGTATCTAAAATTACTAAGTATAAAAGGAGACTACATACCATGATCAAGAATTAACATGACAAAACAAACCCATCAAGATTTCATTTGTTGGAATTATCAGACTCAGAATACAAAGTAATTATGTTTATTGTGTTCAGAAAGAAAATCTAAGCTAGCAAAAGAAAACCAAAAAGCCAAATGAACATCTAGGAATGAGAAATGTTATAACTGAAATAAAAGCTTAATTAAAGTTAGTTAGTGATAAAGAGAGAATTAGTGAAATAGAAGACAGGTTAGAGGACATTATTTAGAAAACACACAAGAAGAAAGAGATATAAAATTTAAAATATAAAAGAAAGACTAAGAGTCAGGAAAGTTTAACATAACATAGAATTGGATTCTCAGAAGGAGAGGAAAGAAAGAATGAAGCAGAAGCAGCATTAATAAAAGATACTAACCAGTAGATTCCAAATACCAATGAGTCCTAAACAGGGAAAATGAAAAATATATACAAATCAAGTAACATAATTAAATAATTAGACATATTATAGTGAGCCTGTGGAACACCAAAGACAAACAGAGAATCTAGATAGTTTTTTTTTTTTTTCTTTTTAAGAGGCAGATTACTGGGGCGCCTGGGTGGCTCAGTCGTTGGGCATCTGCCTTCAGCTCAGGTCATGATTCCAGGTCCTGGGATCGAGCCCCTCATCGGGCTCCCTGCTCAGCGGGAGGCCTGCTTCTACCTCTCCCACTCCCCCTGCTTGTATTCCCTCTCTTGCTGTGTCTCTCTCTGTCAAATAAATAAAATCTTTAAAAAAAAAAAAGAGGCAGATTACTTTCAGAGGAGCAACCTTTAGGCTGAGAGCACACTCTTGAGAACAATGGAAGGCAGTAGACAGTGGCATTCCTTGTCCTCTGTGTACTGAGAAAAAGTAACTGACAACCTAACAGCATACCCAGCAAAAGTATCTTTCAAGAACCAAGATGAGGGGCACCTGGGTGGTTGAGCATCCGACTTGATTTTGGCTCAGGTCATGATCTCAGGGCTGTGAGATCAAGCCTTACTGCTGGGCTCCACACTCAGTGGGGAATCTGTTTGAGATTCTGTCTCTGCCCATCCCCTCCCATGCTTATTTGCACTCTCTCTCTCTCAAATAAGTAAATCTTTTTTAAAAAAGGAACCAAGATGAAATAAAGACATTTGAAGACAAACATAAACCTAGAGGAGACCTTCATTAGGTGAAATTCTAAAGGATATATTTCAAGCAAAATGATAGTGGGTCCAGAAAGAAGTTTTGAGTTGCTAGAGAGAAAGAAGAATAAAGAAAGTGGTAAATATGTGGGTAAATACAAATAAAGAGTGTAAAACAATAATACTTTGTCTTGGAGATTTTAGGGAAAATAAATATAAAGTAATAGTAGCCTATAAGTTGGGAGTGGGATGGGTAGATTTCAAGTTTTCTAAGGTCCTTATATTGTCCAGAGATAGGTAAATATATTAATAAGCTTTAGATTTTAATAAATTAAGGATGCATGTTGAAAATTCTAGCATAATCACTAAAATAGAAAGAAAATGGTTTTTTAAATTTTATTTATTTTTAAAGTTTATTTATATATTTAAGTAATCTCTACACCTAATGTGGGGCTCGAACTCATGACCATGAGATCAAGAGTCCCATGCTGTTCCAAATGAGCCAGCCAGGTGCCCCTAGAAAGAAAATGTTTAACTCTCAAACCTATAGATTTAAAAAATGGAATGAGAAAATTTTCAAAAAGGCAAGGAAAGAGTGGCACCTGACTGGCTTAGTCAGTTTAGCATCCAACTCTTGATTTTGGCTCAGGTCATCATCTCAGGGTCATGAGATCAGGCCCTGAGTAAGGCTTACCTCTGGGTGTGGAGCCTGCTTAAGATTCTCTCTCTCCCTTTCCCTCAGCTCCTCCCCCACCCTCTCTCTTCCTCTCTAAAAAGTAAAAAAAAAAAAAAAAAAAGGCAAGAAAAGAGAAATAAATATAGAACAAGTAAATGTATAGGAAGAACAAAATGAGATGAAAGAGATTAATCCCTGTATTAGTAATTCAGTCAAATGTAAGTAGATTAAATTCTACAGTTAAAAAACATAGATGATAAGAATGGATTGTAAAAATCTGCTTGGCACTGTTACTGATTTATAGGTTTGCATTCCGTGCAATGAACCTATAAATCAGTAACACTGCCCAAACCCCATATGATGGGAAATTAAGGAACATACTCTGAAATAGCCCATAGATCTAAGAAAAGATTATGAGCATTCAAAAATATTTTGAATTGAAGGATTATGAAAATATCCATTGAAATGCAGTACTTAGAGGAAATTTGATGGCTTTATAAGAAAATAAAAGATATATAAATATATGTATATGACAGTATAAGAAAAGGGCTGAGTTGAGCATCCATTCCAAGAATTTAGAAAAAGAATAGCAAAATAAAAACAAAATAGAAGAGGGGCACCTGGGTGGCTCAGTCTTTGAGTGTCTGCCTTCGGCTCAGGTCATGATCCCAGGGTCCTGGGATCGAGCCCCGTGTCAAGCTCCCTGCTCAGCGGGGAGCCTACTTCTCCCTCTCCCACTCCCCCTGCTTGTGTTCCTGCTCTCACTATCTCTCTCTCTGTCAAATAAAAAAATAAAAATAAAAATAAACAAAACAGAAGAAAGGATATAACCAAATAAGGAAGATTAATGAAATATAAAACAAGCACACAATATAAGGCACAATAAAAGCTAAAAATGTTTTTTAAAAAATACTTATGAAACTGATAACTTCTTGGTAAGAATGCTAAAGTAAAAAAAAGAAAAGGCACAAATAATTGTTAAAGGGAACAAATAAAGACCAGTAGAAACCTAGGATTGACTGCTGAGTGGGAAATAGGCAACCCAATCAAGCATGGCGTCCAGGAAAGTTCTCAAGGTTGAGGTTTGGTGGAAAAGAAGACCACAGCTGTCTTGGTCCTTATCAGAAATGTGAAATACCTGTGCACTGTTGACGGGCAATATCTGGGTTTGTTGGTTGGCTACACACTGGGCTGGCTGAAGGTCATATGTTATATAGGTAAGGCATAGATGGAGCAGAAGTGGGGCATCCAGGGGCCTGTGATATGCACAAGTAGCAACTAAGTTAAGCTTGTGTCACCCTGCCAAGCCTATGCTGTTTTTGGCAGGGTAGTGGCCAAGTCAGGGTTTGTTATGACCAGTATCAGGAGTGCACAGGAGACGTCACTATAGATACTGCAGACATGAACGAAAAGAAAATAGTATGAACAACTTTCTGCCAATATATTTAAAAATTTAAAGAAATAAGGAAATTTACAGGAAAATATAACTTACTAAAGCTGCTTTATTAAGGAATGTAAAATCTGAATAGTTCTATAACTAGGAATGAAATTAAAACAGTAATTTAAAAAATGTCCACAAGGAACACTCCAGGCCCAGACAGCTTCACTGGCAAGGTCTACCTAACATTCAAAAACAAATAATTCCAGTCTCATATGGACTCACACATAATCTTAATACCAAAACGTGACAAGGACAGTATAAGAAAAGTTACAAGACCAATTTTATTTTTGAACAAAGATGCAAAAATCCTAGACAAAATACTAGGAAACCAACATCAATAATAAATATCACATATTTCGACTATGGTGGGTTTGTCTCTTAAATGTAAGTTTGGTTTAACATTAGAAAATTAATACAATCTGGGACACCTGGATGACTCCGTTCGTTAAGCGTTTGCCTTTGGCTCGGGTCGTGATCAAGTCCCGTGCTCGGCGGGGAGTCTGCTTCTCCTTCTCCCTCTGCCTGCCACTCACTTCCCCTGCTTGTCTGCTTTCTCTCTCTGTCAAGTGAATAAATAAGATCTTAAAAAAAATTAAATGGGGATGCCTGGGTGGCTCAGCCGGTTAAGCATCTGCCTTCAGCTCAGGTCATGATCCCAGGGTTCTGGGATCAAGTCCTGCATCGGGCTCCTTGCTCTGTGGGGAGTCTGCTTCTCCCTCTGCCTGCCGCTCCCCCTGCTTGTGCTCCCTCTGTCTCTCTCTGACAAAAATAAATAAAATCTTTAAAAAAATTAATATGATTCAACATATTAAAAAACTTAAATGAAAAATACCAATGTTTTAGGAAAAAAACATAATATAGTTCTATTTCTTGCTAAGAAGCTGGAATCAGAATCATTTTTTGTATTCCTGTTTGTGTATTTTTCCTGCCTGGCAATTTCCATTTTGATTAGGCTGATTTTCAGCCAAGAAATATGACAGACCCTATGGGCATGCCAACCAAAGGATATGTGTGATGCTTCTCATCACAGAGCAGGCCCATATTAGCATTATCCCCATTCAGTCTGGTACTTAAAAATTAGGGGCTACCAAGGGCTTACTGAATACATGGCCCATTAATATGCCTTGTAAGAGAAAGATAAATTGATCCAAAATACGGTCTCTGCCTTCTAACCAAGAAAAACAAGCCTTTTTTTAAAAAAAAATCTTAATCTGTGTGGACCATAAACATTAGCCCACCCAACCCAAGCCAGCCTCAGGTTCAAATGAAACTCAGTTAATACTTCTTTACTCTAATGCTCATTTTAACACTTGCCCTAAACTCTCCGTTGAATTCTTTAGACCTAAATCAACCCTCTTGATTATCTCCTTCATATATCTAGTTTAGACAAGCCAAGATAATAAGCTGCCAAATATTATTTTTAATTGTTTTTTTAAAGTTAAAGATGCTTGCCTCAGCTGTGCTTTCATAACTAAATTATTAACTGCCTAAGGGCAGCCATTTTCCCTTTTATATTAAATTTAGCAAACAGAACAATAGAATCTAGAGCTGGAGAAGAATTTTAAAGGTTATTTATTCCTGCTTCCTTTTGGTTGTCTCTAAACTGTCTTCCATTAGATGTTCCCAAGCCTGTGCTTAAATACAACAAGGATCATGGAACGTATTTGTACAGAGTGGGACATTAAGAAATAACCAGTAATGACAATGTTGTTGATAAGCACATTTCCATAAGAAAAATGCATTTCTTCATTTCTTTCCTTCTTGTCATCTATCAGTAGTCTTGGCGCAGGGGGAAGGGAATTGCATTTCAAAATACATCTTCCACTCTATTCCTGATGTTTCATTGAAATTCAGTACATTGTCCCTAGATAGGCCACATGTAACGTATATTCAAAATAGGACACTAATCGGCTCACTTCCTGAAGATAGCCAAAGGCCGAAGAACTGACTTTTATCATTGGGAGCTAATATTTTTTACCTTCCCTTAGTAGGACATGTGCTTTGCATTGCTTTTGTTTTTTGTTTTTTCCCAGAAGGTTAGGTAGGCTCTATTTCTGTCCTTTCCCACCCAATTTTCCTTGTGACTACAGGCCAGATTTTTAAGACAATTGGCCTGCGTTTGCAATGTAATCTGTGCTGGAGGAAGCTAGAGGTCCTCATGGGAGTTGGGCTCCTGAATTTTATACCAAGCATTGACATTAATAAATGACTAAAGACTCACACGGTGCTTCCCTTCTGGACTAAACGATTTACTGCTGCTTCTGTTGATGTCAGTATTATCTGGAAATAGTAAATGTGCTATGACAGGGAAGGCTGACAGGTGACAGCCGATTTGCTCAAATATTCCCACGCTTCTTTCTATGGTAATGGTGTGGTGGTTCTAAATGCAGAAAGGTAGCTGCCTCGGGTGTTTTGAAAGGAGTATTTTCTCTCTTGCCACTGAGGGTAATAGATGAGGTAATGTTTTCTAAACAATCCACACAGACGAAAAATTAAGGACCACTAGATACAGACAGTGTCATAAGATACTATTAATCCAGGTCTCAGGACTGCCTAACCACTCTGTGTTATCATCTGCCTGTGATAGGATGAGAGGCCCCAACTCTCAAATGAAGGATGGAAAAGAAGGAACTGCGGGTAGAAAACAGAGGGGTAGCGAGGGTGGCCGGAGCACAGATGCGATGAGTAACTCTTACATGCTCTGCTTTTGAGCTGCTCATGCTGCCGCTGGGCTGTGTGGCTTTCCTCCTGGTGCTGGCTGCCAGTTTGGGGAAGGCTAGTTGTCCTCTGGAGATAAGAGCTGGCCAAGTATAATAGGGAAGCAAAGTGGGCCTGGGTGGCTCGGTCGGTTAGGGGTCTGCCTTCGGCTCTGGTCATGATCCCGGAGTCCTGGGATCAAGCCCTGTGTTGGGCTCCTTGCTCAGTGGGGAGCCTGCTTCTCCCTCTGCCTGCCGCTCCCCCTGCTTGTGCGCTCTCTCTCTTGTTCTCTCTCTCTCTCAAATAGGGAAGCAAAGTCTCCCAAACCCAATAACCAAAGTCTTGGACTTACTAATGGAATATTCCTTACTCAGAGAAACATAACTTTGACTCTGACCTAATTGGCTATATATTGTCTTTATAAGAACCTAGTATTAAAGTATAAAACCATTGATGAAATTTTGGTTTGGTGCGAAAGGTTTGTTTTTCAACAGTTACCTTCTAGAAGCTGGAAGAGAGTATACTTTTGCCCCATATAGTGTTCCCTATTAGGTTGTCCAAAATAGGTTACAAATAACTAGAATTGTAAGGTGGGACCAGATGATTGCTAACATTCATTGATCAGTTTATTATATGCCAGGGGTTGTCTAAACGTTCTATGTATTTTTTTTAAATTTTATTTTATTATGTTATGTTAGTCACCATACAGTACATCATTAGTTTTTGATGTAATGTTCCACGATTCATTTTTTTCGTATAATACCCAGTGCTCCATGCAGTACATGCCCTCCTTAATACCCATCACCAGGCTAACCCATCCCCCCACCCCCCTCCCCTCTAGAACCCTCAGTTTGTTTCTCAGAGTCCATAGTCTCTCATGACTCATCTCTCCCTCCAATTTCCCACCCCCCCTTTATTATTCCCTTCCTTCTCCTAATGTCCTCCATGCTATTCCTTATGTTCCACAAATAAGTGAAACCATATGATAATTGACTTTCTCTGCTTGACTTATTTCACTTAGCTTAATCTCCTCCAGTCCCATCCATGTTGATGTAAAAGTTGGGTATTCATCCTTTCTGATGGCTGAGTAATATTCCATTGTCTACATATTTTCATCTTGCTTAATTCTCACAACACCTCTGTGAAGAACACCTCAGTGTCCCCATTTTAAAGATGAAGAAACTGGGGCTTAGGCTAAGTAACTTGCTTGAGATCACATAGCTGGTCACAGTGACTCTTGATTTGACCCCCCACAATCTGATTACAAGACCCCAGCTCTTAACCACTATCCTATGCAAACAGTGCAATGTCAACAAAAATAAGCCAAGAGAGAGAAAATGTCCTCTTCTAAAACTGGGGAAAATGATTTAGTCATTCCTAGGCTGGGGGTAGAACTAAATAAGACAATATATGGACGATGCTTAGATCAGCGCCGGGCTCCTAGTGGCCTCGAGTAGATGTTAGGTATCATGATGGTTGTTCCTGTCTCTGAGGTGACTTTAAGGTGTTCTGATTGCTTTGCCTTAGCCTCCTGGGGGGTTTGGCCTGCTGGGAAGGTTGCACTGAGCCTTTGGTGAATAAGCACAGTGACTGTAGGAGCCGAACCCGGGTGGCACTTTGAAGGTGGGATTAGAGCACGAGTTTGCAGCTGCTACGTACCCAGCAGAACCAGGGTCTCAGTGTTTGGCGGACTTTCTATTTCAGTATTTCTCCAAGAGCAGGGTTTCCCCAGTGATGTAGTTTATAGACATGTCAAAACACCAGCTGTTTTCCATGCTTTTCTGCTAAGGGAAACATTTAGAATCTGTGCTCCGCCACCTTTAAACACGAAATATTTTGGTTTGAAATAAGAGAATACACCTTATCCCTTACTTCAGAGTGCCCTGAAGAATTACGGCAGCAGAAATGATGGCCTTCTCTGATCCTGGGCGTGCAGAGAACTCGAAGCCCAGGCAGTGCTTGGCCTCTGGTCTTTAAAGGGATGCCACACCGTCAGTGTCCTTACTGGCCCAGAGAGCAACAGCTCAGTTGGTTGTTATGGACTGAGTGTTTGTATTCCCCCCAAATTCACATATCGAAGCCCTAGTGCCCCTATGTGAAGGGGTTTGGAGATATGACTTTGGGGAGATAATTAGAGTCAGATGAGATCATGATGATGGTGCCCTCATGATGGGATTAGTGTCCTTATAAGAGGAGACCAGAGAGCCTTGTGAGCATCGGGGGACAGTAGAATGGTAATGGTATCCGTGTTAAGGAAAAGGAAGCACAGCCACCTCCCCGAGGTCAACAGGTTTTTCTTGAGGTTAGCAAGGGAGTGAGGTAAGGCCGGCTATAGGCTGAGTGTGAGCCTGGAAACTTCATGATACTTCAAAAGGCAAAAGGAAGATGGTTATCAGACCTACAGTTTTGATGGTTTTCAGTGAGATCATCCTAATTAACTGACTAATTTTGCCTCAGGAATGTTGGTTTTTATCCAGAAAAATCAGATATGAAGTCACATTGAAAGAGAGTAATGGGAATAGGGAACTGTATTTAAAAAGTGCACTTCCCTTTCTGGGGTCCATTCACATGGATGCTAATGTGATTGACTTGTCTCCCTAGCAGAAGATCTGAGTTCCTCAACATCACTTCGGCAAAAATTGTTATGGTAATAGTGTGAGGGCCTTTTGATCTTGCTGATGAACATGGAGCTTGGCTAACCTGATTATATGACTCTGCCAGAAATTGGGTTTAGGTCTGTTAATACAGCATCATAAATTCAAATGAAGCTTCCTTGGGCCGTCTTATCCCAGAACTGTTGTATTTTATTATTTAAAAATGAGACTCCCTGTTTGCATAGAGATAAAGTTTAAGTGTATAATTTATTTTGATTTTAAAAATTAATCTTCATGTTCCTTTTCCCGTTAAGAAGTGAAACCCTATGGTACCACAACCATGGATAATTCAGCCATCCACTCACTAAATGTATATTAAATGCCTGACGTTGCAGGCCGTGTGTAAGCTACCAGGTCCTGTGGTGAAACATAAAGGCAAGGATCCAAACCTATGCTTGCTTATCTTCCACGGGAGAGAGGGGGCCCTCTGTGACTCAAACCATTTTTCAACTCTGACCTCAGGCAGTCTTCTTGCCATGTGTTGCTGGGCCAGGGCAGAGAATGTGACCCAGCTAGGCAGATGGCAGAGATCACTCGGCGGGGTGAGGGTGGGGGTGGGGGGGGTGCATTTTGCAGTCTATATTGAAGGAAAGCAAAACCGCCCTTGCAATACAGTTGATAGACTTTAATATTAAAAGAAACTTTGAGGAGTGCCTGGGTGGCTCAGTGGTTAAGCATCTGCCTTCAGCTTGGGTCATGATCCCAGGGTCCTGGGATCAAGCCCCGCATCAGGCTCCCTGCTCAGCGGGAAGCCTGCTTCTCCCTCTCCCGCTCCTCCTACTTGTGTTCCCTCTCTTGCTGTGTCTCTCTCTGTCAAAAAAATAAATAAAATCTTTAAAAAAAAAAAAAGAGGGCGCCTGGGTGGCTCAGTTGGTTAAGCGACTGCCTTCGGCTCAGGTCATGATCCTGGAGTCCCTGGATCGAGTCCCACATCGGGCTCCCTGCTCGTCGGGGAGCCTGCTTCTCCCTCTGACCCTCCCCCCTCTCATGTGCTCTCTCTCTCTCTCTCATTCTGTCTCAAATAAATAAATAAAATCTTAATAAATAAATAAATAAATAAATAAATAAAAATAAAAAAAAAAGAAAGAAACTTTGAGGGGCACCTGGGTGGCTCAGTTGGTTAAGTGTCTGGCTTTGGCTCAGGTCATGGTCTCAGGGTCCTGGGGTCGAGCCCCGCATCGGGCTCCCTGCTCAGCGGGGAGTCTGCTTCTCCGTCTCCCCTGACCCCTGCTCATTCTCTCTCTCTCAAATAAATAAATAACTTTAAAAAATAAAAACAATAAAAAAAATAAAAGAAGAAACTTTGAGCAGTTGCAAACATAGCGCTTTAATACAAAGATATGTCACTCCAGCCATACAGCATTGTACAGAGAGTACTGGGTCAGAATGACTGAAGATCAGACCATGAACCACAGGGGGAAAACATCCTAAGTGGTTCCAGACAAAGAAAGCTTACCTAATCACATTGATTAAACTCACCAATACCTGATAAGGGGAGATTGGACATTCATATCAGAACCCACTGTACATAATTTGTAGTTTGCTATATGTAATTACCCTCAAGTAAATTATAGGGTAATCTGTATATGTTCTCATTTCGTAGCACAAATGGAATCATTTTAATGAGTCCCCTTTTTTTGCCATTAAAAGTCATGTGTTGAAGACCCACCAATATGAAAACTTCACAGGCAGGAATTAAGATCTGTCGTGCTCACTGCTTCATCCCCGGTACCTAGCACAGTGCCTGTGTATAGACGTTTGTGATGTTTTCTAGCTGCCTGGGCCTTTTGAAATACTCTTCCTGTGTTTAGGAAAGGTCTCCCTTACAAATCCTGCCTCCCCAAAGCAGAAGCCAGAAAACAGATTTCCCAGCCTCCCTTGCAGCTAAGACACAGAGGCATGTGACCCAGGCTCCACCAGCCAGCTGCACCCAAGGGACTTCTGTTCAGAAGTGAGCAACACAGGGAAGAGGGCTTTGCCCCAAAACTAATTTTTCTAGCCACGGTGACAACTGAAGCATCAGGCTTTCTCCTCCAGAGAGCTTTCCCTGAACGTCCCCACCCCTCTCCAGGTCTACTTTGTCATTGTACTTTCCCATTGTATTATACTTATTAATATCTTTTATTAGGTTTTAATCTGTTGTAATGGTTAAGGTCATACTAGCTGCTCTCCCCAACAAACCAAAAATATACAGTGACCAAAGGAATTTCCCTTTCCTCATCTCATGAGGTCAAAACAGGGTGCTTGGGATCAACAGACAGCCCTGCTGCAGGAGATCATTCAGGGACTCAGGCATCCTCCATCTTGTGGCCTCATCATCTGTACCCCACGGCTTCCAGGGGTGCCATGCCCATTTGAACCAGGCCAGAAGGCAGAGGGCATGGAGAATCGCACCCTGGGGGTTTTAGGAGCCAGGCCTTGAAGTGACTCTTGTCATTTCTATTCACATTCTACTGCTCAGAACTCAGCCGCATGGCTACACCTAACTGGCAAATACCGTCTTGCTTCCTGTAGCTTCTTCCGAGTAAGGAGAAAATTATGAGAAAGTGCCATTTCTGAACTTTCTGTCTTCTCACTTGCTCCCTTCTTCCTCAACTGGGGAAAAGGATTACAGTAAGAAGGCTGATCATCCAGTAACCCTGTGTAAATCACAGACAGATGTGGCTCTGCTCTGGATTTCCTTTCCTTGGGTCTCTGGTGCTTTTTTGCCAAGTGGTTCTGTTTGGGGGGCATACAGTCATTGGATAGTTATTTCTGAACAATTGGCCTAAAACTGCTTTTATCTCCAGGTTCCCCATGTGTCTATTTGAAAGAGAAAGTGCTTAGCACGCAGTCTGGGCGCCACATGTGTTCTGACATGCTGGCACGAGGAAGGCTTAGGGGGTTCCAGATCATTGCCTATTGGCCACCCGCAGGCTAATGAAGGAAACATCTTTTTATTTCCCCTGCCTCTCCTGGACGTAGGTGCCCTATCAGCAGCCAGGGAGAGCTGGGAGTACGACTCGGGAGCCAGGGACCTCCAGAGCCCAGACTTGCAGAGTCAGTGGGCCCTGCAGAAGCTTCTTGAGTACAGCGGACGCTCTTTGCATCAGCAGGCTGCTGCCCTCCACAAACTGCTCACACAGTCACGGCATTTTGGCAGCTCTGTAGGAGGAAGCTATCTGGAGCTGGCCAACACGGTGAGTACTTTCTGGTTCATAGAACACATCTTTTGGCCTGTGGGTATTGCAGTACAGATAATTTGATTTTGAGCTCCAAGGGACATACTGGGTATTGTCTTTCTTCTGGAGCTAAACATTGTACCGTTGACAGCATGGCCAGGGACGTTAAGTGCTCCGAACACTTGTGATCAGTGACTTCACTCTCATCATCGAGAGCAAAGTGGACTCCTAAAAGGCGTTTCAGTGAAGCCTGTAACTTGCATGGATTTAATTACTAGGGTAACGACGTCAGCGTTTCCATGACTAGAGTACTTCTATGGTACCAGACATTTCAAATTGATAGGATATAATCCTTTCTGTTCCCTAATTTGGATGTTACTCATTTAAAATACAAAGAGGAAAACAATTCATTGAAAGTTTGATTATTGTTTCTGCTTGTACTTTAAAAGTATTTTCTGGGCGCCTGGGTGGCTCAGTTGGTTGAGCAACTGCCTTCGGCTCAGGTCATGATCCTGGAGTCCCGGGATCGAGTCCCGCATCGGGCTCCCTGCTCAGCGGGGAGTCTGCTTCTCCCTCTGACCCTCCTCCCTCTCATGCTCTCTGTCTCTCATTCTCTCTCTCTCGCAAATAAATAAAAAATCTTAAATAAATAAATAAATAAATAAAAAATAAAGTTAAACCTTCATTAAAAAAAAATTTAAAAAAATAAAAGTATTTTCTGTTGACAACCAAACCCCCCCCCAACCATTGCCTTGTGGCCCTCTATCCCTTGTGCTGTACTCAATAAATGTCTATCTTCTTTAAAAATATGTATTTTCTGCTGAAAAGAAACAACTTAAAATTTCATTATTAGTTTAACCTTCCCTTTGACCTTGGGATGAATCACTACCGGGGTGGCCCTTTGGTGAAGAGCTATTGTCTTCCCTTTGAAGTTAGAGCTGTGGAACGCAGAGGGGTAGCTGATGGTCTGGTCCATTTTGGGTGACATGCAGGCAGTTTATAAATTGAGATTGCTATCCAAACACTGTGGGAAAGGTCTACAAACCTACCTGGCTTTTTTGAAACTGAAGTTTGAATGGTGGAATAAACATCTTGACAACTTCACTTATGTATATTTATAGTCTGCTTTGACATAGACTAGTGATTTTCAAACTTCTTGTGTTTGAAGTAAATTTTCTAATTCTGACGTTTTAGGTGACATGTTTGAAGGAACTAACAATTCTAAATATACCAGCAATAATTAAAATACAGTCCTTAGACAAATCCCAATTAAAGGATATTCTATAAAATACCTGATCAGTATTCTTCAAAACTGTCAAGGATACTAGAGGCAAGGAAAATCTGAGAAAGAGAAACCGTCACAGCTCAGAGGAGCCTGAGAAGATACGACAACTAAATGTAATGTGGCACCCTGGATGGGACATTAGGTAAAAATCTAAGGAAACTTGGATAAATTATAGGCTTTAGTTAATAATAATGTGTCAGTATTGGTTCATTAATTGTGACAACTATAACCATAATAATGTAAGATGTTAATAATAACAGAAACAGGGTGTGAGGTATTTGAGAACTATCTTTGCAACTTTCCTGTAAATCTATAATGTACAGAAGTGTTCACTTTATTAAAATTCATGAAGTACACCCTTACAGTTTACACACTTTACATATATATGTTTTATGTCTATAAAAGCTTATGATGAACACAATCAATAATGATGACTATTCATTGGGATACACTGAATAAGTAAAAAAAAGAAAGAAAAGGAGAGAGAGGCAGAAAGAAACAAAGAGACAAAGAAAGAAACAAAGATGGGACACCTGGGTGGCTCAGTCAGTTAAGCGTCTGCCTTCTGCTCAGGTCATGATCTCAGGGTCCTGGAATCGAGCCCCATGTCGGGCTCCCTGCTCAGTGGGGAGTCTGCTCCTTCCTCTCCCTCTGCCTCTCCCTTCCACTCGTTCTCTCTCTCTCTCAAATAAATAAATAAAATCTTTAAAAAAAAGGAAGAAACATAGAAAGAAACTATAACCCCTCAAACAAAGTTGTACACTCTTACTTAAGGTGATCTCTTGGTGGGAATGAGACCATAAATACAAATGCAGGAACTGAAGTCCTGTGACTTCATTATCACAATGTGATTTATTTTTTCACTGAATTGAACATTTCAAAATACTGGGGCGCCTGGCTGGCTCAGTTGGTTAAGCATCCAAGTCCTGATTTCCAGGGACATAATCTCAGGGTGGTGAGATCGAGCCCTGCATCAAGCCCCTAGTGGGGCTCTGTGCTCAGCGGGGAGTCTGCTTGAGATTCTCTCTCCCTCTCCGTCTGCCCCTCCGCTCCTCCTCCACCCCCACATGCACTCTCACGCTCTCTCTCTCTCTCTCTCAAAAACAAAAAAAGTTTGAAAATTTCAAAATACTATTTAAACTCACAGACCCTAGGTAATGTCCTTGGACCCTGTGGTAGGGTGCATTTTTTTTTTTTAAAGATTTTATTTATTTATTTATTTGAGAGAGAGAATGAGAGAGAGAGAGCACATGAGAGGGGGGAGGGTCAGAGGGAGAAGCAGACTCCCTGCTGAGCAGGGAGCCCGATGCGGGACTCGATCCCAGGACTCCAGGATCATGACCTGAGCCGAAGGGAGTCGCTTAACCAACTGAGCCACTCAGGCGCCCGGTAGGGTGCATTTTTGAACCCCGATTCCTCACCGTTTCCTGTATCTTCACCATTTGTCTTGTGACTTTGGAGTCCTCCTACCAAGTGTGAGAAATAATAAATGATCATGATTTCAACCATCGCATTTAGGGCGGTTTGCTTCACAGCAATAGTTGACTCAGGCTCTGTTCACAGGGACCCATGGAGCCCACTTTGAGGAATACCTCACATAGGCAGCCAAAGAAAGCAAATACCCTCTCTAAACTGCACACCCGGGCCGTCCCTTCACTTATGTACTCACATTACACATAATTTAAGTTCCTGCTAAAACAAATCCTGAACTAATAAAATTAAGCTCTGTTTTTTTAATAGCTACTAAGAGCAAAAGACATTTTTATCAGTGTCCAGTTCGGAGACAGAAAGCGCACAGTAATTCACACAGGGAAAGTTTAACATAAAAAATGATTAACTAGTTGCAGGAGATTACTTACTAAGGAGTAAAGAAAATTCTAACGAACATGGGTAGCATGTGTAAAGAGCAGCCACTCCCTCCAGAGTGGAGGCATAGTGCTCCAAGAGGGCCCTCTCCTCAGCAGACCCCACTGAAAGGGAGCGGCTGGGGACCGCTGGATGGCAGAGAAGTTCCCTGAGACGCTACAGGCCAGGGCTGCTGAGCAGGAAGCCAGCCCTCTGGAGTGTCAGCTCAGCTTGCTGGATGCCACCCGTTTGGGTGTCCGCAAGACTCGTTGAGCATCACTAGGAAGGTGCCCACTGAGGTGTCCACTGAGGAATTCACTGGGAAGCGGCCTGCTGCTGCTTGGTGCCAGAAATCCACTGGGAAGTCCCCCAAATGGTGCCACCAAATGGGGTGACACTGGCTGTCCTGTGCTCCTGGCCTCCATCCACCATAAGAGCGAGCAGGGAAGAAGAGCAGCACAGAACCAGGATGAGAATTCCTTATTGAAAAAGGAGAGGGGCACCTGGGTGGCTCAGAGGGTTGAGTGTCTGGCTCTTGGTTTTGGCTCCATCGTGATCTTGGGGTTGTGGGGTCAAGCCCCGTGTCGGGCTCTGTGCTCAGCGCAGAGTCTGCTTGGGATTCTTTCTCTCCCTCTGTCCCTCCCACTCATGCTCACTCTCTCTCTCTCTAAAATAAATGAATCATTAAAAAAAAGGAGAGGGGTGCGTGGTGGCTCTGTCATTAAGCGTCTGCCTTCAGCTCGGGTCACGGTCCCAGGGTCCTGGGATCGAGCCCCGCATCGGGCTCCTGCTCGGCGGGAAGCCTGCTTCTCCCTCTCCCACTCCCCCTGCGTGTGTTCCCTCTCTCGCTGTCTCTCTCTCTGTCAAATAAATAAATAAAATCTTAAAAAAAAAAGGAGAAATGTTCACAGGGTCCAGCTTCACTATCACAAAGCAAGGCAAGGAAAGATGGATTTGAAGATGAGAGGCAATAAATCAATAACTGGCACTGGCATTTTTAGCATTGAGAATCTTCTGGGAGCTTCCTATACAAGCTTTTACCTTTCTAAGCATCCCTTCCTTTTCTTCTACCACCAAATACCTGTCTTCTCCTTCTACCAAAGACAGTGGATATTACGACTTTGAGGCTTAACACACTGTTCAAAATGCAAAGGCAACAAGATGGTGGTGTACATAGAAGCTTATAGCAGCTAGAGTTTTATCTGAGAAGCAGATGGCTACCCGTGGTCTAGAGTAAGGGTTTATTACAAGGGAGCTGGTGGGAGCTGGGCGAGCGATCTGTGCAGGCTGTTGACTCTGCATCTAGGGTTGAACCTAAAGTTCCTCCAGGTCCATCAGATCCGCATACGAGAAGGAAAGCTGAGTGCAGAGGAGGGAAAGACAAGCCAGCATGCATGAGGACAACCTGAGGCCCATAAGGACACAGTGGACCCCCCTTCTGTTCTCTTACTACCACGACCAACCTCAGTGCGGTGGGGGACCTGCAGGGGACATTGGCCCCCTCTTATCCTGGAGCTGCACACACACCTGGCCCAGGACTCAGAGCAGCAGGAGGAGGAGACCTAGGGTATCTGGAGCTGCCACAAGCCCGATACACCAGTAGGTAAGCAGCCCCTTAGCCGTAACGTCCAGAAATCTTCACTTCTACCTCCTGGATTTCACACAGGTCTCTCAGGGCCGTACAGAATCACACAGGCAAGAGAACTCTGGGAAATGGCGTTCCAGCTTAGCTAAATGGACAGGGCAGTGGCAAAACTGCCAGTACCACGTAAACCTAACTCAGAAGGCGATCAGCAAAGCAAGATGAGACCCTTCAGGAGCTTAGTAAAGAGAGATGCCTTGGGAAAGATGCATCGTCGGCTCTCTGATGGATTTTCTCTCCGAAGATTTGTCCTGCAGCGAAGAGTCTAAGTATTAATTGTGATGTGATAGATTCTGAGTAGTGATATATTTAAGTATTATAAAACATAACTGAAGTTTTACTTTTTAGCTACGACACCGATAAATTTCTGAATGGAGTATCAATTTCTGATAGATTCTTTTCAGCCATCCTACTTGTTTTAAGTATTCATTATCAGCTTTATTAATTTTTACTAATAAAGACATTACCTAATTGATGGCAATTAAAAGTAATTATTCTATAAAAGAAGTCATGCACAAGATGTAAAGTATTTGAACCAATACAGAAAGTTGATGAAATGTTGAAGTCATCATTTGTCTCCCCATTTCCCCTCATTTAGAAGGTCTTCACCAAATTTTTCTTTTTTTTTTATGTATCCCTGAATTGCTTTTAATTTAGAGAACCTTCCATTTCTCCTTTTGTAATTTTAAGATGCTATGATCATATGGTTCTTTCCAAACTCGGGATGACCACATCAAAGCCTTTGTTCAAGAGATGTATCCTGATTGTGGTTAAAGCAAGCTGATTGTTCTGTGAGCACCCTCTTCTGGGCATTGTTCAGAATCAAAGAACAAGAGATTCTTAAGCACACGGCATGCTGATCACTCTTCAAGTTTTCAGAGAATTGAGACAGTACAAATAAAATACTGGATTTTTGAGAGGGGTGACAGAAGGGTCTAGAATATAGGGTAGATAGAAACTTTTCAGAATCTTGAATTGTTACTTCCAAATGATTAAAGCTGAATTTTAATAAGTAAACAAATTAGGTTCTATGGAGAGACAAATAATACTGTTGGCTTTGTGTTGTTTGTTACCTGAAAAGCCAACTATCCCTGCTCTGTGTTTTCCCTAACATTTCAAATGATGACTTTCTAGGCACACTTTGCCTCATTTCTACGCAGATGGAGAGAGCAGTTCTGCATTCTGCATCCTGTTCTTCAAGGCCAGCTTCCTTTAGAATCCTTTGGACAATTTGGCTTCAACTTGGCCCATTTTAAGATTTAATTTCATACTTCAAGTATTTTTGCAAAAGTGATTTACATTTTTACCTGTGCTAAAAGTCCGGCGTGCTACCCATTGCACCATAGAGCCTGCAGTGAGTTCCAAGGAGATTTACAAGGAGAAAAAAAAGACAGTTATGAGTTGTACAGAAAAGTAGTGAATTTAAAAACTGACATAACAGGGCACCTGGGTGGCTCAGTCGTTAAATGTCTGACTCTTGGTTTTGGCTCAGGTCATGATCTCAGGGTAGTGAGATTGAGCCCTGCATGGGGCTCAGTGCTGGGCGTGGAGCCTGCTTAAGATTCTCTCTCCCTCTCCCTCTGTTCCTTCCCCCCACTCCCCCGAGCATGTGTGCACTCTCTCACTCTCTAAAAAAAGAAAAGAAAAGCAAAGTAAAAGAAAAATCTTCAAAATGTGTGTGAATAAATAAGGAATTTATCAGTAAATAAGGAATAAATAAGTAGTGGCAAGATAGGTAAGAGTCACCTTTTTGGTTAACCACTTGACCAACTCCTCATGTCTCATGCTAGCTTTTGGTGTTTCCCCCTTTCTTCATTCCAAGTATGGGATACTGGGTTTTTTTTTAATACTTGTCAGCTGCCAACATCCTTATTATAGCTCACTCTTGTTTAGATCAGCTGTCTTGATGTTTTCGAGTCAAGGGATATGAAAACTCTTAAAACATTATCAAAAATTTGGAAATAAAGGATAAATGGAGGCCTTTTAAAAGTCATATTAGAGCCCCCTACAAGCCATCTGATGCTATAGGAGATGGAGCTTTGTTTGGCTTACCGTTTACAAAAGAAGGGTAGCAGAATGTGCCACCCCAAAATATGAGTGTCTGTGTATAGGACATGTCACTCCCAAATGTGCCACTATGGTATTTTGGTTAGTTCGAGCTTTAGGTACTTGAAAAAATAGCAAGTGCAGGGAGAGGCTTTCTCTGCACTCCCTGTATCTGCCTAAAGACAGATCCTCCAAAAGGAACTCAACTGTCATTGATCCTCTCCCGGGAGATACATCAACTAGGGCAAACTGACTCCTATCACAGGAAAGAAGACTAGAAGTCATCCCCACACAGACATCCTACATCCCCCTACCCTTTCCCTATTAAGATGGTATTTAATCCTGAATTCTAAGCCACCTCGGGGAGGTACTCATTTTTCCCTGGGCATCTCCCATGTATATAAGAGGTATACGTGTTAATAAACTTTTGTTTCTTTTTCTCTTGTTAATCTGTTTATTACAGGGGTCTCTGCTAAGAACTTGGAAGGGGAGAGGAATGGGGTGTCTGGCTGGTTCAGTCGGTGGATCCTCCAATCTTGATCTCTGGGTTGTGAATTCAAGCTCCATATTGGGTGTAGAGATTACTTAAAAATACAATCTAAAAAAAAAAAAAAGAAGAAGGGTAAAGGGAATATTATTTGGGTATGAATTTGCAGAAGATTGGTAACTTATCAATGATTTTTGTCCAGGTAAAGATGTAAATTTTTTTTCCAGCAGAAAAGATAACCTCAAATGTTACATTGTATTTGCCCTGGTAAGACATTAACCAGTTTGTTTGTTTGTTTTTAAAGTAACCTCTACACACAATGTGGGGCTCGAACCCACGAGCCTGAGAACAAGAGTCAAAAGCTCCACCAACTGAGCCAACCGGGTGCTCCCACTAACCAGTTTTGTGACTGACTTTGCTGTCTTACTCCAGCGCTCTTCCCCCCTCCAACCCCACGATTATATAGCCTCTCCTATCCTTCTTTGAATCAGCTTTACTATCCTGCTAGGTTCTTCAATAAATTAGGTAAATCTTAGAACAATGCTCATTCTGTATTTATATGAAAGTCATGTTTTTCCTTTTATTGAAAATTATATTTTGACACTCTATTCTCTTTTTTGGTTTGTTTATTGCTAGTGAAAATAGAGAACTGGATAGGAGTTAACAAATGCAGCCCTTACTGCTTGCCATGTAAATCCGCCCCCCACCCCCCCATCATTACCTTTAGATTAGGCTTGTCCCAATCAGCCTCGTACTGGCCCTTTCCTTTCTTATTTCTTACAGGACTTTAAATCCTTTTCTTCTTCTTTGTCTTTTATACCCACCTCCACCCCCCGCCCCACCACCCTCACCTCTTTTCTGGAGAAAAATCCCCCCACATCGCCTTACCCCTGACGTCCTAGTTTCTGAAGCTGGTACTTCCTGGAAGGGACTAGAAGAAAGGAACATAGAGTCCTGTAGAGTCCTGTAAATTCTCTAGCCCCAAAGAAATTCATTGCATCTGCAGGGAAACTGGGAACGGGTGGTATGAAGCTCTACCAGGTTTTACGAACAGGGTACTTTAGTTCAATCCTTGGTCAACAAAAAAGATAATATGGATGTATTTACAAACTACCATTTTAGCTCACGCTTTTGTTGATTACATGGCATGGAAGCATACAGAAGTTGCGAGAAAAAAAGGCACTAGAGTGGAAGAGTTAATTCTTTGAGACTTATTTGCCTTTTGGGAGATTTCCATTATTGTACAGAGATGATTTATTATGGTGTATACTAATTCTTTGTAAAGATTGAGTTGTGAAAAAGCCCTCACAAGTACTTTTTAATCTCTGAAGTCCTCTGCAGTGATAAAATTGAGATGAAGTTCCAACATCCTTTTGAAATTACAAAACTCCTTACAGGAAAAATTTTAAATTTGACAGAGGTCTTTATTTGTGAAAATGAAGATGCTCTCAAAGGATTGTTGCTTACTATTATTGCTATTATTAGTATAAAATCTGCAAATATAGGATCAGTGGTTTAAGTTAGTGTGTTTTTTTTTTTTCCTGGAGAGGTTCTCTGTTCTTATTTAGCAAAATCTGAACTTATTCATACTTTTCCCCCTCTGCTCTTAGTTTAGCTTCTGTTTCCTCTGTGTCTTTGTCACAAATGGAAAGACTGACCAACTTATAGGGTGGCCAGAGGAATCCCCATCTTTTCCCCTTCTAGTTTATTCAGATTGTGAAGAGATGTTAATCTGACAGTCCTTATCAACAAATTATCGTCAATAAGATACACAAAAGGCAGGCATACCACCCTTATGAAGCTTTTAATCTTGGGAATGAATGGAGTCCCTGCATAACACATGTTCATTCTACTAGAGAACAATGGCTCCCAGATATTGCAAATCCATGGACCAGTAACATTTCAAAAAATTGAGACTTGCCAACTTTTTATTTTGCCAAAAATCAAAAGCCACTCTACCTACTATCTAATACCACCATCATTCCATAAAAGAGAGGACTTTTTGGGCACAAATATAGGTAGGCATCTCTAAATAAGTAAATAAATGGAAAAGATAAATTTAACTTCATGGAAGAGTTCACAGTTGTTGTTGTTTTTCCCATATCTCCATTAACTGGTGGGAACTTTGGCACGGATGAGGTTCTGTAGCAGGGTAACTGCGGATGTGGACTTTACTCACGTATCCTGTGCTTGTATGTCTGGCATTGGGTAAGTCATTTAACCTGTTAGCATCTGTGTTCTCATAAAATAGGGATAATAATACCTTCTTCATATGGTTGTCCTGGAAACTAAACAAGATGATGTGTAGAAAGTGCTTAATACAATGCCTCATGCAAGTAGGTGCTCAATAAATACTCATGGTTGTTACTGCTGTTTTCCCCACCTAGTTATCAGAAATAAGCCTTGAGAGTTACTTACAAGTGGATAAGTTTGGGGTGGAAACAATTTGGAAACAAAAACTTAAAACATTCTGAAGAAATGACATCTCAAGAAGATACCGAGATTTTGAGATATTGAGTACTTTTTTATGAGCTAGGAGTAGTCTCAAAGATGTTGTTGTTAAAAATTATGTTGAGTAATCCTATATGTAGAATTCACACGGAAATACCAGATCATGCAAAAGGGTAATAATTCCTATCTTTGTCTAACCCCTCCATTTAAAAAATGGGGGTATGGAAGCCCAGATCAAAAAATCCCCTTAATGTCAGCTAGAGAGAAGTAGTAGGACCAGGACTGGAGGGTGGGTTTCCTGACACCCCACTGTGCTCCTGCCCCAGACTAGGGGATGGCCCTTGCCATTGGCAAGAGAAGGAACAGCTGCTGGTGGGAAACGGGGGACCCCTGTGTCCTCTCCTTAGGATCTTTGCTATGGGCTCTGGGTCACTCTTCTCTTCTGCTGTGTGGTGCTGGGTTGGTGGTTCTTATGTCCTCTACTCTCTTTTGTGGAGGTAACATTCAACCATTTGTTAAAATATTGGCATGCTTCTCTACCAGGCCCCCCACTGCCCTGGCTACCTGGCGCCATCTGCTGTCCCCCAGGAATGCACAACCTCCCCATGGTTCAGCCTCTGAGGGGAGGGTGCTGCCCTGCAGGGCCTGGTACTGCTGCCAGCTGGCATCTTCCAGGCAAATGTTCTAGATGCTTGTGGCTGGGCCACATCCGGCTGTTAAATGTTTTAAGTATCTCTTCTGCCCTCTGGCAACCTGTGGGAACAAAACAATAAATCCAGTTTTAGGGCCTGATAACAATGTGGACGTCAACAGATAGTGAGGAGGCAGGAAGCCCTCTGATCTTCCTCTCTTAGAAATTCTTTAAAATGATCCTGTTGGAGGGGGGCACCTGGCTGGCTCAGTCGATAGAACACGCGACTCTTGATCTCGGGGTTGTGAGTTCAAAGCCCCGTGTGAGGTGTAGAGATTCCTTAAAAAAAAAAATCTTAAAAAAATGATTCTGTTGGATAGTTCAAGAGGGGTTCATGTTTTATTCTGCTTTCTACTCTCTTTGGGGGTAAGACCTCTGGTTTGCCAGGATAAAGGAATTTTGTCAATTTTAAAGTACACACTAGAGGGCAGTGGCCCCATGTGTAGACACCTGACAATTACCACTTTCTCTGCACTTCTCCGCCCTTCCTTTGTATAGGGGAGGGGGAGAGGAGTCTTCCTCCACATCATACAAAGCTATTTATGTCTGAAGTGTTTTATGAACACAGAGCAGCTGCTTGGGAGCACCCAGTCTGTCATGCCTCGTAGTTTCTTTTCCATCCTTCTTCCAATCACTTCTCAGTGGGGCTTCAGTAGTAGACTTAGTTATTGTTCACATCGTAATGTCCTTTTTCTTTCTTTTTTTTTTTTTAAGACAAGGCACAGAAAAGGTGGGAAACAAACATTCCTAATTGGGGGCAGTATGGTTTTCTATCTTTGCATCTTTACATTTTCAAATAAAGTCATCAATTAAGAATGAAGAGAAAAATATGGTGAAGGGTCCTTATATTTTGCATGTGCAGAGGCAAAAACCATTTACCCAAGTCCGCAGAGCTGCCCCCTTGGCCATGATCACTAAGGAGAATCATGTTTCAACTGTGTTTACCTCTCCTGAGGGTTCCTAAGTAGTAGGAGGCCTGCTTGCTGAGAGAGGCGTAGCCAGTCTGTGTGATAGAGAGAGGGGGTAGGGGTGAGTGGGTTTAGAGATCGTGAAGCCACGAGGCTGTGTGTTTGCGGAGCTCTAGGGTATTGAAGAGAGAAGTTCCGGTGCAGCTGATTGTGGCACGGCGTTCAAGAGGAAAGCAAAGGGACACTAAGACGTATGTCAGTGGATTATTTATGAATCTACCTTTCATGGAATGTGAGGAACCTAAATAAGGGGTTTGGTTTATTTTTAATTATTTTTGGTTGTTTTTCTTTTGAAAGGGATAACCCTCTGAGCCTGGATTCTGTGAGTCCCTTAGATTTATAAAAGTTGTAGATAGAATACACTTAGTGGGGTGTGTTTCTGAATTTGTGAGATCTACAGCAGTTGTGTTCATACATACATACATATATCTAGATCTATAAATTGTTGAAGTGTTTGAAGTGTTTGTTCACTATGTTTATTCTTAGGCACTTATGGGAGATAAGACGCTCTTTTTTGCATTCACCAACTAGAGGCCTGGAGTGGGGAGAGGGAGAGGACATCTGGACCCTCATAACAGCCTTTGCAACGCGGGGACAGGGATTCCCTCTGCATTTCTCTTGGTGCTGCTAATATTTATTGAGCATTTACTGTACACCACGTATTGTGTTAGGTGCTCGGCATGGATTATCTTGCTTAGTGCTCACAATAACCAGATCCATACGTGTGGTTATGATCCCCGTTTAGAGATGAGGACTGTGAGGTTCAGGGAGGCTGCCCGCGGCGTAACCGTGAGCATGCAGCAGGCTGAGATTGCAGTGCAGACTGTCTGGAGGTGGTGCCGTCACCAAACCATCCCTTCTCGTGACCAGATCGACAGGGTGCACTGCGGTCTCACACACCCTGAGCTGGCTACGGGCTTTCTGACCTTATTCCTTCAGAGGACAGCCAAGATACCCTGGCTGTTCTGGGGAGAGCCTGGGCCATCTCTCTCTTTCTCTCTCTCTCTGTCACACACACACACACTCATTGCTTTGGTTTTCATGTCTCTGATTCGTATAAGACATTGCCACTGGAGAGTAATTAAAACCTCTGGTGGATTTATGGTGGGGCCTCCTGACATGCTTGTGTAGTTCTTTGTGCCTAGATGACAGGGAAGATTAGCATTAAATGTTGAGAGAAATGCACCTGCCACTGTGCTGCAGTTAGAGGCATCTATTAAAGATGCATTTGGAACGCAGAGGCCTCCGTCTAATTTCCAGGAATAGCGCAGGCTTCCTTCAGCTCCACTTAAAGGGGGAGAGAAGAAGAGTTAGTGGGGAGAGAGGTGGACCCTCATCTTCACTTGTCAGTAGATTCTTCAGGGGCCGAGGAGTAATCTCTTCGCCAGTCCTGTGTCTCTTGGGTCTTTGAGGTAATTATCCTTGTGCCATGGCTGAGGGCAAAACCTGTCCCGAGAGACAGAAGCAGGCAGAAGGACTAATGTGTCCTACTATTGTTCCTGCTACTAATTGGTCACATTGGTTAAGTGTCTATTATGGGCTGGATATTCCTAGGGGGAGTCTCGCCTGCATCATCTCATCTAATCCGTAGATGGCCAGCCCCTCTTTGAAGCCTGAGCCTTTCCAGCCTTCCCCCAACTATCACTTACTGTGCCATTTGTTTCTCCGGGGGTCGGGGGAAGGCGCTGCCTGCTTGTAAGAGTGGCATTCACACAGCTCAAGAGGAAATACACATTGCCAGTGACTAAGGCAGAAAAGGACTAGCTGACTTATGAATTATGTGTCAATTTTACTTCTACTGAGAAGGCTCATTTTGTTATTAGCTTATAGTCCATGTTTACAGATGTCAATATAATAGGTTTCACGCTAAAATGTAATAATAATTAGTGGTAGCAATTATAATAACCCAAATGTCAACTGTCCCTTTGTCCTTCAGTTTCAGTGTCTATCTGTGCTATCTCTAATTTTGCCCTCATTGCGACCCAGAATTGGAACTCAGGGAAAAGAGTCTATGGTCACAAATGAATTGGTGAGCGGGGCACCTGGCTGGCTCAGTCAGTAGGGTGTGCAACTCTTGATCTCAGGGTTGTGGGTTTGAGCCCCACGTTGGGTGTAGAGATTACTTAAAAATAAAATCTTAATGGGGCGCCTGGCTGGCTCAGTCAATGGAGCATGCAACTCTTGATCTCGGGGTGTGAGTTTGAGCCTCGTGTTGGGTGTAGAGATTACTTTAAACAAATCTTAGCAGCGCCTGGGTGGCTCAGTCAGTTAAGCATCCAACTCTTGGTTTTGGCTCAGGTTGTGATCTCACAGTCCTGGGATGGAGCCCCGCATCATGCTCTGCGCTCAGTGCAGAGTCTGCTTCAGATTCTCTCTCCCTCTCCCTCCCACTCACTCTCTCTCTCTCTAATAAATAAATAAAATCTTTAAAAAATATCTTAAAACAAAAACAACAAATGAATTGGTGAGCAACATGGGTTTTGTAAGGGATGAGGACATGGAGAGGTTTGTATCACAAGTAAATCACCCTCCACATACGCACACCTCTTCTTAAGCAAGGAGTTTAAGAGTCCATATTAGATACTTATGTGTTCTGCAGACCCTCCCTGTCTCAGATCTGAGGCTTTTCTCTCTATGTTCTATACCCTTCTCCCTAGCAGTGCCCCTGCCCACTCTTCCCTATGTCCTTCTCCTTCACAGGAGGGATGCAAATTCCTCTCCTGATATAGTATGTTGTAGTTTAGAAACCATTTTTTGTTACTAAATACATTCTTAGCATCTTATGCTTCCACCCTTTGTGCTTTATCAAAGTATTCCTTTCAAAGAAACTCTACTTACAAGAAATTCTAGGGGAATAAAATTTTTGTTTCATTATAGAAAAAGGCCTTATTAGGACAGGATTCTGAAATGAAGGACCATCTACAGAATCTTGACTGTAAATGGTGTGACATCGCCCACCCCAATTCAGACATCTTACGTTTAACAGTACATGAAGGGGTTCATTAGCATGGGAATTTATGAAGATGATAGAGTTTTGGGAGTAACTGAATCCATATTTTGTAGTGAAAACCACAAGAAAATTCATTATAAACTTAATGTAGCCCCATGGGGTGCCTGGCTGGCTCAGTTGGTAGTGCATGCAACTCTTGATCTCGGGGTCGTGAGTTCAAGACCACATTGGGCATAGAGCTCACTTAAAACAAAAACAAAAACAAAAACAACTTAAGATAGCACCAAAACTATATCAATAATATATTGTGATTTCTGTTGTGTCCTAACTTCCCCTTTACTATGAAACCAGATATAACCTTCAACCAGACAGTCCTGGTTCTGTTTGGGTTCTTCTGTGTGCCCCATATTACTCTTATCCATAGTTCTGGTTCATAGTTAGATGTGAGAAATTCAAACCATATCACATTCAAACATATTTTCTCCACTCGTGCCCACTAATGTGTTCAATCTAGACAAAATATCTAATTTATAACCAGAGGTGTAAATGAAACCCTAATTCCTGTATTTGCTCATTGCCTCCCCCCCTCCTCTTCTCCCCTCCCAGAATCATCTCGGGTTACCCTTTTACAATGCAGTCCAAATTCCTGGTTTTTACCCTGGCTTTCCAGAGTTCAGGTTCATCAAGATCATGTCTCTGTTAGAGCTTGTTGGCTAAAAATGTTTCCAATGAATCCAAAAAGGTAACTGTAGTATCCGAGGGGTAAAACTATATCAGGGTTGGCTATGGATGAATGGTTTAAAATTCCTGTGAACTTTAACTGTGGACTGGCTCCTTTTATAAGCAAAATACGGATTTATGCTCTTGAAAGTCTTGCCTTCACATGAATTAAACCTTGATTGGAATGGCATCATGCATTGTAATACTTTCCATTAACTAAATGGCTTTCAGTTGTTCAATAAAATATGCAAGATTATCACTGAGATTTAAGTTTCTCAGGGCCCACAGTACTTGTGATTCTGGAAGACAGCCTAAGATAGCAACAAAAGACTTTGCAGGGATATCCAGGGAATCATATGAAAATAAGAATGGCTAATGTCCAGGAGGGGAAGAATTTTTATTTCAAACTTGATATCAGGTTATTAGAGATATATTGGGAGAAACTTAGACAACCAGGACAACCAGAACTTAATAGACTTCTCCAGACAGGCTTTGTTTTGAGGTTGAGAATTCAGTTTGAGCACTGTTACTGTATGAATTACTAAAAGCATATCCATCTCTTCAAGCACTGCTCCTATAGTTACAGAGGGGAGTTGTTGGTTAGAATTTGTGGCAAGAAGAAACCTTTTTTTCTACCCCCCCCAATTTATTTATCTCAGTGGGAGGTATAAAAATGGTGCCAAAATCCTCTATGTAATGAACAGTCCTCAACTTTTATTTTCCTTTTCTAGTGAGCTAAGGAGGGAGGCTGAAATTAAGGAAATGTGTATTTGTGCAATGGCAACTCAGAGTGACAACTGCAGGTTTGAATGGATGGCCACCTGCCTTTAGACTCGCAGAAAGACAGAGGGGTAGCGTTCTTGGTGCTATTTATTTTCTTCCTTATATTTTCTGTATCTTCCAAACTACCTAAAATCAGTATTAGTGCCTTTTATAGTGGAGAAGGAAAAAAAAAACTAAAAAATCTTAGTTGTGACTGGTATATATTACATACAGGCATGAGGATACTAGAAGGATACTTACCAACATGAAAACGGTGTTTATCTTGGAGTAATTGGGGTGACCGGTAATGTTTAGGTTTCTTTCTCTTTTGTGCATTTGCATTTCTTAATTATTCTGCAATTCATATTACCTGCATAATAAATGAGTATTTTTCTACAGGGAGCATTATCTACATAATAAAACACTAAGTTTCTATTCTTTAAAAAAAAACATACCCATACCAAAAAGTAAATTTGTACTGTAAATTTGTTCTTGTCACGTCAACATTTTAGGCTTAGCAAGTAGATAACTCTCTTCTACGTTTGGAATTGGGTTCAGTGAGGTTCAGAGAGCAGTCAGAGGAGGCTGCGAGGGGGCGCCTGGCTGGCTCAGTCAGTAGTGACGGGTGATCTCAGGGTCATGAGTTCAAGCCCCATGCTAGGTGCGGAGCCTCCTTAAAAAAAGAAAAGAATAGAAAAGAAAAGGCCCTGTGGTCCTGCAGAAATGGGCAGATATCCCTGTTGCTCTCTCCCCTGCAGCAGCCCAGAGGCCACAGCAGGCCTGAATCTAGAATAATCGCATCAGTAATTGTGACAGTAATTAGATCTTTTCCTCATTCCTAATGCTTTCAAACTATTCCTGATCATTCTTTATTGAGCTCCTGAATAACTGAAGAGTAGATAGCAGGCCAGGCATCAGTATTCCTTCCCCATACTGCAGCCCCACTGAGGTTTTTAAAACAGAACAGATCACATTAGTCTTCTGCTAAAGACTCATCAAAGGATCCCCAATGCATTAAGATGCATTTTTATGCATCTTACAAGAGACGCCACCTGATTTGGCTAAGACAGCCTCTGTGACTTCATCTTTCCCACTTCCCCATAGGAATAAGCTCTGGCCACGCTGCCCCCATATACAGCTCAGGACCTTCATGTGGTGCCCCTGTTCTGGAATGCGGTTCTTCATCCTGCTACCACCACCACCACCTTCTCCTCAGGACTGACTCCATTTTATCCATCGCAGCCTAAATGTCTCCCTTCTCAAGGAGGTCTTACCAGATGACTGTGTTTAAATAGGCGTGTTCTGCCTCTCACCCAGTCTCTCCTGTTGTAGTTACCCATGGCTGTACAAGAAATCACCCCAAACCTTAGTGGCTTAAAACAACAAGTGTTTATTGTCTCACACAGTTTCTGGGGATCACGAATCCAAGTGTGGCGGGGCTGGATTGATCTGGCTCAGGGTCTCTCAGGAGCTTGCAGTCAAGACTTCAGCGAGGGCTGGGGTCATCTGAAGGCTCGACTGGGGCTGGGGGCTCTGCTTCCAAAGTGACTCACCCACCTGTCTGCCAAGGCAGTGCTGCATGTTTTCTATTTCCAGTTAACTGTTTACTCGCTTATTGTTTGTCTCTTCCCACTCATTCGCTCTCTGTCCTCTGCACCCAGCCCAGTGCCTAACACACTGCTGGTGCTCAACAGATACTTGTTGAATGAATAGGAAACCCCTACCTTCTAACTCAGCAGATTGCTTAAAACAGGAGGTATAAATTGGGATAAAATGAACATTGCTGGCTAATGTTGACTTCATCCAAGAAGCTTTAACCGAATAAGTGGATCAGATAGGAGGAGTTGACTTCCTCTTTATGTGCAGAAGCACTTTCATTTACTTCAGTTGGGAAACTAGTAATGTACAGTTTCAATTTTTTTCATAACTGATTTCCTTGATTTTTTTTTAAGTGAAACTGTTCACAACAGATTTGTTTTTTTGTGTCCTTTCCTGTGGGATCATTTTATTTACAGTTGACCCTTGACAACACAAGTTTGAACTGCATGGATTCACTTATACACAGATTTTTAGAATTCTTTTTGGCAAATGCAGTACTGCAAATGTATTTTCTCTTCCTCATGATTTTCTTTTTTTTTTTTAATTTTTTTTTTAAGATTTTATTTATTTATTTGACAGAGAGAGACACAGGGAGAGAGGGAACACTAGCAGAGGGAGTGGGAGAGGGAGAAGCAGGCTTCCCACAGTGCAAGGAGCCCGATGCGGGGCCCAATCCCAGGACACTGGGATTATGACCTGAGCCAAAGGCAGACGCTTAATGACTGAGCCACCCAGGCGCCCCCCCTCATGATTTTCTTAAGAGTTTCTTTTCTCTGGCTTACTTTATTGTAAAAATACAGTATATAATACATATAACATGCAAATATGTGTTGATTATTTGTATTATCAGTAGGACTTTCCATCAACACTAGGCTATTAGTAGTTAAGTTTTTGGGAAGTCAAAAGTTATACACAAGGGCATCTGGGTGGCTCAGTTGCTTGTCCCTGCCCCCTGCTTGTGCTCTTTCACTCAAATAACTAAATAAAATCTTTTTAAAAAGTTATACATAGATTTTTGACTGTGCAAGGGTCAGTGACCCTAACCCCAGGGTTGTTCAAAGGTCCACTGTTGTGGTTTCAATACATTCATGAAAAGAAGTTTTAATGCAGATATAATAAAAAAATTTACGACCATCGTATGAAAATCAGTAGGTAGGAGTGATTTAAGGTCAAACTACAATGGTTCCTTGTTTACTTAGAGGTTTTCCCCACTAGAGGGTAGAGCTGGGGAAGCCACAGTTGTATGTTCTCTATATCCTTGCACTCAAGTGTGGTGGGTAAATCAGTAGATTCCACCTCAACTGGGATTTCGGTAGAAATGCAAATCTTGGGCATCACTCCAGACATAGTGAATCAAAACCTACAATTTAACAAGTTCTCAGGTGATTCATATGCACGTTAAAGTTTGAGAAGCACTGCTCTTTAATACCTAACCTGGGGCTTTACATTTTAGGAAGCCTTTTTACTTAACAGAAATGGAGCATTTGCTTTTCTGGAGTCAAGTTCAGGAATAAAAGGGCCCGTCTTCTAATAACTGAGATGCTTCTAACTGAGAAGATATTTTTACACATTCTAAGTGTTAACCACAAAACATCACCATCCTTCTTGAGTTTCCTAATGTGGCCGCTGCACCTGCCTGATACAGTTCCTCCCACATCCAGAAGGCTGCGCTCTGATTTCGGTTTTACCTCTAATTAGTAACCTGGTAAAGAGCTGGTTGCTTCTGATTCCCAAAACCAAGGTTTCATAATTGGGGTCGAAGTTATTAAAATTATATGACCCTGAGAATAATTCTTTTCCGTATTGTTTTTTGAAAAAAAAATTTCGGATTTGCTTCATTTTACAGAGAAACATTGGTTTTTTTAAAACTCAACTATGAAAAGATATATTCTAGTTTAGTTTCTAGACTTCAGATTAAACATAGAAATTCTGTATTTTCAGATTTCAGTAGAAATGAGAATTGCTTACCATTCTTGTTTTTGTTTTCTTTCCTTTATATTTTGCAGTTTCGGTCGTTCTGAGGATATTTCACAAAAACAGAGCAATATGACCACTGGACCATGAGTGTGTGATGAAATATTGTTTCATGCCCATGTGTGTGTGTGTGTGTGTGTGTGTTTATTAAGTAAGCTCTACACCCATCGTGGGGCTTGTACTCATGACCCAGAGATCAAGAGTTGCGTGTTCTACCGACTGAGCCAGTCAGGCACCCCTGTGTTTTCTCTTTTAAATAAAAATTTAGCTTTGGTGGGCGCCTGGGTGGCTCAGTTGGTTAAGCGACTGCCTTCGGCTCAGGTCATGATCCTGGAGTCCCTGGATCGAGTCCCGCATCAGGCTCCCTGCTCGGCGGGAAGCCTGCTTCTCCCTCTCCCACTCCCCCTGTTTGTGTTCCCTCTCTCGATGTGTCTTTCTCTGTCAAATAAATAAATAAAATCTTAAAAAAAAAAATTAGCTTTGGAAAATTAGAGCAGCTGAATTTCCTAAAGCTGTTTATATTATTGTGTCAATTATGGAAGTATAGGATATTACATTAAAAATATTTGAGAAAGTATTGGGGCGCCTGAGTGGGTCAGTTGGTTAAGAGTCTGCCTTCAGCTCATGTCATGATCCCAGGATCCTGGGATTGAGTCCCAGGTCTGACTCCCTGCTCAGTGGGGAGCCTGCTTCTCCCTCTCCCACTGCTCCCCAGCTCATGCTCACCCTCTTTCTCTCTCTCAAATAAATAAATAAAAAATCTTTAAAAAAATATTTGAGAAAGTATCATTAGTGTTATACTGACACTCCCGAGAAAGGCAAAAGGATTGACATTCAAGTCAAGCCTCCTGTCACATTTCCAAAATCTGGCCAAATTATATTTAAGAGCAAGATCTCATCTATATACTGATTTACCCACTGAGGTTTCATTCAGCAATGTCCATGTGCCAGTGTTTGGGACCAGTGTTGGGTTGCAAAGAAGAGGGTGTAATCTGTGAGGGAACTACCTTTTTTGAAGCAATAGTTTGGTCAGGGAACTCTGTTAATAATTAAACTGGTTACCGGCTGGTGGAAAGTGTAAGATGTCAGCAATATGCTTTCCTAATTCTAAAACAAACCTGTATTTCTCCAGAAATATAAATATTTGGAACAAGCAGAGGGCTTGTAGGTTATCAGGCTTCTTTGCCAGTTGGTACTCTGTTCCTCCTGGACATTGACTTTTTTTTTTCTTTTTTTTTTTGCAGTGACTCTGTTGCATTTTCTTAAATAGTCTTGTCTCATGTACAATTTTATCACCATTGGAAAATCTGTTTCCTGACATGACTCTGAATTTGCATTTCTTTCATTTTCAATGTATTTCTCACTTAGGATCCATTGCCATATTTGCTACTGAAATTCGTTTTTTAAGACAGCTTGTGTGTGTGTATGCATGTGTGTGTGTGTGTTAGTACATATTAAGTTTGGTACACATATGAATGTGGGTTTTTCTGGGATGACATAGTACATGCATATAAAAATACGGAAAGCTAAGATATTGTTTGTATTTTTGTAGAAGTTTAGATACCTTGTTAAACATGCTAGTGAGTCCAATTACAGAAGATGAGGAAACAAAACAGTTTTGAAACAGGGATGTAGAAATGTCTTTTGGTTATTCTGTTTGACATATGGAGGTGGTTTTTTAGTATTTTATGGTGATAATCTTGCTACTCTAATGGCCATGCTGCCATTCTGTTCTTTTTAGAAAAAAAATGAGAAGGCCAAGACAAAATTATGCTGAAAAATGACTTTCGGGCCCCACGTGGCCACTCTTTGAGTCAGGTTTGCCCAGGAGTAGGCAAGGTATGAGGAACTTCTAGCCTGTCTTCTCGAGTTTTGTAAGAGAGAGGGGCCTGGTGATGTCTGCATCGTGATGTCCCACAGTAGTTTAACCAGGAACCATGGCAAAGGATACTCAATAGTTCCTAGATCCAGCATGCTCGAAGCCTGTTGAATAGCACTTTTAAAAAAGATTTTATTTGTTTATTTGAGAGAGAGAGAGAGTGAGCATGAGTGGTGGGGTGGGGAGAGGAGCAGAGGCAAAGGGAGAAGCAGACTCCCCGCTGAGCAGGGAGCCTGACTCAGCACTCGATCCCAGGACCCTGGGATCATGACTTGAGCCGAAGGCAGATGCTTCACCAACTGAGCCGCCCAGGCATCCTGAATATCAGTATTTTGAAAGAATTTAGCCCTATGTTTAACTTTGAGTTCGGTCTCAGATTTGTTACATATAAAATTTAATTGACTCATACATGGGAGCAGAGATTAGTTTCTTTCAAGTTGAATTTTGATTTGAAAAAGATCAGATCCAATCAATTCCCTTCTATCTTCCCTGGCTCCAGCTCAAAAAAAAAAAAAAGTCATTCAATGGCGCATAGTTGCCACCGTTGATAGGTCGGGTGATTCATTCCAGGTGGTATATCCACATGTGGCACATCCAGTCATCAGATAAAACTATAACACAGGAGGCAAATAGGATTCCCATGTTAGTGTTCTTTCAGTCCTCCTGTTTACATCAAGAGAAAAGTTGGTGCACGAAGGTCTTTAATACCCCTCTAACTTTGCAAGCCCTCCTTACAAGGAAGAGTCAGGCCCCAGGATCAGAGCTTTGGATGGGTCACACTCTTCAGCTAGAATTTATTTTTGTAGTTGCCTTCTGCTTATGGCAAATGATAATTATTTTCTATTAATAATAGCATTATAAAATTTTTATTTTATTTTATTATTTTTAAGTAAGCTCCATGCCCAACATAGGGCTTGAACTCACAACCCTGAGATCAGGAGTTGCATGCTGTACTGTCTGAGCCAGCTGGGTGCCCCATAAATTATTTTATTTTATTTATTTATTATTATTATTTTTAAGTAAGCTCCATGCCCAGGGTAGAGCTTGAACTCACGACCCTGAGATTAAGAGTTGCATGCTCTACTGACTGGTACAACCAGATGCCCCTAATTAGGGAAAAGTATTAAATGGAATATAGCACTGATGGCACGTGGTCTGGCAAAAGTTGTGAAGGTGATGCATGAAAGACAGCCTTGTAAATACTTGTGCTCACATATCTGTCTGGGTAATTAGTAACTTTGTGAAATTATTTCATCTTTGAGCTTTTGTTGTCTTCATCTCAAAATGGCAATAACACCCAATGTATGTAAATTATGTAGTACAGTGCTTTAAAAAATGAATGTACCCTAAAATGTAACTCCTCCCCAGCTAACTAAAATTCTTCAAGACTTCATCATTTATATCCGATTTCCTCCACAGATCAATCTCGAGCCATCTCCCTACAGTGTGGTGTCAATAATTGGAAATCACCGGGCCTCCACCTCTTTATAATTGATTTGCTTCCCTTTCGTCCTTGTAGGATTTATAAAGCACTTAAGTCTCCCGATGCATCTTGTGATACTCAAGCTATATAAGATCTGAAGTCTGTAAGACTACAAATATCAAAGCTGAAATTATCTCCTGATCATATTTTTTCCTTTTGATATTCACAGAATGGCTCTGGGATTTCTGGGACATCTGGGTATTTAGAGGTAGCCAACTTAATGGTATACCTTTCCTCATTTGCATCTTCATTAGCGCATCCACACTGGCGTTGTGGAAGACACGTGGATTACATTTACAATTTACATGGCCATATGCTATGATTCCATTTTTTAATTCTATTTGTGGAATGAAGTTTTTATGGAAAACATTTTGCTACAGAGTTGTGAATGTACTTAGGAAGATCCATGTTGTACATCACGACAGCTCTTCCCTATCATCACCGCATGCACTCGTCTCTTATTTGAAGTGCCTTCTTTAGCATCTGGCCATATATATCCATTTTTGGTATGATCACTCATGAAACAATGGCTAGTCCACCTGTATATATTTGAATGATGGCATATCTGATTAAGTAGACATCCCTATTACAGTGTCATATGCTCAAATAAATCTCCCAGTGTCCATTTCAACATAATGCAATAAACTCACTTTCCGAGCAAACCCAGAAATTGCAAGCCAAGCCCCACGTGGACCCAAGAGTCTGTTAATTCCACATATGGCCAATTCCCTGAAGGAAGATGTTTAAATACAGTCTTTTTTTTTTTTTTAAGTGGGTTAGCTAACAGAAAATTTAATTCATATGCTAAAGTGCGTCAGGCAGCTGAGTTGCAGCGTTCAGTTCATCATTATCTTGAATTGTGGGTTTAATCAAGTTCCTTCACTTAATTTGAATGTTTGTGTTCAAAACCTAGCATCCTGCTTTAAGGAAAATGCTCACCTTTTATTTCTTTTGGATAGTCCCCCGCTTTGCGAAATCTGATGAAGACAGCCAATGAAGTGAATCTAATTTGGGTGGTTGAACACGAGGAGGAATCAGGGAGACTGCAGAGTGTTGCTTTCATTAAAATAGCTTTGTCCAAGAAGACATTTTCACTGTACTTTTGCATCCGTTCCCGTGCTGTTTCCATTTTGCTTTGCTTAAATTAAAAAGGAAGGTTATTAAAATGAAAACTTGGTTTTAGAAATAGAGATCTGTAGGATCAAGTCAGTGGGTCGGGCTGAGTGCTGTGTTGACAGATTTTGTGTGTTTGCCCCAGGATGGGAGAGCAGTTTGGTTTACCCTCTTGGATACAAAGCTAGCACATGTAATGGAGTTTATTTGTTCGGAGCTGGGCAGCAGGTGTAATAAAATTATGCACTGTGTTTGTGTGACCCTGCCTTTCATATCCCTGTAGTTGCTCATTCATTCATTTCTCAGATGTAAATTAAAAGTGGAGGTTGCAGATTAAATGTGCCAGGGCTCATGTGGGCTATGTGAAATGTAGTTTCTCTCAGTCTCAGAACTTACTGGATCATGACAGAAATATAAATGAGCTCTAGGAGAATATTTGACTCTTATGAGAATTCATTTCCGTCAAGAATAGGTAGTTGGGGGGTGCCTGGGTGGCTCAGTCGTTAAGTGTCTGCCTTCAGCTCAGGTCATGATCCCAGGGTCCTGGGATCGAGCCCCGCATCGGGCTCTCTGCCCAGCAGGGAGCCTGCTTCTTCCTCTCCCACTCCCCCTGCTTGTCTCTCTCTCTCTGTCAAATAAATAAATAAAATCTAAAAAAAAAAAAAAAAAGGATGGTAGTTGGCTTTGCTAGCAGATGTGGCCTATAAATTTATTTTGCTCTTGTTCTTATTATTTGTTATTGCTACTTTAATTCAGTGAGTGATACAAAGGATTTTAAGCAATATTCTCAAGCTATCCTTATAGTCTTTCAATTGTGAATATGATTAATGTGAAATAGATTCTCCTACTTATTAGAAGAAACATCTCTTGAGAGTCTACTTTGTGTCCAGCAGCGTCTGGGTACTTTGCAAGGAGAAATAATCCATTCATCCCAATCTTTTGCTGTCATTTTTTAAAAAAAGGTCAAATGAAGAGCATTTGACCTCTCTGGATGCTATACCTATAACTTGTGGAGCACTCACTAGAGAAATAACTGGGCTCAGTATCTGAAGACTATGCAAACCCTAACAATAGAAGAGACAGAACTTTGGGAACTGCTGTTGAAGAAAAGCTCACTGAGTGGCTGTTAGGAATTTGGGGATTTCCTAGCAGGGATGAGGCTATATGTATGAGAGCACTGCACTGAATATGGGCTTTACAATTTAACATCTTCTAATCCTCACCTTAAAAGAGCCTCACCCAGTAGTAAAAATCACCAACTTTATTTGCCGAGAACATGAATACTGACTAGAGCTTATAACATATTTCATTAAAAGATCCTTTCTTGCTGCTTGATGGAGAACAACACTCACTGGCAGATTAAATAGAATATGCGAATCAGAGGCCATAGTCAAAGGCCAGAATGAGCCAGACCCTTGGACGAGAACTAAGAAGGTCCTGCTGGACCTTCAAACGGACTTGCCAAAATGAACATTCTGGCCCAGTGGAATGCAGCGAATCCAGAGTCCCAGTGGGGCTCTTTCTTGGTCCCTGTCACGCATGCGTTCAACAGCGCTCGGGCTGCTTGCAGTGCGGAGCTGAGCACAACAGTCTTCTCAGTGAGACTGCCGGCACTAACAGTGCTTGGGTGCCCCTTTTTACTACGAACACCTCTGGACTGGCAGGAAAATAGTGGTCCCGAAAAATCTCTAAGACAGAGGGTTACAGTTATCCAACCTTGACTCCCAAGTCTAACCATATTGTAATTGGGAAAATGGGCTTTTGTTTGCCTATCGTATCATTTTTAAAGGCCAACTAAAGGCACAAAGAAGCCCAATGATCTTTTGATTTTATTCTACCATTTTGCCTAGAAAATGGCAGGTTCTTATATGGGCTTCTCCGAGAGCTTTGAGAGAATATGCAATATCTATTTTGAATTAAAGTATCTTCTCAGACACTAGGATTTCCACTAAAGGATGCACAAAGAACATCCCCAAACAATAGGAATCTAAGAAAATAGCCGAGTGCTGGTACTGACCTGTAACTTCTGGATTAGGAGATGCACTTCCACAGAGGAAGGTGCCCTGGGTCTCAGTGCACTGTTATTTGCCTTCTATTTCTCCTGTGTCTCCAGCCCGACTGCCCACTCACCCACCGGGGTCAGATAGGTCAGAAACTCTTAGGTCAGAATAGAAGCTGTGATGTCCTCAAGCCCATTTTTCTTCCTGTGTGTGTAACGTGGCCCTCTTCTCTACGCTTTGATATTCCTTCTCTACGCTTTTAGATCACATTGTTCATATACCTCTGGGTTAGTAAGGACATCTCTTTTTCGTGTTCATCTCCCTCCTAGACTGTGAGCATACCAAGAGCAGGAGTTCTGCCTTTGGGTCTCTCCAGTACCTATCAGATTGCTTGGCACTGGCACATTCATTCGTTGAATCTCTGAATCATATATTCATTCCCAATGGGAACCTCTTAATAAATGTTCATTAAATAAGTGGATGGATGATACCTTTGTTTTAGAGCTAACCTATGAAATTCATGGGCAAATTTCAAGCTGTGTGACTGAGAAACTCCCTATCCACTGCACAGCCAGGTAAGCATGTGAGAAGAACAACTGTTATTACCATCTTGAAATTATTCAGTAGTTCTCCCTGTTCTTTGGATTGAGCCTGAAACCCTTCACAAGTTTTGTAAGGTTTATAAGTCACTGTCTATGATTCCAGCTCATTTCTTTGCCTTGTCGCCTTTATCTCCATGTTCCAGCCACACCAGCCTTCTTATACTATCTCACTGCTTGTATTCCTTCCCTACAAAGCCTTTGCACATGCTGTGCCAGGGACCTAAACAACACTTTTTCCCATTCTTCAGCTAGTGCACTTCTGCACATCCTTTGGATCTTAGCCCACGCATCCCTTCCTTGAAGAAGTGTTCTTTGACCTCCGCTCTCCACCTGCCTAGGCTAGATCTAGCTCTCCTGTACTCTCATGTTTCTATACTCCAGGCCTTCAGAGCACACATTGCAACTTCTAATTTTATGTTTATTTTTTTATGATTAAGTGATGTATCAGTACTCTGTTGCCACATAATGCTGTGTAATAAAACACCACAAAAATCTCAGTGGCACTCAGCAGTAATGGTTTATGGCTCATGTATTTGGAATCAGCTGCAGGTTGGCAAGGCAACTGCTGTTCTTGGGTGTAGAGGCTGGGCTCACCCATATATCTGGGGATGAGCTGGTTGACTACTGATCGAAGACTGGGGCAATGGCTCCACATGTCTCTCATCCTCTAGAAAGCTGGCTCAGGCACACTCTCGTGTCAGTGGCAGATGTGCAAGAGGACACGTGAAAGCCTCTTGAGGCGGCACAGGTACACCATTACTTCTGGCTTATTCTAGTGGCCAAAGTAAGTCACATGGACAAGTCCCAAATCAGAGTGGGAGGGCACTGCAAAGTTACAAACGAAGACATGTTGACAAGGAGCTGTAAAGATTGGGGCCATCTTTCATCCTACTACAACGTGACTCTAGGATCAATGGAAGGCAATGCTGGTATCTCTTTTTATTCACCACTATTTCCCTAGTACTTAGCAAGATGCTTGACATATAGTTGTTGATAAATATTTCTTGAATGAAAGCAAGACTGAATATGAAAAAACATCAATCTGTCGCTCTTATCTCAAAAATCTAGAGATGTGTTCACTTTTGGAGGAGGTGCCTGCCTTAAGAAAAGTAAAAGAAATTAGTTCAGAATTGTCATCTATTTCTCGTTCTTCAAATTTCCAAATTCCCCCAAATAACAGCTGTCTCCATCTTAGGGTTAGCTTTTATTTCTCATGAGATACATTTCTCTCTCTATCTTTGTTGCCAGTAAGGGTGTTTGAAAATAATTTCAAATGAAGAGAGTTAAACATGAGCTGTATGAAGAAAGGGGCAAAAACTTAATATTTTGGATATGAGGGAAAAATAGAGTAGCTTTCATTAGTTTGGATAGTGGCATGTGCACACTTTCTCAGGTGCTATAGACTTTCACGAAACAGGCTCTGAAGGGCCAAGAGGAGGCTGATGGTGTATTCAAATAGCTGTGTTCCTAATAACTGGGAAAATAAGTCAAACATTTTCATTAATTCGGGAACATGAAATCCTAAAAAGGTCCTAAGGGTATGAGACGCAAAAAGAAAAGAACAGAAAGGGGCACTTGGGTGGCTCAGTTGGTAGAGCTTCTGCCTTCGGCTCAGGTCATGATCTTGGGGTCCTGGGGTCAAGCCGCACATGGGGCTCCCTGCTCAGCAGGGACTCTGCTTCTTCCTCTGCACCCCCCGCCCCCCCGCTCTCTCTCTCAAATAAAAAAATCTTTAAAAAAGAGAAAGGAACTTGAGCTGGAAAGGAAAGACGGATTGGCATCGTCAAGAATGTGGAACCTTAAAAGGGTTTCATATTTGGAGAGTGGTAAAGGAGTTGGGGAATACAGATTCAAATGCTGCTAGGAAATTCTATAAGAGTATGAGGATAATTTAACTGAACCATGTAATTGGGTATCTTTAATAAAGAAATGTATTCTTTGATTCTGTCTTCATTTAAGAAACCACGTGTCTTTTCTCCAAGGGTGACATTCAAAATACTTGACAACAGGGAGTAGCCACAGTAATGGAGGAAGGTTCTAGAGTCCTTCATTGTGCCAGCTGTTAGTCCTCTGGCAGCTAAACTGTGAAAAGTTCTGGGAGTTTCTGGAGATAGGAATGGGGTAACCTGGGGAGCGACTGGTCAGGGAGTGGGCACTCTCTGAGTTGGGGCAGTGGTTATTTACCAACTGGACCAGAATTATTTCTACTTTCTAATACTGACACAGCCAATAGATGGTAATGGTTGTGCAACTCTGAATATACTGAAAACCACTGAATTGTACACGTTAAAAAGTGCATTTTGGGACGCCTGGGTGGCTCAATTGGTTAAGTGTCTGACTCTTGGTTTCAGCTCAGGTCATGATCTCAGGATCCTGAGATCGAGCTCCATGTCTGGCTCCACGCTCAGCAGGGAGTCTGCTTGAAGATTCTCTCCCTCTGCCCCTCCCCCCACTCACGTGCACTCTCCCTCTCAAATAAGTAAATTTTTTTTTAAAAAGTGCATTTTATGTTGTGTGAATTATATCTCAATAAAGCTTATAAAAATACCTAAATAAAGATTTACTTGCACAATGACATGATCGAAAGCTGTAGTTTGGAGAAAAATAGCTGGGCCAGAGTATGCAAACTGATTTGGAGTTGAGTCATATTGCTAAGTTATAGTTATCAAAATATAAAGAGACAAGGCCTGGAAGACGCTGCTAGCAGTAAAAGTGGTGAGAAAGGCCTAAATGACTGGAAGAGGAGATGAGGGAGGAGGGGGCTGAAAATGACCCCAGTGTTTCTAGACTGGAAACTCTGATTCCATTTACAGAAATTTGCAAACTGAAATTAAAGCTGGCTTTTGGTGGAACATGACAAGCTCAGTTTTAGACATGCTTTATGGTGATGGCAAGACTTGATGAGAGTATCTGGTAGTCACATGAGAAACCATTAACTGGAGCACCAGTAAGGGTCATGGCTAGAGAGGCCGATCACCCCACATTTGCTTGGAGGGGAGAGTCTGAGCTCATGAGGCAATCATGCAGAACAACTGAGGATGACTGGGAGAGATAGGCAGGACCCTGCTCCTCATCCCTTGGCTTGTCCGTAGGGGAAATCTCTACCACGGCAGCCCATCCGTTGGCACCTGTGGACTCAGTTGGGGATGACTTTCCCCAGCCTGTGCCTGAGAACTTCCTTCTTCACCCATCTGCTTGGGACGATGCCAAGCAAACTACTTCTTTGTCATTAGGCCTATGAGGCATATTAGATTAATTATTTCTCTACTCCTTATGGGCAGCTCCTGTAACATATTCTAGCTAAAAGAGAGTCATGGAATGATGCTGTTTTAACCTCTCAAAGAGCCCCACAAATAACAGTGGCAGGCATTTGGAATTCATTTAATTTGAGCATGTTCTCCAAATTTTACTACATCTATTTTTATGCATCTATTTAATATATTTTTTCTTTTTCCTCTCCAGGAGATTGACCATATGCAAGCTCTCCTGGGAGGATTTAAAACCTTTTTTTTTTTTTTTTTAAACTCCCTGGATTTCCAAATCCCTTATCTCCACTGATTATTTTTTCTTTCTCTAGAGAATTTGATATAGTTTAAAGACATTTGGAGAACAAATGAGTGAAGGTTTGGAAAGATACTTTGAGTATTTAAGACAGGATGACACAGATATTTATTGGGCTCCAAAATATCTTATCAGACAGCAAAGAGGTTTTTGAAGCATCACATGAGTGATGTGTGTGAATCTCAGCTAGGAATTCCCCACTAATAAAGTCAGGGATGTTGATGCCAAATAATTTAGGTTGTTAGAATACCTAGGCTGGGAGGGAGGCAGCCCATGAATGCAATTAAGGAGACAGACAAACACCACAGGGGTGCTTTCTTTGCTTCAGTTACATTTGCCATTGGAGAAGGCTGGATTTTTTTGCTTGTTCTATGTGTGAGATTTAATCTGGAAATAGTTTTCAAGTATTTCTTTTCTTAGCAAATTTTAAACACAGACTAACCAAATTATCTACTGCATTCCATCTATTTCACAGCAGTAAGTCATTGGGTCTAAAAGCAATGTGGCTGATTTCATAAACAATAAGGTGAAGACCCAGCGTGATGGAACAGACTTTGGTTACCAGTGTAGGGAGGGCTCCACCATGGTAACAACTCAGAGTTTTGAATCCCAGCCAAGAAGGGACTTCAGGATAACTTGACTGAAGGGGCGTAGTGCAGGGAGAAACGCTCAGAAGTAGAAGTTAGGATTTTGGTTCAAGATCTCATCTGATAGTTCAGTAGAAGTGAGGCTTTGGGGCACCATGCTTCTCAAAAGTTATCTCCCTGTGCTCTCTCAGCATTTTCCTTCCTAGTCAGTATTCAATCCACACAAATCTAGCTTCTATCCCTCTCCACCATTTAATGAAATTGCTTCTTTCACGGTCACCGGTAATCTCCAAAACCAAAGGACATGCCAGTCTGTTTCACTGAAAACCCCATCTATTTCCTTGTCTCCTTTTAAAAAAAGATTTATTTATTTGAAAGGGAGAGAGCAAGAGAGAGAGTGGGTGCAGGGGAGAGGGGCAGAGGGAGAGGAGAGAGAGAGATTCCCAAGCGGATTCCCCACTGAGTGTGGAGCACGAAGCAGGACTCCATCTCACGACCCATGAGATCATGACCTGAGCCGAAACCAAGAGTCGGATGCCCAACTGACTGAGCCACCCAGGCACTCCTGTACTTTTTTTCAAGTAGGCTCCACACCCAACTTGGGGCTTGAACTCACAACCCCGAGATCAAGAGTCACATGTGCCACCGACTAAGCCCCCCAGGTGCCCTTCCTCTACTATTTTGACACAAATCTCAGACATTGTGTCATTTTGCCTCTAAATATTTCAATCTATAGCTATAAAAGACAAAGACTCTTTTTAAGTATAACCCTAAGACCATTAACACATCTAAAAACTAATTTTTAATATCATCAAATATCTGAAAAGTATATTTCTGAATGTCTCATAAATATATATTTTTTGCAGTCAGGTTGTTTAACTCAAGATCCCAATAAGGACCACACATTACAATTGGTTGGGGATATGTCTATAAGATTCTCCTTCCATTAATATTTCACCCACTCACTTGCTTTTCTCCCCCCTTGCAATTTATTTGAAGAACCCACATTGTTTGCTATGTAGAGTTATAGTCTGGATTTTGCTGATTGCACCCCTGTGGTTAATTTAATGTGTTCCTAAGCTAAGATGGCCTCATGGGTGGTATTGTACTCTTCCACACATGGTGGTGTGTCTTTTTGTGATGTCAGTAGACGTTGTGCTTTATATCTTAATCTATTAATTCATTAGAGGTTATAAAATAGGAATATTCCACATCTATCAATTCTTCATTTATTCGCAGGAGCACTTCTATAACGGAGGAACTTTCTTTTGTCTATTTTTTAGGTTACCTATGAGTAAAGTTTGTATAGGAATAGATTTACCTTTTAAAAATGTAAATTGGATCATGTCTCTGCCCTGCTTGAAGTCTTGCCATAACCTCTCCATGTACACAGGATGAAATCTGTGAACCTCACATATCCTGCATTGTCTGGCTCCCCCATCATCCTTTTCTTTTTTTTTTTTTTTTTTAAAGATTTTATTTATTTATTTGACAGAGAGAGACACAGCGAGAGAGGGAACACAAGCAGGGGGAGTGGGAGAGGGAGAAGCAGGCTTCCGGCCGAGCAGGGAGCCCGATGTAGGGCTCGATCCCAGGACCCTGGGATCATGACCTGAGCCGAAGGCAGACGCTTAACGACTGAGCCACCCAGGCGCCCCTCCCCCATCATCCTTTTCATCAGGTTCCATCATACTGTCTATTGAAATTTAAAATTAAATTAAATAAAAAACTTGAAGTGTATTGAAATTTATTGGAAAGGTAAAGTCCTTTCTCGCCCCTGAATTTTTGTGCTTGCTGCTCCCGCTGCCTGGTCTTCTTCCTCCACTTTCTATCTAGTTGGCTCCTTTTTGACCTTCCTGCAGAAATGTCCTCTCCTCATTGAGGCTGTCTCTGCTTCACTTAATGGGTCTGCTCTCCCTCATCATGGTGCCTGTTTAATTCCTTGATAACACCCATCACAAGCTGTAACTATCTTCTTTATTTATTAATCATTTGCCACCAAGCACACTAGCTCTGTGAAAGCAAGGACTTTTTCTGTCCCATACACTGCTGAATCCCAAGGCATAGCACCATTTCTGGTACACAGTTTATGCTTTTCGTTTTTTGAATAAACACCACAAACTTGCTGACCCTGCATATCCTCATCTCTATAAGTGGGATGCTGGGATGAACGAGGTGATTATAGGATTTCTTCCAGTTTTTTAATGTTGTTCTCTGAGGACACAGAGACCAAGACAAAGATCATTCAGTGCAATGCTTTCTGAATTCTTTATGCTGTGGCACCTGGAGCAAATGATGTCTGTGACGGGGCAGACCACCGAGGCTGTCTGGAGGCTCCCAACCTGGGACTCCGGCCTGGCCCAGCACCTGAGAGAAGAGCTGGCTTGGTGATTGAGCAGAGGGCCACAGGAGTTGGGTTAGGGAGAGCATTTTTGGACTCATGGGGGTGGGACAGTGGGGTAGGCTTACAGATTTAGGGCAGGAAATTCTTTGAGTGTATACTTTGAGGGCTCCCTAACTTTTATGACCCCTAAGGAATTAGGGGTTTGGGACTTCCTGCATCCCCACAGGTTCAGAATCTCCCTCTCCCCTGAAAAGTCACTTACTTCTTCAGGAAATCCCACCAATTGAGCATTATTTAAAAGCATTCTCTTTCTACAATGCAAATGCTTTGGGCTTGGTTGAGAAGATTATGAGTATTTTTCACCTTTGTGTGAATTAGCTTAACTAGACTGCTTTCTTCCTAAAATCTGAGGTATCAACGTTGTGTTTAGGTTAAGAGACTCAAGGGGAAAGGGGACAGTTTTGGAGTTTGGGTCCTTGTGTGGGCTGGAGGAGGACAAGCCTGACTTAGCACAGAGCGGGGGTGGGGGGATTGGGGGGGTGGGTTGGACACCCTAGTGGGGAGAGATGGAGGGCATAGGTCAGCCAGTCCCAAAGTTTCAGTCCGTTTCCTGAATGCTGGAGGTTCAAGACTTTTACCCAAGATTGCTTTGATTAATCTGATGTTCATTACCAGAAGAAGGTATAGACAAGACCCAGAATATTATCCTGTGTAGAAATTCACTGAGGTCAACAGCCATACATAGAGGGGCCAGACCACCCCGCCAGCAGAAAGGCAGTGCTGGGGTGGCTAGAGCGTGCAACCCGCACCCAGACATGTCCGCTCATGCACATGGCCACCTCTGCTTTCCCGGAAACTTTCCCAGGCCTGCTGCTGCCTCTTGGCCCAGAGATCAGATGGGAAGAGATTAGCCTCCAGGGCAGACAAGGCCCAGGAAGGAAGGGAACTCAGGGTATCGCCCAGTTGGAAAGCAGGTTTTCCTCCTCCTCCCAGACCTGCTCTCTGATCCTGATAAACACCTCTGCCACCTCCTGCTCGCGCCTCTTGAGAGGACCTACTCTCTGTTGAAGCAGAGCTTGGAGAAGCTCTTTGAGAGGGATCATGTTGAGGCAGCCACAATATGGAAGGATTTGCAGGCATTCACAGTTGTATACTTGGTAAACTACGGTGAGTGCTAATCTTGAGGCCTTTTTCTTAGGACACTGGAAATGCACTTGGGGCTTTATTTCCCTCTGGTGTGTTGAGATGACATGCTGAGGTGTTCTTTGCACTCCTCAGGTACTTAGGATGTTGACCCAGCTGTACTCTTGGGTACAGCACTGTCTTAGCTTTCTCGAGAGTAGAGATTCCCAGTCTGATTTCTGACTAGACTAAGAGGTTAAGAAAAATCACAAAATATTTAAATTCTAGACTTTCATGGAGTCTTAGATTGGAAGAAAACAAATTTGGACTCCCCTTCATTGCATGAAACTGTTCTCTACATACTACTGGGTTTCGGTGTGTCCCAGCAGCCTTTCACCCGTGCTGGGACAATTTCAGAGATCGGGATCACAGCTGCTCTATTCTTGCATTGACAGACAACTCTATGGTCTTCCCTTCCTTAAGGTAAAATTTAGTCTTCATTACCCCTCCACAATCACAAAGAGGAACTTGGATGACTCTTGAAATAAGTGCTGTTAGTTGGTATGTATGCCTGAAGTCTTCTCCCTACTAGTCTGTAAATTCTCCAGCTCTTGCAACTTTTCCTGCTGAAGAAGAAGGGCGAAGAAACATCAGAATCCTCTGCCTCTCCAAGCCTATCCAAAGCTAATCTCATGGTTTGGGTCCTTGGCCCTTTCCCTCCCTCCCTTTTCAGGAACTTGGCTCCATCCCCCTTCTCTCTCTCTCTCTCTCTGTATCTCCAGGGTTTCCTTTAGCCGCAGACTACAAATCTGCCCCTCCTACCCTCTAGTCAGTGCTGCTTACATGGGGATCGATCCCAGGATCCCAAGATCATGACCTGAGTCGAAGACAGACACTTAACCGACTGAGCCACCCAGGCGCCCCAGTCATACTGCTTCTTAAGAAGTTCAACACTGCCAGTTTTTCCTCCAGTCTTGGAACAGATCACTTTCACCAGATGAAGTCATCTGCTTGGTTTTAGGGGCCATCTAGTATGAAAAATATGTTTCTTTAAACACCAGCATCACACTCACCATAGTCTATTCGAATTCATGTGTTACTTATGAGTGTGGTACAGATCCATTGAAATGTCTCAAAGCACAGCTCTGATCCTATTATTTCTGTGCTCAGAAACCTTTAGTGGCTCTCCATTGCCTATCAGAAGTCCCATTTCTTTAGCTTGTCACTCAAAACTGTCCACGATCTGGCTTGAACTCACTTACCTAATCCAGGTTCCACTCCAAAATGGAACACCTGCCATTCTCGACACATGCCTGGCACATTCCGGCTTCCATCCGTACTTTCTCCCACAGTGGTCCCTCTGTCTGGGGTACGTTTTGCTGTACTCAGCCATTCTTCAGAGATCAACTCAGGGGCTGCCTGTTCGAAGATTCCTTCACAGTTCTCCTCCAATTCAGCCCAGCCCAAATCCCATTTCCTCCTCTGAACTGCAGTAGATCTTTATTTGTATTGCTTTCATGGTAAGTTTCATTTTCTATCTAGAACTGTCGTCTTCTTTATGTTTTATGAGACTATAAATACCTTAGGGGCAGGGTTAGGGCTTGGGTCTCCTTTATATTTTTATATTCACCACCATCTGCATCTTAAAGCACACACTCAGTTCTCAATAGGTGTTTTGTAAATGATTTTTAAAGATTTAATTTTTAAATTCTTATTTTTAAAGATTGACTTATTTGAGGCGCCTGGGTGGCTCAGATGGTTAAGCGTCTGCCTTCAGCTCGGGTCATGATCCCCAGGGTCCTGGGATCGAGCCCCACGTCGGGCTCCTGGCTCAGCGGGGAGCCTGCTTCTCCCTCTCCCTCTGCCTCTCTCCCTGCTCATGTTCTCTCTCTCTCTCTCTGTATCTCTGTGTCTCAAATGAATAAATAAAAAAAAATTAAAAAAAAATTGACTTACTTGAGAGAGAGCGAGAGCATGAGAGCGCCACACATGGGTGAGAGGGGGGTCAGAGTGGGGGGGGGAGCAGAGGGAGAGAGAGAATCTCCAGCAGATTCCCTGTTGGTGTGGAACCTGACTTGGAGCTCCATCCCATGACCCCAAGACCACAAATTGAGCCGAAATCAAGTCAGACGCTCAACTGACTGAGCCACCCAGGCTCCCCTAAAGATTTTATTTTTAAGTAATCTCTACACCCAACGTGGGGCTCAAACTCACAACCCCGAGATCAAGAGTTGCATGCTTCACCAACTGAGTCAGCCAGGTGCCCCAGTTCTCAGTAGGTTTTAATGAGTAAATAAGAAAAATAGATGTGTCTTCCTAACCCCTCCCCATGCAGCAGAGTTTCTCCCAATGTGCTCCAGTCTGGCTGTCCCCCAGAACTTTGGACCCAGGGCTCCCCCAAAGCAGCAAACTCTTCTTTGTCCCAGTAGTACCTCCATCAGGCAATGAATGAACACACCAGGAAGGCAGCTGGGCAAGAAGATAAATGCAAATGGTCAAGCTCTTTGCTCCTTCTTAAAGAGCAAAACAGGGGAGCGCCTGGGTGGCTCAGTTGTTGGGTGTCTGCCTTCGGCTCAGGTCATGATCCCAGGGTCCTGGGATCAAGCCCCGTATGGGCCTCCCTGCTCAGCCAGAAGCCTGCTTCTCCCTCTCCCATTCCCCCTGCTTGTGTTCCCTCTCTCCCTGTCTCTCTCTCTGTCAAATAAATAAATAAATAAAATCTTTAAAAAAAAAGTAAAGAGCAAAATAAACATCCTATTTGATTAAAAAAAAAAAGACCTTGAAAATTAACAATACAATGGCTTTTTCATAGAAGGTTCTAGGAAATGCCAAGTCCGTCACTGGGGATGGAGACATTTTGTTCCCATTGTATAGCTAAAGAGACTGATGAGGCCTCCTAAGCAATGCTGCAGACCTGTTCTAAGGATCAGAATATTTTTCAGTGTATTTCAAGTTCAGTGGGACTTTAAGCTTTATGGAGAGAAAATCCCTCCCCTCCCACCTCCCTAGACAGGGATGCTTTTACCCCAAGGAAACTCAAAGCTGAGGGGAGTTCTGATTCCAGGAGTCCACTGGGTAGAACAGTCCGTTGAATCTTTTCTGATTCATACTCCAAACCCCAGAAATATAAACCCAGCTCTGCTCAGATAAGCAGTAAGATTTTTAAGGAAGGTATGGGGGTTGAGGAGGATGGGAAATGTAATACTTAAAAGGATGGTCTGGGGTTGGGGAGGATGGGAGATTGAAGCCTATTTTATATCTTTCAAGGGATGGGGCATCTTCATCTTTATTATGGACGTGCAGAAAATGTAATCTGCCTCAGCGACAGAGAGGGAGTTTGACTGAATTTACACCCTCGCTGTTGACTTTAGACCGTTCAGGGAAAATAACCGCCCCACACTCTTGTAAAATCTTAATGTACCATGGGAAGTGCACAGCGCTGCCTGATGTACAGCGTTCAGATTGGTCTTGACCTTATTAAATCATGGAAAGTGGCTTCTAGGAGGAATTAAAAAAATTTTTTTTCTGCACAATTACTCAGGTGGCTTTTCCTGTTTCTTCTCTTCCTCCTGGACTTGGGTCCTGTAATTACTATCGCAGAGAGCTGGAAGGATGCCTGCTCTCCCGGCACGGTCCCCTCTGCTCGGCCTCCTCCCTTCCCCCCTACCCTTTCTCTTTCTGGCCCCGCCTCCTCCGCGCACCGCGCAGCTAGACAGCTGTGTTCAATCAGAAACCACTTAAAACTCCAGACGATCCAGAAGGGAAACTTCGGCGTGAAGTGCCGCCCCGCTCCGGCTCTCTCTAGCTCTCTCTCTCCCTCCCCGGAGCCTGAGGCGCGGGTCTCCCTCGCCCCGCCGCCCTGGTTTCTTCGGGAGCTCGCCGAAGCCGTCTGGGGTGCCGGATCCTGCTGGGAGGTGGCCTGCAGCCGGGTAGTGGGCAGCGGCGAGGCCCCGTAGGAGCGGCGAGGCGGCGCCCAGGGTGGCAGTGCCCCGGGACCGGGCGGTGGGCGCGCGCGGGCGGGTCCCCGCGCCGGCTCGGCCGCTGCAGCAGCTGCGAGCGCGCCACGCCACCGAGCCTCCTGCGGCAATGGCTCGTCGGTGAAACGCGAGCCGGCTCTGTGCCTTCCAGGAGAGCTTGCATCCTTCCTTGGGGCTTCCCCACGGTCTTGGGTGAAAATGGCTGTCTAGACTAAAATGTGCCAGAAGGGACCAAGCGGTGGATCTCGAGCCTGGTAAGCCCAAGTCAGAAGCTCCGAGACCCGGAGAAGGAGGAGCTCCGCTCTGAAAAGTGCAGTCATGAATTCTGGAGTTGCCATGAAATACGGAAACGACTCCTCGGCCGAGCTGAGTGAGGTAAGGAACAGCTGAGGTCGGGAGCTCTGGCTTCTTAGGCATTTGCTTTTCGACAACGCTCCCAGTCTCCCCCAGCCCTACACCCAACCCCCCTCGTGCTCCCAGGCTGGAGGCAGCGCAATTAAAGATTAATAGATTTTTTTGGATCTTGTTTTAACTTGTAGTGTTACTCAGGAAATGACCTGAACTGGCTTTTGATATTTCAGTCTGAGACGAGGGGTTTAAAAAAAAAACGAGCTCTCACCAGGGCGTCAAGGCGTTCTGCTCTCCGCGAATCTGGGTCCCCCGTCCCTTCCCGCCCCGGTTCCCCCAGTTTATGTTCAACATTCCTTTTCGTAGCAGTCGGAGATCCCAAGCTGAGCCGCACCCGATGGTAACTAATTTGGTGGGGCTGGGGACCTCAGTGGATTATGAAGTCTGCCACTTGGCTCCCACGTGCGATGCGTTTGGTTAAGTTCGGGCACGGTGGTCTCTCGTCGGCGGAGAGGAATGACCCGCGCTGGGGAGGGAAGTGGGGAGGAAGCACATCAAAGCCGCTTAGAACTTTATTTCCTGCCCGGGACTGGGCTCCTGAGTCTTTGAGGCAAGCGCATTTGCAATTCCTGGCTCTCACAGTAACAAATCCACTTGAGTGTTGGAGACTAGCTTTGAAATTAAAGCTACATCAAACGGTATGCAAATATGTGAGCGGTAAGATGCCCAAAGCCACCTTTTTTGATGACTTTAGGGATGCCTCGGGCACATCCCCCCCCCCCCCCCCCCCCCCCCCCCGGGCTTTGAATACCTGAAAAGTGGCGATGGGAAAGCTACGAAACTGGATGTTCGAAAGACAGGAGGGAGTCTCTGTGACCCGTGTCTACAGCAGGAGGCTTGGTGGCTGTGGGTTTTCCTCCTAGCACCATCACTGAGCTATTTTGGGGGGCAAAAGTAGAATAAATAGTCTGTGCTTCTTGAGTATGGCTGAAGAGAGGAAAGGGGAAGAAAAGGAGACCAGCGTAAAAACAGCCGGAAGGCAGATAGAGGTGATGTCAGATTACCAACCGTGAAGGGAAAATGAAAGGCTGGAGCCCTCGCTTAGGGGGGAGAGGGTTGGAGATGGGGATGAGAGGGGGGTGTGGAGAGGGGGAAACCCCAGTAGGTCCGCGGCTGGTATCCAGCAGGGAATGCAGTCGGCCCTGCCTGGTGCCCTGTGTTCTGCCGCTGCACTGTCCCTGCCCCGGGTTTGGAGTAGCCTTGTGAGGTGTTGGTGAATGAGGTAGAGGCATTTCCTAATCCCAGTGGCTTCCCCTGTGATGTAGAAGCTGGGGAGATGCTAAGAGGGGGAGAGCGTAACTTGAAAACAGGAGGTTAGGGGAAGAGGCAGGAAGACCTAAGTGATTTTTTGCCAATTTTACAAGCAGGGAGAGGTTCCACATCTAAAATAGGACCTAGGACCCCGCTCCATGGCTCACCCTATTGAAGGAGAAGCCTGTGACTTACCTTGTAAGGTCACTTAAAAATCCAACACTTAAAGGTGTTTATCTTGCAGAGAGTCTTCCCCTGGTCCTTCATGTTGTTTATTTCTTTGTGGCAGCTGTAACTCCCCATCACCTGAAGTGTGTTGTTTCGGTTGCCTTTGTTTTAAAAATGAAGCCCAGGTTTGGGATGAAGGGGGCTAGGATGCTGACTAGGGAGAGGAGGTCTGGCCTGACTCCATGGTATTGGCGCAGTCAGCGAGTGCGTTAGACGAACCCAGAGTATCCATGAAACTCAGGTGGGAGGGTCTTTGCCTGGTTGTGTCCACTCCTTGTGTACTCTTTAGAAAACGTGTGGCCGAAGCAAAGAGTGGAGGGTGCTCCGTGGCCCCTGCATTAGTTGGAGCCATACTATTTGAGCATTATGGGACATAGTTTTGTCCCTGGGGAAGTAAGTTTCTGGCCAATCATATCCTTTACCAAATTTTCTTTCCTTGTTCTGTGTCTGCTCATCATTTCTTACCTTCTTTTTGGCCTTCTTTCTAGATTTGGTGATTTAGTCCACCCTCTGTCCCCCCCAGTCCCAGTTTCCCTGCAGGTCGGGTAGTTGCAGTAGACTGTAGGGTAGTTATTTTTAGTTTTGGGGCGTATTTTCAATTGGGATACATGTAAGAGAATTTGTAAGGCAAGGGGGTGTGTGTGGTTCATACTTGTGGACCCTAAATCTCAGGTCAGTTGATCATGGGCAACAGTTGTAGGACTGACCTTTTCCGTAATATCCACAGATCTGAATACAATTCGTTTGCATTTCTCACAACAGGTCTTTGGGGTACAGGAGAGTTTCTTGTCACAGTAATTTTTCTCTTAAACACTGGTTTTGCTTTAACATCTTGGGGGGGCAAAGTTGACATTCTTTTTTGATGGTTGGTTTCTCCTCCTTACCTGAAAGCAGAGCTAATAAAACCCCTACAGGGGCCCCTTTAGTGCCATATCTCTTACTGCCCAAGAGCCTCAACACGGTCTGGAGGTCACCGTGGGGTCAGATTCAGCCTGTTGTTCACCAGGCGTTTCAAGGGGCAGGAAAAACCGTGAAAGGGCTCAGTGTCATCCTGGGTGTCAGAAACAAGGGGCCTCTCTCCTTGGCTTGGACTTGCGAGCTGACCCCTTCTAGAGGGTCCCTCCAGCCACAGGAATCATGGACTGTTTGGCAGTAATGTTGGCACGGACTCCATAACCTCCTCAACAACGGGGAGTGATTTGAATCCGTTTCTGGTTGTAATCTGCTGGTCCAACTGCTGAGGGCAGCCAGCCTTGGTCAGCTGCTGAGGTGCTGACCTCTGCTTACAAATCTCCGGGAATGCTTGCATGGGAGAGAGAGAGAGAGAGAGAGAGAGAGGAGATTTGGGCGTGAGGGATGCATGATTAGGAGATCTAGAGCTGGAGCTGGGCCTTGGGCGTGAGGTGTTTTGCATGTGTGAGAACTTTAAGATAGAAAAACAGGAAATTCGTGAATGTGTCCCTTCTGTGTCTTTAGTTGGAACAATAGCTATTTAAGATCCTGTGAGATGATTCTAGGAGATGGTAAAATTGCCTCTACCTATGGGCATTCAAAACCTTTTTATTGATCCATGACCACAAATGGATTATATCAAGTCTGAACACTTTAACGAGAGCAAACTAATCCTTAGCATTAACCATGGTAATGCAAAAGGAAAATCTGAGAAACATGAATTGGCTAGTCTCTTTTCTTGGCTATTAGCTGTCCCTATCAGAGAATCAAAGGATGTTTTTCTTTTTCTAATGTGAGGTTAAGGAAGGACTCCAACACCAGCCAAATCAAAAGTCTTCAGAAAATCAAGTACAGGGTGCCTGGGTGGCTTAGTCCATTAAGCGTCTGCCTTCTGCTCAGGTCACGATCCCAGGGTCCTGGGATCGAGCCCTACATCGGGCTCCCTGCTCCGTGGAGAGTCTCCTTCTCCCTCTCCCCCGCACCCCTACCCTAGCTCGTGCTCTCTCTCACTTGCTCTCTAATAAAATCTTTTAATAAAAACAAAAAACAAAAAACGAGTACTTTCAGCAGCACTACATTAAATTCTCCCAAACCTTGTCGAGGGAAGGCTCTATATTCCTCTTCCTCATTGCCGGTGGCTTTTGGTTAGCGCTTCATTCTCTTTGTCTTGCTAAAACTTGTGGGACCAGTATGTAGTTTTAACCTTGCTTCACTATCACAATCACATCTCTTAGTTCTTAGAATCATTCAGATTTGGGGAGAAAGATCTCTTAAGGCACAGCATTATCAAGGTATGACTTGAATTCACTAATCTTTACAGAAGAGCTGTCCACTGACTGGATCTGCTTGTCTGGTGGACAGCTACCTATGTATGCATCAAAATAAAAATTTCTCTTTTAAGACTTCTTTCCTGGTGATCATTAAAACCTCTGGGGATAAAAAAAAAAATATTCTTAAGGATAATTTCTCTGAAGCAATCAACTTAGATTTTTTGCCTTTTAAACATTAAACAATGAACAGGTAACATTCTCCTGTTGCTATTTACTCTGAAACCTTAGTTGCCCCTGGAAATCCTACTTCCCTTACTCTTTCCTTATCTCTTTATTGAAAGCTGCTTTCGTGAGGTGATTCCGTTTCGGAACATAGGCTATAGCACCAGTAGCTTGTTGGGTAGCTCTGGAAACCCCACATCTTCACTGACACTCCAAGCAGATTTGTGTAGAAGGTTCTCTGCATGGATGGTCCTGTGTGGCCATCTCACAGATATATGCAGGGCTCATCATCAAGTGACAAAATAGCAGAGTTGGAAGGGCCTGTGAGCTCACCTAGTATTCCCACACCCCTTCATGCTTCTTTATACTCCTTTGTTTTTGTAGAATCAACTTCATTCTGATGAGTTGTTTGAAGTCTGTCTCAGCCGTAGACCATCAGCACCAGAGGGGCAGTGTGAAGACCTGTCACAGATTCTGGCACATCATAGGTGTTCTACAAATGTTTGGAGAATTAACACCTTGCCTCTTCTCTCCCTTTCCCTTTTGACACACAGGATTTGAGGAACTGCTTTAAGTGCTTCGTCTGAAGCCTTTTTTTTTTTTTTTTTGGTTGGGACCGTCTGTGGCTGTGTAACAAGCTGCCTCCAAATTTAGAGGCTTGAAGAAATCTTAGTTGTGCATGATTTTGCAATTTGGGGCAGAGCTCATAGACTTGTGTCTATGACTGGAGCGAGAAGATCCACTTCTGATGGCTTCATCACGTGGCTGGCAAAGCGGTCCTGGCCCGTGGACTGGGAGATCACCTCTCTTCTCTTCTGCCTGGGCCTGTCTCTGTGCCTGCTTGGGTCTCCTCGCAACATGGCAGCTGGGTTCCAAGAGGGGGAGAGGGGCCAGCTGGCAGTTCTTTTAAATGTAGGATTGAAACGGGCCCAGAGTCACGTGGATGCCTCTGTGGGTCAGAAACCGCTCTATGCTTAGCCCAGATTGAAGGTGGTGAAGAAATAGATCCCACCTCTCCAAGGGGGATAGAACAAAGACTTTACAACCATTTTTAATCTACTCTAGAGGCCACAAAACGACAGAGCCTTGTCTGAAACCCTGGTCTCTTAATTCTCGGTGCCTGGTAATAGTTTTGTTGTTTTGTGTCTTAGCTGTTAATTCGGTGGTTTTCCCAGGTATCGACCTGCGTCATTATCAAAAACCCTACGAGAGACATCTTGTTATGCCCATAATACAGGTGTGGAGATTGAGGCGTAATGAGGTGAAAACTGACTGAGGTTCTACAGACTATTAGTGGTGGAGTCAGGATTTGAGCCCATGTAGTCTTTCTCCCAGGCCCACCATCTGTACCTGGCTTCCTTTCGTCAGTTTCTCTCCCTGTTCTCAGCTTTTGGTCACATGTTCCTAGGAGGGAGTATTCTATATAAGAGGCCTGTTGAACTTGATTTGGATTGGAATCTATGCAATACCCAGATAAACATTTTTGATAAAAATGAAATGGATATGATTAAAGAGCTCTGGTACCCGCCATCACCTTCAAGTGGCTGAGGAATTCTAGGCATGGGTTTTCCAGAGCCCTAAAAGCAGATCTGTCAATAAGGAATAGGGTGACCCTCATCCAGGAGAGCCCTGCCTTCCGCCCTTGGTCACTGGTGGGGAGATGGGTCCCACTGCCCGTGTGCTCAGAGGCACCTGAGGGATTAGCGCTACCACGTTTGAGGTGTCCGATGAGAAGACTTCCTTCATCACAAGAATCAGCGTTCTCCCAGCCCTGCAGGTGGGGCTCTAGGCTCCCACCGCAGTGGCCTAAATCCCTGCGGGGCTGCAGAGGGCCGAGGTTGGTGAAGAAAGCCAGGCAACCCAGTGCAGTTGGCGGCCGGGGCTGCATGGCAAGGCAGCTGCTGGTGGTCAGGGCCCGAGGAAGCCCGAGCGGAACGTGGCAGTGAGGCCATGAATCCCACCCAGCTGGCTAGGGGGAAGGAGCTCAAGTGTGGCTGGAGCCAGGTGGTAGCCAAAGTACCAAGAAAAAGAACTACATTACGAGAGGAAGAGGTTAGTCACAGACTAGCCAGGTGGTCGGGGCTGAGGTGGCCGCAGACGTGAAAGCCGAGAAAGAACCTTGATTCTGGGGACAGGCTTTGTCTAATGGGAAAGTTGTAAAACGAATTCTGAGACTTCTTCATATTAAGGAAGTGCTTACAGGACTGTGGCTACCAGATTTGAGGTGCCAGAGCTTTGAGGGAGTGGGGGCACCCATCTAGGAGAGGCAATGTGATGGCAGGACTCAGGAAGTGAACTCAAGGGTGCCGGAAGCTGATGTGCCCAATGTAAGCCACGGGCAACGCGTCCTCCAAAATGAGACGGGAACTGGAATATAGAAACTGCATTTGTGGCAAAATTAAGATGTTGATGAACAAAGGCTTCAGATTTAGGTTTTGATCCAAGGAATCAAATTTCAGAAAACCAAGATTGCATTTTAAGTAATCTCTCGGTTCTGGGAAAGAGGTTTGTATTGGCAGGATTGCAGAATCGGACAAGCCAAAAAAAAAAAAAAAAAAAAGACTTTGAAAGCTGATAATAGTTAGGGTGTGCATTTTTACATCAGCGAGGGGATGTCAGGGCAGAGATAAATTATATGCAATTATTTTCTCATCCCTCCTGCCCCCCACTACTCCCGAATTCCTAACATTGGTATCTTTCACTCTTGAAAGAAACGAGGAGAGAGTAACCTGGATCACACAGATAAACAGAAGTTCAATTTATAGAGTAAATATTTACTGGGACCATAGAGCTATTCTCTTTCTAGCAAGTGTCCTCTTTTTCTTGCTGAACAGAAATAGCCAAAATTAGTCCATAGGGGAAAGATGACACCTTTTGAGAGGTTTGCATGACCATAAGGAGTGACTGAAGTTGTAAAGCGCTTTATAAATGCAAATCTTTTAAGGTATTTCTTAAGCTCAGCAAAGACGTTAAACCAAATCAAGTCTAAGAAAAACAAAAATCCTGAATTAGCAGCTGTTGATTCTACGTGCCATATAAGAAGCTCTAGGTTAGGGTTTGTTAACTTCGTAAATAAGCAATAAAAACCTGGTGGGCTGGGAAAATTGGGTGCCAAAAGCTACTTGACGGTTTGACAGGTGGGATATTTTGAGGCAGATCCCTTGTCATGATGGGACATACGGGGCCAGAGATGGAAATTCATCTAAAGCCAAAGGCTGTAGCGTTTGATTACCTGAGAACAGGAAGTATCATGAAACCTCAGTGTGTGTGCATGCATGTCAGTTAATGATTCCAGCTGGATTTGTAAAAAAATATTGAAGCAGTTGTCAAGGGACGAATGCCAACATGGAAGGAGATTGCCTGGCAATTAGAAAAGCAGGGGAGTCCTCTGGTTGGTTGCTTGGTGAGAGTGGGAGTAATTGCTTGTCCCTGTTTCCTATGAGCTGTGTGGACTTGTCCACAGAATACGTGGCACGCTTGCAACGACTTCGTGCTTTGTCTGGGCCCCTCCCGGCCTCCCACGTTGGTTGTTCCTTCCCTCACCTGTGTTCAGAACACTTATTATAATCATCCACAGCCTCCATGGGAGACCAAGAGCTCTTTGCAGGCAGGGACAGAGGAAAACCCATCCGTATCACCAGTAGTTCCTTGTTTGGACTGAACTGCACATTATAGTGTGATGTGTTGGATTGACCACTTCCATTATTTTGGTTGAGGGACACATTTGAGGGAATGTAATTTGGTCATTATTACCATAACTTACTCTCTATTCCCCATTTGTTTGTTCGTTCAACAAATACTGTGTGCCTTCCACATGCTAGGTGCTGTTCTTAGGCGTGGGGATACAGAAACAAAACTGATAATCCTTGTTCTAATGGATCCTCCATTCTAAAGGGAGGCAGGCCATACACATGACAGATGTATGTCCAAGTGGTGATACGTGCTGAAAAGAGAAAATACACAGGGAATGAAGGAGGGAGGATGCTCTTAGAGTGATGAGGGAAGACCTGTCTATGGGAAACTTTGGATTGAGACCAGAATGAAATGAGGGATAGAACCATGCAAAGATGGGAGATGATCATTTCAGGCAGAGGGAAGAGCAAAGGTGGAGGTCAGATACGCATGGTGTGTTTAAGCAAGGAGGTAATGTGGGAGTGAAACAAGCCAGGGGAGAGTGGAAGGAAATGATGTCGAGACAAATAGTTCTGGCTAAATTACCTATATCTCCTAGGCTGTGGAAAAGAATCTGGATTTCTCTGGAGTGTTTTGATATTCCTGAACTGATTTTTTACATAGATATATGTACACATATATACATATACATTATATATATATGTATATATACACACATGTATATATACACACATATAATTTTTTAAAAAGATTTTATTTGAGATACAGAGAAAGCAAGAGAGAGCATGAGCATGAGTGGGGGTGGGCAGAGGGAGAGGGAAAAGCAGACTCCCTGCTGAGCAGGGAGCCTGGTGTGGGGCTCCATCCAGGACCCTGAGATCACAACCTGAGCCCAAGGCAGACGCTTAATTAACCGACTGAGTCACCAGGCACCCCTATATAATAAATTTTAAATAAAGTAATTAAATTTTGGGGCACCTGGGTGGCTCAGTCAAGCCTCCAACTCTTGATTTTGGCTCAGGTCATGATCTCAGGGTTATGAGATTGAGCCCTGAGTCGGGCTCCAAGCTGGGCATGGAGCCTGCTTTGGATTCTCTCTCTCCCTCTCCCTCTCTCCCTACTCATGCGTGAGTGCGCGGACACATGCGTTCTCTCTAAAATAATAAAATATTAAAAAAAAGAATCGTTTAAAGAACTGAGTGCCACAGACGTTGGCCATGAATGATTTGAAAACTGCCTTCCTTTGATGGATGGTTCAGTGTTGAGGGATGCTGATGATGTAGAATATAGGTGGGTTCTGAATTAGGAAAACTGGGCTCTTAGACCAATTTCCTGGTCACTTGGACCAATTTCCTTCAACTATTTAGAATCATTGACTTTATTGTTATGAAACTTCGTTTATGGATTTATAACAAACGTAGCTCTAAGGAGTCTGGAATGCTAACACTTGTTTTCCTACTGAAAAGTTATTTGGTAGTCAGGTTATAACCAGAAAGTTGTCTGGTGAGCTTGGAATTGGACAAAGGAGATGCTTCCATTGGGTGGTACCGTTAAGCCATTCTTTGATATGAGGCTTCTCTTATCCAAACCATTTGCATAACTGATGAGGAAACTGAGGTCTGAATAAGGCTGGCTAGGGGTAGAGGGGAAGTGCAGCATGTGTCCGAGTTTTCTTCCTTTGTGAGACTGATTTTTCCACTGTGCGTATATATATCGTATTTTGTCTGTCCATTTATTCATCAGTGCACCCTTGGGTGGCTTCTACCTTTTGGCTGTGGATAATGCTGCTACGAACATGTGTGTGCAATCATCTGAGCCCCTGTTTTCACGTTTTTTAGGTATACACCCAGAAGTGGAATTGCTAGACCATATGGTAATTTTGTGTTTAAATTTTTGAGGACTTGCCTTCATGGTTTCCATAGTGGCTGTTAGACTTTACATCACCCCACCAGCAGGGCGCAAAGTTCTAGTTCCTCCTCATCCTTGCCAACACTTGGTCTTTTCGATGTTGCTTTGCTTTTTACATCCTAGCCATCCTCGTGGGTGTGAGGTGGTATCTCATCCTGGGTTCTGTTTGCATTTTCTTAACGATTCCTAAATGTTGAGGGTCTTCTCCTGTGCTTATCGGCCATCGCTGTCTTTGGAGACATGCCTGTTGGAGCCCTTGCCCATTTTTTAATTGAGCTGTTTGGGATTTTGTTGTTGTTGTGCTGTAGGAGTTCTTCCTCTAGTTGGGATCTCCATTCCCTATCCCCTTTCTCCTTTGTACGGGTCTCGTTCTCTCTGTGGCTGGGGCTTTGCAGGCGCTTCTTGGTATTTCCAGATGGAATGACAGCATAAAACGAGGCAGGAGAATAAAGAGCTTCCCCGTGGAAAACAAACAGGCTCTGCCCAGGCTAGGAGGCTCCTTCCTCCACGGTGTCCAGGAAGAAGTAACTTTCGGGCGCATTGTGGGGCCAGCTCGCACTTCACGGGCAGATGACCCGCAGCTTTTCCTATGGACAAGCTAGACACGCTCCAGCGACGTTAGGCCCGTACCAGAGCTACGAGTTTTCTGTTCATGGCATTTGAAGAGTTACTTTGCTCCATGACATGCTGGGATTTCACGGTATTGAAAGAGGAGTTTTAGGGGAGAGGGTTTTAGCAAGAGGGGCCTGTGGAGAGTAGCCAAGAAGTCTGAGGCTGGCCTGTTAGATTAGATAACTGTTACTTTATTTCTTGGTGCTGTGAATCTAATCCTGGTTAAACCAAAATCTAATTTATTTTCATGCTTGATCGGGAGCCCTTTTGATTAAATGTTTGGATGAGCGTAAGCATCATATAGGAGTGCTAGTGCTGTGGGAATGACCTAGTCCAAGGACTGCTGTGCCCGGACTGATGATTAAGAGACTGTTAATAGTGAGTAGGGGGGAAATAGGTGAGTTGGACCCTGAGACAGGAGGAGTTTTTACTTCCAGCTTAGAAGGGTAGATTTAAACTCAAATATGGGACCCCCCTCTTTTTAGGATGCCTTGATGTACGTGGGGGGCAGAAAGCAGTATGCCTTCTGCTATGACTGAAAGTGACTTCCAAGACTGGTTTCTCATTTGGGGCTTCTGAGTTGCTTATGAAAATGCTGTCTGGACACACAAGTGATTACTGCCAAAGAAAGTGTCCGATGCTGAGAAAGCTGCCTTCAGACCCTTTAATTCTCAAAGTGTGAAAGATGGGGCTTCTCTCTTACTCTCTTACATTAAAGTGTCCCCAGCCTACAATGATGACATAGAGGGGTTGGAGGAATATGTCGAATGAGGAGGAAAGGCTCTGGTGTTTTGGCCACCTTCTCTACTAACTTCTTACTGGGTCACGTTACTTGATTGATCACCTCAGCTGTCTGTGTGTAAAACTATAGTGTGGTAAAGTTGTGCGCTCTGAAATCCTGCCACTTCCTAGCTAGGTGGTCTGGGGACAGTTGCTTTTCTGGGCTACACATTCCCTGTTATAAAATGGTGATGTTATAAGAGTATCATCCAGCTTAGACGAATGTTGTGAGGGCCAGTGAAATAATCCGTGTAGTGCTTATCGAAGTGTCTGGTAGATGCTATTGGGTAGTTCTTGCTGCTGCAACAGTGACCCAGCTACTACGTTGTTTTGCTACCACAGTGCTGGTGCCAAGTAGAACAGAAGCACTTTATAAACAGAATGTTAGGAGCTGTGGTTGTAAGCACTGAAATAATGTAAAAGAAATTCTTAAGTGTAGATAAATAAGTCATGAAGAAAATATCCAGGAATCCTGAGACTTGTACAGCCTCCTGACGGTTTTCTTCTCTGGACCTTAATGCCAAAAACTCACTATGAGGGAAACTGTTCTTCCCAAATATTGGCAAGTCTTTGAAAAGCAAGGTGGCTCATTTCTTTTTTTTTTTGGATTCATGGAGCCAGAATGTTAATGAGCTCACAAATGGCAGGCAACACTAATTGCTTTTTAAATGTTACTCTTTTGGTTTATTATCTTTGTTAATTTTGTTTTAATTTTGTCTGGGCTATCGTGTCTTCAGTCCCTCGTGTGCCCGGGAACTGCCCGTAGGAGAACCGCACCGGGTAATGGTGGGACGTGGGAGAGGGGAGGCTGTCAGGCCACCACCCCATGCCCAGAACGAGGATGAGAAACAGACCGTGTTCATGTATTGTGTAACTACGCATTTCACGAAGATAAGGCTTTATCAGTGATGCATGCTTTGTGAATTCCCTTACAAGTTTTGATCTGTTAGCTGCGGGGAGATAGAGCTTTGCTTGGGTTAGCCATGGAGGATGGGAGGAAGCACGTCTGCGGGAGGTGAGGGAGGAGCCTTGGTCCGTGGGTTTGGGAGCGCCGGAGCCTGCCCCACAGGTAGTGGGGGCCGCTCTGGTAGGCTTGTGGCTGGCTTCTTCATTTGAAAGAAGGTTGTTGGGTGGTTTTGTCTGTTTGTTTTTAAGTGTCTTGATTGAGGTTTTGTCTACTGGTCTGAAAGGAGGAAATGGTAGAATAATCTCTCTCCTGTTTTGAAGTTGTTAGGTTTGGTCCTTTGCTGAAGAGTGTATACCTGAGGGCAAGAGGAAGGAGATGGACAGGAGTCGTAGACCTAAGTGAGCCTGAGGCTCTAAGTCTCACTTGGTGGTGGTGGAGTTTTGGACGCCTTGAACGTCCACCTCTGTAGACACCGGTGGTGATGTTACCCAATCCGGGGCTGAAACTCGTCTCCGGCTAAGCTGTTGCCTCCCAAGTCAGTGTCTGACGATGGGAACATCCAACTGGGTAAGCAGGGGCACAGGTCTTGTGTAATACGAAACGTCCTGCTCCTTCCTCCTGCCCTTGCAAACGAAATCGCACTCGAGTCCCTCTTCCTGCAATGCTCTTCCTTCCGTGCGGACGGACAGCAGCTCATCTTCGACCCTACAACATGTCACCTTCTTCAGGAGGCCTTTCTCACCTTCCTGTCAGTGCTTGCTAAGTACCCGGTGCAGTCTGGCAGCACGGCTCATTCCACTGACTTTCCCCAGCTCTCTAGCATACGGTGTATTTCGTATTCCTCTGTCTCAGAAGCTTACCTGGCGGAGGGTGGCCTGTGGCCAGAAAAAGGCTTTTTTCTCAGAGCACATTCTTGCAGTGTGGCTGACAAGATACATAACAGTTAATAATCATGAAAAGCAGTTTTTAAAAAAAAAAAAAGGCGGGGGCACCTGGGTGGCTAGTCGGTTAAGCATCTGCCTTCAGCTCAGGTCATGATCCCAGGGTCCTGGGATCGAGTCCCGTGTTGGGCTCCCTGCTCCGCAAGGGAGTCTGCTTCTCCCTCTGCCCCTCCTCCCACTCATTCTCTCAGTCTCTCTCTCTCTCAAATAAATAAATAAAATGTTTAAAAAAAAAAAAAAAACCAAGCCAAAAACTAAGCGGTAGAAAAAATACACAAAGGGCAGCTACTTATATACGAGCTAGTGGTGTAAGCCCCATGATCCACGCTCAGATTCCCTGTCCCTGCAGATGGATCTTGGCTATACCTCCCTTCCATCCTGTCCTGAAGGCCAACACTGGGCTTGCCTTCAGGGGCCCACCCAGTACGACTGGGGCTGGAGAGATGTGCTTCCGTCTGTGTCTCAGAGTATCAGAACCTGGCTCGGTGTTCTCTCTTAGGATGAGAGATCAGAGTGGAGGCTGACTGGAGGTAGGTTCCAGGCCTGGGGTGGTAGGAGTAGCTCCAGGAGTTAGATTGTGTTATTGTATTAGAAATGATAAACGTGGAGGATGACAATACTAAGGTTTTGTTGAAATACTTCAAGTGAAGCAATTACGTCTGTTCCATCTTGCAAGTATTTTTCCCTTTATGCGTATCGAAGTCTAAATCTGTGCTTCCTAAAATATGCAGGGGGGAAATTGGAGGGGGAGACGAACCATGAGAGACTATGGGCTCTGAGAAACAAACTGAGGGTTCTAGAGAGGAGGGGGATGGGGGGATGGGTTAGCCTGGTGATGGGTATTGAAGAGGGCACGGGGGTGCCTGGGTGGCTCAGTCGTTAAGTGTCTGCCTTCGGCTCAGGTCATGATCCCGGGGTCCTGGGATTGAGCCCCACATCGGGCTCCCTGCTCAGCAGGAAGCCTGCTTCTCCCTCTCCCACTGCCCCTGCTTGTGTTCCCTCTCTCGCTGTGTCTCTCTCTCTGTCAAATAAATAAAACCTTTAAAAAAAAAAAAAAGTGCACATATTGAATGGAGCACTGGGTGTTATACGCAAACAATGAATCATGGAACACTACATCAAAAACTAATGATGTAATGTATGGTGATTAACATAACATAATAAAATTTTAAAAAGATAGTAAAAAAAATAAAATATGCCACTTTCAGTACAAGAAAACTTACATTCAAAAGCATCCCAGTAGAAATTACTGTTGTCCATTGATACTGCGATTAACCTAAAGTAAAATTGTAGAACTCAAAAGAATGGTTACCCTAATGCCTCTAACCTTATCAAGGTTTTTTTCCAAATTAGAAATGAGTATGTGGTATTTAAGGATGAGGATGTGGAGGATCATTCCATATATAATTGTGCCCACATGCAAAAAGACATCCTTTCTTATAAAGGTAGGGAAGTCCCTGCAGTTAAGCATCTGTATTCATTTGCAAGTGACAGAAATATGTTAATTGCTTTTCTTGGGTGAATGATTCTTAATCTGGTGGGAAGGATAAAGATTTCAATTCATTTCACTAATTTTAAAAATACCTGTATTCATAGGTTACTATATGGAGCTAATAAGGCATTCCAGTGAGGTCTGGGTTACTGGGCGGATTTCATTGAACATGTGGCATTGCAGTATTCCTCACTGGTAGAATGAAGTCTTCATCAAAGCAGTCAGCAGATGATCCTCTGGGTGACCCTGAGTGCCCTGAACCACTGGTGCTGATGTGGGTCGGATGGGAAGATGGACGTGTATTATGCCTTGAAATGATGAGGCTGAGGCAGTATCTTATAAAGATACACAGCACAGCAGTTGGAAATGGGAAGTTAGTATGATCAGTTATGCAGAAAGTTCTGAGGTTTATGATAAGAAATTTACCTTTTCATTGTTCTTCTGTCAAAGGGCCCAGGTGAAGACTGATGACGTTTTCTCACCTTTATTTCACCAAGTAAATTGAGGAAAAAATTTCCGTTGCTATCTATCTATCTATCTATCTATCTATCTATCTATCTCTCTGCCCAACATGGGGCTCAAACTCCCAAGACCACGAGTTGCATGCTGTACTGACTGAGCCAGCTAGGTGCCCCTAAATTGTTTAAAAATACTCTAACAGCAACTCTTTCTGCCCGTGGGGTCCTTCCTCTCTCTATGCTTTAATAAAACCACCTTTTTATGCACTGAAAAAAAAAATACTCTAACATATTAATAATTAATAGGAAGAGGCCAGCTTAAGAAAAAAGACGTTTGGTTGTAAATTTGTGGATAGCATAAACCAGACTATATAGTGGTAAAAATGAAGGCAGTTACATACAGTATTAAGGATTAGCCCTCAAAAGTGTGAAGCACTTTGCATGCATTTTTTATGTCCTTTCCCAGCTTAAAACTCTTCATTTCAGGGTGCCCAGCCCCTCAGCCCCTGGTGACGTCTCACCCTTACATTCTAGTCTCTAGCCGACTCAACTTTCAGTACCTTCAAGGTGCCTGTCTCTTGGCCTCAGGACTTCACATCTGCTGTTCCTACGCTATCCATATCCTCAACCCTTGCGTATCTACCTTCTGTGTGTTCCTCTCCCAGGACTTCATTTAAGTGTGTGTTCTCTTCAAAGTCTTTCCAGGTATTCCCACTCTGGTCCAGATGCTGTGCTGTCCCCCCTGCCCCGATAGCATTAGCTGTTTCTGCGTTATAGCCCTTCACGCACTGCACAGGCCTGTGCACTTGGGATCTCCTATGGGAGCGACTGCTGTTGACCACGATCACTGATATCTGCATAGAGCCTAGCCCTCCACATTCCCTTTTAGAGTGAATGACCTTCACTGAAGCCTTGCCACAGCCCCGTGATAGGATAAAGGTCCTAGCTTTAGGGGCATTTGGTAGTGAGGGAATGGAAGCTCAGACAGATGAAGGGTCTTGCCCAAGGTCCTGCATCTAGTAGGTGGCTAGGCCAAGTTTAAGCTGGGGTCTGATTCCAGAAGTCCCTGCTGTGTGCACAGTGCCTACAGCCTTCTCAGACCATGTGGTCATGGCCTCTAGAATGGGCATCTGTAGGACCTGGGCTTGGTGGGTGGGTTGATAGGTTCCAGGGAAGGAGGGGTATTCAGGATTCTGAGAGGATTATGCTGATAGGTGATCTTGGAGATTTCATGGAAAATCTAATTTGTAGCGAATGATGAGACTGGACTTGGGCATGCTGAATTGGAGATGCCTGTTGGTCCTCAAAGTGGAAATGTGCAGTAGGCTGTGGGATAATAAGGCTCAAAAATTGGTCAGGATTTGGGAATCTTTGGCTTTCATGGCTATTTGCTCCCAGTGCAGAGGAGCTGATGATGTGCTCTGTTCCAGCCACTCCCTCACAGACCACATAAATAAGGAGTAGAATGAAGCCACCAGGTATTGGGTGTTTTCAAATGCAGCTCAAAGAGCTGTAGTCTCTGCCTTCTAGCATTTTATGTACGTATAATATACACATTGATGCTGATGGTTCAGAATTGGCATTTGATTGAAATAAGTTGTGTTTTTTAAGTTGTGGTTTTTTAATTTTTTAAAAGAAAAATCTGCTTAGCTCATCACACATCCTATGAGCATTTCTGCCTTTGATCATTCCTTAAAGGGCAGGGTAAGGAGTAAGGAGTAAGGGGCATGTGGGTATGATCATAAAAGTAATGCATGTACATACCAAATTTGGAAAATAAAGGCGTAAACAAAAAAGTCTTATACGGTCCAGTAACATTTTGGTATGTTCTTTTTAGTAACATTTCTTTAAATTTTAAAAATTTAAATTCTTTATATTTTCTTTGAAAACAACTTGAATTTTAATGACTAAAGTATTTTATGGTATATAAGATGGACTATTGACTATTGAATAAATACTTAGGTTTTCAGTCTTTGTTCCTATAGGTAATGTCTCAACACAGTTTTGTGTTTTCTTCTATCTTTAGGGCAGATGGAGGGAGAAGGAGAGAGACTGAGAGGGAGAAAATGTGTGTAAATGAAGAAACGGAGCAGTATGTTGTGCAGAGTTGGTGTCTGATGTTAAAGAAGAAAAAATAAGGGTGCCTTGGGGCCCTGGGATGGTCTTTGTAAAATAATCCCAAGACTAAAAAGATCAGTTTAAACACACACACACACACACACACACACACACACACGCACACACACGGGCTGTAATAAATTGGGACCATCTGTTGTTCTATCTCAGCCTGCTTACTTAGTTTTCTGCCCTTTGCTGATTTAAGAATGCCTTTAAGATGGTGACGGAGCGCTGCCTGGGTGTCAGATGGCACCTGGGTGTCAGATGGACGGAGTGCAGAGAGGCCAACAAGGCCGGGCAGCAGGTCTGGTCTGCAGCCAGCCTGGGTTGCTGCACCGTTCCCCACGATTACCCTCTGGGGCCAGCATAACTGCCTTGACATTCTGCTCCATGGGGGTGTGGAATGGAGGTTATGGGGGGTTAGGGAGTGAACCCCGCCTGCCTTTTTTTTTTAAACCACCACATGAAGCCAATTTTAAAATGGTGTTTTTAAAGAGCATATTTCATGGGCACGTCTAATAACGTATTACTTCCTTCTTATATGTATGTTGATACTAACCTGTTTCTGCACTATCTCATGCTAACCTATGGTCGCAAAGTCTTCTGTGAACCAGTCTATGAGTAGGAAGCTTCATCCCTGGGGTCCTGTGGAGTCCTTTTTAATTACAGGGGCTGCTAAAATTTATTTTCTGGCCAAAGAGCATTACTGTTATGAATTGCTAGTGTTTCTCTGTTTTAATGGTGACTTCCTATAAATAACAAAATTATTACTTGAAAATCCCTCAAGTTGAACTACGTTGCTAAGTACTAGTCTACAGTTAGAGGCTTTATTTAATTTTTGTTTAAAGTGGGTATGACCAAAATGCTAATCTAGAGCAACATTTAACCTCCTGGTTTGGCAAACTATGTCAGGTAATTAGCTCTTGGAATCAGAGTAACTTTTTTTTTTTTTTTCTCCAGAGTAACTATTTTTGTAGCTGAAAGGAGGAGGGCCTGCTTTGTAGCTTCAGGTTTTGTTTTTGGGGGTTTATTGTTGTTGTTTTTCTTTTAAGGAGTTTGTTAACCCCTATGGCCTACCCTGGATGACCTGTCTGGAGGCTTCCGTTGCTAGGATGGTCCCGGGGCTTTGCTGCTTTCAAGGAAGTGAAGGGATGGCCACAAGCTGCAAGTTGGCCTGGCTTTCCTCTGCACCCCATCCCTCCCTTCTCTGATATGTTGAAAGTCAACCTGGGAATATAGGCAGGGTGCAAGTAAGTGTCAGAGCCTGGTTTCCTGCCCAGAAATGTCATTGAATGCAAACATTTTCTCAAGCATAAGATAGAACATTCATTCAGAAGTAAGTATGAAAATAGAAAGAGCTGATCGTGGGAACTTAGATGATGAAAACCTTCATACTTGGTGATTCCGATAGCCCAGGATTAGGCCTATCAAAGGATTATAGTAGAAACTTTGACTCAATGATTGGAAATGTTTTCAGAGTGCTAGTCTGGCTTTCCTTTCATTAGCCCTCAAAGTATCTTTAGTCAAAATGAAATGATCCCAGCTTAAGACAGATGCTTCTCTATTGGTTTCCCTCTTTCCTGGGAGGAAGTTGGTTTGTTAAGAATTACCATTCTTAGCAAGGCAGAGGAAGGAACTGACCAGTTTCTAATCCTGGAATCTGATTTATGCTCAGCTGTAATTGCCACTACACATTGGAACAAGCATCCCGGCCATCCTAGGAAGTAGGTGTTGTCTGATAGCATGACTGAAGTAAGTCTCTACGTGGCAGTCATCAGTGACTTCCTGGAAGTCTCCCACCTGCTCCATATGGCTGGTGGGTGTACAGTGTTCAGCACCTTGTGTGTGCCAGAGACGCCGGCGGCTCTCTATGGAGAGGTGAAACTCTGTCTTCCTCTGTGTGTCAGTGGTACAGATAAACCTGAGAGCCAGCCCATAATTAGTGGAACTTAGGGGCATAACAAGATAGAATTGGGAGGATGAAGAAAGGAAACCGGGAACAAAGCATATTTCGTGGAGGAAGGTTTTATTAACCTATGCACCCTTGATATTACTATGTTTCTTTCATCACCCAGTTTATTATGGATGAGGAGATTCTTGATATTTATTACCATGGCCATTTGCATAGTGTTATTTGCATTTCTTAATCCAAATTCATCATGAAAATGCCCTTATTTGGTCCAGTTGCCTCAACTTGGCACCACTACATGCCTACTCTCATCCCTTTTCTAAAAATCCTATTGCGTTTAATCTCAACATGCACATGTTAAGTGCTTTGAAATGTGTGGCCTCATCCTACATCTCATGCTGAAGTGTTTCCTGCCCTACGAGTTTGTAAGCACCTTCAGTGGCTTGGAATGTCTGGTACTTTATGTGTTCTGCTGACCTTCTGTGATACCTAACACAAAATGGGAAGATCGAAGAAGACCCAGTTGATAAAGACTACGTGTGGAAGGCATGAGTCTGAATAGAGTCCCTGACTCTCAGCTTTATATAAACTCCCCAAGATCTCATTGCTCATCCACAGGGCTTTCCCTGCAGGCAGCTTTTAGAAAACCCTGAGCAAGTGGGAAATCTCTGCCCCCCCTTATAGAGTGTGCTGTAGCTGATAATGGAACTTTGCCAGAAGGGGAAAAGGACACACAGTCATGGCATTCCTCCTGTTTGCTAGGGACAGTGCATTGGCTCAGTCTTTGGTAATGAATCACTTTCCTGCTTTGGAGGAAATGCTGCTTTTCTTTAAGCTCCAGAAGTTTGTCCAGTGTCACTGTCAGCCTCTCAGGAACTGTTCTGATAAATACAGTAGTTTCTTTTATTCTCTTTCTATTATCATGGGACCAATAGTTCTCTCTCCTTAGTTCATTAATGTTTTCACATTGGTGAAATAGTAATGGTAACTTCTTTTTTTTTTTTTAAAGATTTTATTTATTTATTTGGCAGAGAGAGACACAGCGAGAGAGGGAACACAAGCAGGGGGAGTGGGATGGGGAGAAGCAGGCTTCCCGTGGAGCAGGGAGCCCGATGCGGGGCTCGATCCCAGAACCCTGGGATCATGACCTGAGCCGAAGGCAGATGCCCAACGACTGAGCCACCCAGGCGCCCCTAATGGTGACTTCTTTATTGCTCGCCCCATTTCTACAGTCCCTGTTGCTGGCAGTCCCAAGAATCAGCAGCCATCCTGTCAACATTATTATAGTTTTGTGATTCTGTGCTGCCTACTCACATGATAGTCAGTGGTTTTATTAGCTTGAGATTAAAAATTCAAATGAATAAAGGACAACAAAGTAAAAGAAACATAGTCAGATATGATAGGAGAGTAATGTCCCTTAATTCATTCACTGAAGTGTTTCCTTGCAATCCCTGCATTATCGTATTCATTGTTAAAGAATAATTACTGTGTTTTGTTGAAAGAATGGGCTCATAAATTCCAAGAAGCTAATTATATTTTGTTACTGGTGTTGCTAGAATTCTAATAAGCTTATTCCTATTTCTAGTCTTGCTGTTGGAAAAGGGAACATATCCTAAAGTGGATAAGTGTATTCTGGTAATTAGAAATTACTGAGAAAGAAATAATGCTATTTTGGGGCGCCTGGGTGGCTCAGTAAGTTAAGCGTCTGTCTTCGGCTCAGGTCATGATTCCAGGGTCCTGGGATCGAGTCCCGCATCAGGCTCCCTGCTCAGCGGGGAGTCTGCTTCTCCCTCTCCCCTTCTTCCCTGCTTGTGTTCTCTCTCTCTCTCTCTCAAATAAATAAATAAAATTTAACAAAAAAAAAGAAATAATGCTATTTTGTCATTAGAAGAGTTTTCTAACACTTGGTCGTGCTGAAAGCAGCGTGGTAGAGCCTGATTTTTAAATTGAAGAAGGAAATCAAATTGCATCTTTCATTCTTTATGTAGCTCTGTCAGGGAAAAGGGGAGGAATTAAGGGAGGGCATATTAACTTGATTGTACTTGTAGATTCTTCTGAGATTTAAGAAAAAAAAATCCAGAGTATTTATACAGATGATGGAGGATCTCTAAAAGTTACCAGCAGAACAAAGATGGCGGTACCACTAGGCTTCCAGTGTTCGAGCTGATAATGCTGGCTCACATTTGAGTGCTTACTATGTGCCTGGGAGGATGAAGAACTCTAGACCAAGGTGAAATAACTTACTCAAGGTCACAGAGGAAGTGGTGAGCCCCAGATAACTAAACCCATACTTAGTTACCTTAGGTGAAACTGAAAAAAATCAAGAAAAGGATAAAATGCTCACAAGCTAAAGCTAGTCAAGCTCCAATTTTCAATGCAAAACACTGAGTTAAAGTAAGTATAGTCAATTAATCCTCTTTGATGATGCAAATATTTTTACTCGAATTTCTGTTAAGGTAACCAACTGTGTTGTAAGAACTCTTTTCTTTCTCTGTTCTTTTTTCTTTATAAGCTAGTCTCCTGCCTGTCGGTTATGTCTGCCTTCTGTTTAAGATTTGAGCCTGGAGACATCATTGCGTACACAGTGCTTAGCACTTATCTAATAATTTGTGAATCCAGTGTTCTGGGTGGTTGGTGGAAGAGATAACAACTATGCTATTGTTAGTGATGGGGAAACTGAGTCAAGGAAAAGAAAAATATTTCTTGCTATAGGAATCCACAGGAGCCAAGTCAGTAGCAATACGTCCTGGTGAGTCTGTGCTTGGAAATGTAAACAAAGACCTCTTAGATAAAAATATTTCCTTCCCTTAAAGTAAACTTGCTTGATCATTTAAGGGTCCAATTCCAAATAGTCCTCCTGCAATCACTGCCTTGGTTAAATTGCTTAGTTAAGCTAGACTAGTCAATCGAAAATTTAATGAAGCAAATATTTTTGTCCTTGTCTCAGCAAACTTAATTTTCCTCGAGGAGGGATTAAATTTAAGCCTACGTATGCCAACATTTTACTTGTAGATTTGTTTAGTTTTTGCAGGAAAATTTAAGCGGTAAAGTGAAAGAGTTGTCTTTGTGTCCAAGGCTTTTCTTAGCACCTATGTGGGTAGCATTTGGGCCCTTTAATTGAAAGAGCAAAGACCTCCCAGTCTACTTGGAAGACCACACGAGTGGGAGTTAGTGGGGAATCCCAATCACGTGGGGTTTGATATTGGGTTTTCCGTTTCTCCGCTTCCATTTTCTCTGCTTTATCTAGTAAGCTGAAGAGTTAAAATAGGCCTGTATCAGAAAGCATGAGGCATGCTTTCTGCATTCATGCATTCTATATCCCATTTTGTGGGGTAAAGTGAGTCAGGGAGAGATGGGGGGCGGGGGAAGAGGATGACAGGAACATTTTGGGAGCCTGGAATTTTTATTCCGTAAGAGGGCAGCCTGTGGGGACTAGACTGAATGCTTTATTTTCTTTATCCTTTGTTTTGTATGATTCTCCTTTTTCATGGCACTTGGAATGAATTTGATGTGTCACCATAGTAAATTTTGGACTTCTGTCAGTGAAAGGCTGAGTCCAGCTCCTCAAATCAACACTCATGCATGGGCTCCCCCCAACTCCCCTCATTCTGTTGTACTTAGCTTAAGTGAATGCCTCCCGTGCTGGGACATCCAGACACCCATGACCTAAAGGTGAATAGCCCTATTATCCATTACTGACTCTTAGAATGATTACCTTTGTTAACCACTTTGCTTATTTAGGAAGGGATAAATTGAAATGGCTGAAGAAGGAACCTATTTTTATTCTGTCCTGATTAAGTCATAAACAGATTGCTTTCATCACTTTTGCATAGGAAAAAAAAAAATCTAGATCTAGCTCCTTTAGGTGACTTTTCTTATTTAGCATCCTAAATTTTGTTGTGAACGGAAGCAGATTTTGTTAAACTACCCTGCTTTTCCCATTTCTTCCCCTGAAACATTTTCTTATGCTCTCTTCCTCCTGTAGTTAGGCTTCGTATACCCTGTATGTTTAAAAATTTCAAAAATGTAATTGCACTTGAGACAAAATATGTAGTTAGGCGTTGGCACTGAGCTCTTTGTACTTTGCGGCCCTGTGTCTGAGCTCAGCCTTGCGGTGGTGAAAGAAACACAAGCAGTCTGTCAGTGGGGTACTCTTGCTACCCTGCTAGTAATCATCTTTATTGCCTACATTTCTCCTGATTGCTGCTCTGACATTTCCATGCAAATTACCAAGGGCAGCTGAACTAGATAAATTAGGCCCTTTCTGACCAAATAACAAACCATTGACATTTTGGCAGTGTTCAACTCATTAACAGTATTAGCCAGGAGTCCTGCTTTTAGCCGAGCTCCATCCTGGGCATGTGACTGGAGGTTGGGGAAGATAAAGACCTTACAGCTTCTAATTAGCAAGTGTAATAAATGGCAAACAGTTTGTGGGAGTCCCCGAATAACATTAATCAGATTTAGAAAGCGAATACCATTTAATAATTTGTTGCAGTGTCAGTGTGAAAAAACACATCATTCTAATGTGAAGGAAATGCTTTTTTTTTGTTTTTGTTTTTTTGATGTGTTATCATTGCAGTGGTTAAATTCGAGAGCTGGGTGTTAACCATGTTTATCATTCAGGCCTTATTTGAGAAGGTGGATGGCTAGGAGTAAGAAGGCCTCTGGTTCCCTGCAGGAGAGCCTGTTGGAGTCAAAGAGCCCAGGCCCCACCTGGAGAGAGCTCTTCCAGCTTTCAGCTCTGACTCCAGGAAAGGAACTTTCCTGCTGGTGTTCCCTGGGTTTCTGTAAGCAGGGAATGATTATGCCTTGTCTCCCTCCAGCTTGCAAAGCTGGTCTGACTTTTGTCTCTTCATCCCTGGCTTCTCTGTCAAACCTCACCCACCCTAGGGCCTTGCTCTTTCCACTACTACCTTCCCTGTTTGTCATTTTTGCTGCCATTTTTCTTTTGTTCCCCTTGGTCTGCGTTGCTTCTTCCCTGCATTCCTTTGAGAAGCAAGTCTGGCCTTTGCAGCTAACAGCCGCCAATGTTAATATTCCTGTCTCTGTGTTCTCTACTAACCAATCAGGATACCGGTGGGTAAAATTGTTAGCTTCTCCGAGCTGCTGTGTCTCAGCTGATGTTTCTCTCCCCTCGAGTCCCATGTTGGGGACCATTCTAGAAGCCAGTTAAAACTAGTTCCCAGATAACCAACGATTAGTGGATGATTGGCTCAGATGGTTAAGCATCTGTCTTCAGCTCAGGTCATGATCCCAGGGTCCTGGGATGGAGTCACTCATCGGGCTCCCTGCTCAGTGGGGAGTCTACTTCTCCCTCTCTGCCTGCCGCTCCCCCCACCACCACCCCCCGCTCGTGCACTCTCGCTCGCTCTCTCAAATAAAATCTTTAAAAAAAAAAAAAAAAATCTACTTCCCCGACTAAAAAGTTTTTCTGTTGCCAACAGCTTCTGGGGTGTTATATTAGACAGTAACTGTTATTTCTAGGAGTGCACAGTATTCGTTAATGGCTGATACATTGAGGGACACTGTATATAACAGTGTTCAGTTTTAGGCCTGATGGTTGGAGGAAGGGCACGGGAGATGCCACTCTAACTGCCCGAGCTGCCTTTTGACCCTCACTGGGGGACAGAACACAGCTTTGTGTTCTCCTGTTATATCAGTTATCAAGTGAGCCCTAGAGATTAGTGCTGGGTGTAGAGAGAAAGAAACATGATGGCCTGGAATGGTCAAGGGAAACTGATGAAGGTGGTGCATCCTAAAGGCCCTCGCATCAGCAGGAAGAGGGATTTCTGGTGGTGCCCGTGCTGTGAGAGCGAGGCCCAGAGAGATTCAGGCAGGGGTGAGGGGGCAAGCGTGACTAGGTGGGACTCCAGATGGAGTGGGAAAGCCAGGGTTCAGCCAGGCTCCCTGAGGACCTCTGGATGCCAGGCGGAATTAGATACCAGCACCCACTGGCCGCTCTAGGAGAAACCATTGCAGAGCTTTAGCGGGGAAGCGGGGCAGAAAATGGCGCCTTATGGAAGATGAATTTTGAACCTCTTTGTATAGGACTGTTGGACAGGGAGATGTGATGTGGTTGTGAGGCAGAAGACTCGAGGCGTTGTGTCAGTAACCCATGTTCGTAGAGACTGGGCCTGGATGGAGATGAAGTGCTGGGTACAAGAGTGGCCGGATTGACTGGGGATTGTGAGGGAAAGGAGCAGAGAGGGGTTGAAGATGGAGCTGGGGTGGCGGCGGCGGCGGTGATGGTTGTCCACCATTCATTCTACTTTCTTTCACTCTAAGACCAGTTCTATTTCAGCAGACATATCTTATTCATAAGATGTTACGTATAAATGCAGAACTTATTTTTAGTAGCTTTATTAAGATCTTCATATATCATACAATCTGTGCATTTAAAGTGTACAATTCAGGGTTTTTGTATATCCACAGGATATGCAACCATCATCACAGTCTAATTTTAAAACATTTTCATCATCCCTGAAAGAAACCCCATTTGCAGTCACTCACTGCCTCCCCACTCCTAGGCAACTACTAATCTCCTTCTGTCACTGTAGATGCCTGTTCTGGGAATCCTGCAATAGGTGGCTTCTTGTGACTGGCTTCTTTCACTTAGCATAATGTTTTCCAGGTTTAACTAGGGTGTAGCAGGTCTCATTGTGAAGCTGGGTTCTGCTTGGGCTGTCAGGTGGGTGGGAAATAGTGTCCCAAGAGAAAGACGCTAGGAGATCAAGTGGCCTGGTAAATGGGAGGGATCGTGCTACCTTCTTCTCAAAGTTATTGTGAAGATCAGATAATGGGTATGGACATGAAATTATTTTATATAAGCATAGAGGTTTTTATGAACTATTTTGCCAAAGGGGCGGTGAATGTTAGGGGTGAGGGGATAAAATGTAGGCCTCATTACATTTGGGCTGATAGCAGGTCGTGTGTGAAGAAGAGCCTCTTGGGAAGTCACGCTTGTTGACAGTGGTTGAATTCATGTGAGCTGATGAGCTTCTCTGAGGCAGAGGTTAAAGAAGGGAGAGCAGAGGATGGAGATGGAGGGGGAGGCCTGCTGTGGGAGGGTGGGAAGAAGAGAGCTGCAGAGAGAGGGAGAGAGAGCCCTAGGATACATGGAAGTGCTAAACCTGTTCTGCTGAAATGGTTCAATCATGCAATCATTGCTGAGTTGTCTTAATTAGCTAACTGTTGGCCAAGTCATGTCTGTGCAGGATTCTCTGACCCAATTTATTATTGGCCCAGGCCCACATGCTAACTGGTCAGTAACTTAGGCCCTTATTTAAAAAAACAGAGTGAAACAAAACAATAAGGTGCCCTGGGCTGGAAATGTGACCTGGATCCCGGGCCAAGATTGCACTATCTCATGTGTCGGCTTGAGCTTGACACCCAGTCACTTTGAGCCTTAGGGTTTTGGTTTTTTTGTCTGTACATGATCATTAGGTCTCTTGCTGGGATGTTGAAGGTCACATTACATACAACAGGATGTGCAAACAGGCTTTGTAAGTGCTAAGATGCCTTTAAATATAAGGGACTGGTGCTGTCCCATCTGTTGCCCATCCCTCTCCCATATAAACACAAATAAAGCCAGATGTAAGATAATGGGAATTTCCCAAGGACTGGCTGGGGTTCCATTTGTAAGAAGTCCTGCTATGTTGTGTAACACATTCTGTAAATGGTGTAATTGATTGCTGCTGGGTAAATAAGAGTCTCACTTTGCGAGATCAAACATTATTCTGAATATTTTTCTTGTGTTAGGTTCCCCCCACCATGCCCCCCCCCCCAGGAGAGGGGGTGATTATTCTCTGGTGGGGGTGGTAGTGGTTGGTGTGTGCATGGAGGGAGGGGAGTATGGAGAAGGTGGAGTGGGAGAGGGGAAGCAAGCAAAAAAAAATGTAGATGGAAGGTGGAGGTGGTGGTCATCTGAGCTGGGACCAAAAAGTATAGATATTTTTCAAATTTCCAGCAGAAGGAATGAAACCAAGGGGAACCATAAAAAAGAACATCCAATTTTGGGGCACCTGTGTGACACAGTTGGTTAAGCATCTGACTCTTGATTTCGGCTCCGGTCATGATCTCAGGGACCTGGGATCCAGCCCCGCATTGGGCTCCGTGCTGGGTGCGGAGTCTGCTTGAGGCTCCCTCTCCCCTTTCAGTGTGTGCACACACACGTGCTCACATGCACTCTCTCTCTCTCAAATAAATAAATCTTTAAAAAAGAACATCCATTTTTGCTGGAGTTTGGCATGGGACCTTGGGTTTTAATAAAAGTTGAAATCAACTGCCCAAGACTGCCCCATACTGTGAGAGTCTTATTAGACTTGGCCTTGGAAGGAGATTTACTGTCTCCCTTCTTAAATGCGTCTTCCTTGTTGTCTCCCCCTGTATATTGGTAGGCAAGGTGGATACTTAAAGTATTGTTTATCTAGGTCTCTCCTCATTTTTTAGGAACCACCCTGCACTCCATTTATACTACTGTGCTGGGCCCTGTGCTCAGCCCGTCTCCCGGGCATTTGGAAGCAGGGTAGGATTTCACTCCTAGCTTGATTGTCTCTGAAACGGGAGATGCGAACCCTGGTGGCTTATGAACTGGGAAGGGGGTTTGGTCTGCAGTTAGGGAAGAATGAAGGAGATATGCATAGGAGAGCAGAATTAGACGATGTGCTCATGGTCCTGCATGGTGCCCGCGAGCTCCTGGGGACCCTCATGTACTTAATAACAAGGAAAAAGGGAGTTGGCTTGCTTTTCTGCTTAAATTATTTCAAGTGGTTTTGGGAACTTGCAACCAAAGGAACCCTACTTATACAGCAGTTAAAAGCAGTCTGAGATTTTTATAGCTGCTTTAAGGGCCTATTAGAAGGTAACGCAGAGGATGTAAGTAGGGATTGAGTCACTGAAAAAGGGGCCCATCGAGAGAGCCATCCCCCAAAGTTTTCCTCTCCCTGTTCCTTCTCCAAGTGCAGACGTTGAAGCTGGGGCACAGGATAGCCTTGCTCTGAACTAGGAGGAGAAGCATTTGTTAAAGAGACCAGGTTGGGGTGAAACAACCACTGTGCTGCTTTTCAATATAATTATCTCCAGCCTTCATTTTCTAAGGGTCTCAAAATGCTCAGAGGCATGTAGGAATTGGGGTCCGAGCAAGGCAAACATTTTCTATAGAGGACCGGATAGTAAACATTTGAATTTTTGTGGGTCCTAGGGGCTGTGTTGTAATGACTCAGTTCTGTCATCATAGGATAAAAGCCACCATGCACAACATGTAAACAAAGGGGGGGGGGGGGCTGGTGTCCAGCACAATTTTATTTACGGACAGTGAGACTGCACTTTCATGTAATTTTTGGGTGTCATGAGATACTGGTTTTATTTATTTATTTATTTATTTATTTATGAACCATTTAAACATGTAAAAACCTTTCTTAGCTTGTAGTTGATACAAAAACACTCAGGGAGGTGGATCTGGCCCATGGGCTGGAACCTTAGAGCACGACCTGGAAGCATAGGGGTCCCTTCGGTTATAATAGCTCAGGTGGGTGAGAACAGCTTTCATCAAGGGTGAGTCCTGACTATTTAAACCTTTTCATTAACCCCACCAGATCTCTGTAAGATTGCTGGCTAGTGTTGTGACTAAGCCTTGAGATGGAGGAAGGATTTTAAGCTCAGTGAGCTAGTTTTAGAACCGGGAGCTAATGATTGCCAGGCCAGGCTTTTAGGTGCTTGACCCATGACTGAGGCCCGCTGCATCGACCTGGAGCAGAGGCAGTTTCCTTAGGCAAACAGAGAAATCGGGGCCCCTAGAATATTGCCTAATGCTTTATGTGCAGCCCAAATTAGAATTACAGAGCTTATAGTTTTCTACTCTGTAGTTTAGCTGCTGAAATTCACACCTTCTCTTACTCAGTAGTTGAAAGATCTAAATTTTTTTTTTTTTAAAGATTTTATTTATTTATTTGACACACAGTGAGAGAGAGAGAGAGAGAGCACAAGCAGGGGGAGTGGCAGGCAGGCAGAGGGAGAAGCAGGCTCTCTGCTGAGCAAGGAGCCCGATGCGGGACTCGATCCCAGGACCCTGGGATCATGACCCGAGCCGAAGGCAGCCGCTTAACTGACTGAGCCACCCAGGCGCCCCTAAATATTTTTTTTTTAAACTCTTCTGTTGATGTATAATTGACAATGAATTGTGGATGTTTAAGGTGTCTAAGCTGAGAAGTTTTGAGATATGTATACACCCATGAAACCATGATTGCAATCAAGATACTGAACATAACCATCATCCCCCAAAGTTTTCCTCTCCCTGCTCCCCATTCCCCTTCTCTTTCTTAGACAACTGCAAATCTGCTTTCTGTCCCTATAGACTAGTTTACATTTCACTGAATTTAATGTAAATGGAAACTTATAATATGTACTTTTTTTTTTTTTTTGGTCTGGCTTCTTTGGTATAACGATTTTAAGATTCATCCACGTTGCACATATCAGTAATTCATTCCTTGTGGCTGAGTAGTATTCCATTATATAGAATTTATCTGTTCATCTGTTGATGGACATTTGAATTGTTTCCACTTTTTGGACATTTCAAATAAATTTGCTGCTAACATTTGCGAATAGGTCTTTCTGTAGTGTCATTTCTTTGGGGGAAATACCTAGGAATGTGATAGCTGGTCACATGGAAAGTATATGTTCAACTTTTTAAGAAAGGCAGACTGTTTCCCACAGAGGTTATGACCCTTGACATTCCCACCAGCGTGCAGGAGGGTTCCAGTTCCTCTGAATCCTCACTACGTATGCTGGACGTAGGAAGCCGTGTTAGTGGGCATTTATCTTATCAACTGTCTTAAATACAGAAAATCACATCTTTGTGGATCACTTGATTTTTGTTTCCAAAGAGCACTAATATCCAGCATCTCTTTTTCATTCACAGGACTTTCCTGTAAAATCAGCAATTAAGGAAGCAAATAGGTTGCATGACTGAATCAGTCCGATTGTTTGGCTTCCTGTCTGACCAGGGTTGTTGTTTTCTTTTTCTTTCTCCCTCCCCTTAAAATATAAGCCCACTGGTATTCTTTCTTTCCTCATTTAGTCCCTTCAGTTATGTTGCTTTTGCCACGTTGACGTGCGAGATTGGTGTCTTGATCTGTGCGCAGTTGGCATTCTCGAGTCAAGCTGTTGTCGGCCACGCTGTGGTTGTCTCAGGAAAATTAAGATGCTCCTGGAGATAACCCCTTAGGTAATAGCTGTATTACAGCTTTTCCTTTTCAGAGTGGCTTCCCTGCAATAAAATTATTGCCGTCTTTTTGCCCTGTCCTTGAGTTATGTTACTCTGAGAAATGAAATGTTGCTGAAAATGTGTGCATCTCAGTAGGCGAGTTTTAAACAATTTGAAAGGGCCGTGTTTTAACGGTGCCAGTTTCGCAGCTTACGAGGTGGAGGTTTGTTACTTGAACCTGTAGCTCTTGAGCTGTCCGAGTGAATCAGGGGCATTATTGATTAATCAATAGTAACCCAGCTATGTCTTGGGTATAGCAGCCAATATCTGATCCAGAGTTAATGTACCGAGAAGATGTCTCCTCTCGTACATTCCATTTCCTTTGTCTTTGGCCTTCAGCTTCCATTTCCTTTAAGGGTCCTCTCCGTCACAGTCACTTAGATTTAGCTGCAGGCCCCCCTAACTAGTCAAGTTGGAAGGCTGTCCGCCCTCTCCTACTCCAGCAGACACTGCTAAACTGTTGGTTGGTCTAGAAGAGACATCAACACTCTGGTTGTTAGGGCTGGTCTCTTTGTTCTTTCCTGACTTGGGAACACTCCCCTCTACCATGTGGAGAACTGGATATTCTTGGTTTCTTACCAGCTCTTCTCCACCAGCTCGGGGTGGGGGCGGGTGGGGGGTAGTGCCTGTTGTTCTGCAGACTCGCCGATGGTGTCATGGGGCAAATGGAAACCTGAAGTGGGTTTTCTTGAAGGGCATAAAGACAGAGGAGGACAATACACAATTGGGAAAAAGCATTTCTCAAATTGAATTTTGAAAAATGTCAGAATTCCAGCCTTTTTATTCCGTATAAACTTGGTGACTGTGTTACCCTTCATTTGCTTTCTGCATGCACACTGAACCCTCTGCAAGGTCGTGTTGGCTGATGTGATTTAGAGCAGTAGGTCTCAACGTGTGGTCCCTGGATGAACAATATTAGCATAGAGGTTGGGGGGGGGGCTTGTTAGAAATGCAAATTATCAGGCCCCACTCCAGGCATACTGAATCAGAAAATCAGGGGGCGGGGGCGCCTGGGTGGCTCAGTTGGTTAGGCGACTGCCTTCGGCTCAGGTCATGATCCTGGAGTCCCTGGATCGAGTCCCGCATCGGGCTCCCTGCTTGGCAGGGAGTCTGCTTCTCCCTCTGACCCTCCCCCCCTCTCATGTGCTCTCTCTCATTCTCTCTCTCAAATAAATAAATAAAATCTTTAAAAAAAAAAAAAAAAAGAAAATCAGGGGGCGGGCCCAGGAATTTCTTTTAACAGGCGCTCCAGGTGATTCTGACACACACCAGAGTTTGAGAACCACTTGTTTAGGACCAAGCCTGTGTTTGCATCTTGTGTTACCTAAAAGCTAACTGGGGACTAGTTTTCCTTCTCTTTCCCTCTATAAAAAGAGGATAACCATTTCCTTTTTTTTAAATTTAATTTTATTATGTTAATCACCATACATTACATCATTAGTTTTTGATGTAGTGTTCCATGATTCATTGTTTGTGTATAACACCCAGTGCTCCATTCAATACGTGCCCTCTTTAATACCCATCACCAGGCTAACCCATCCACCCACCCTCCTCCCCTCTAGAACCCTCAGTTTGTTTCTCAGGGTCCATAGTCTCTCGTGGTTCATCTCCCCCTCCGATTTCCCCCCCTTCATTTTTCCCTTGGATAACCATTTCTACCTTCCACGGTCACTGTGGGGATTATTAAGATGATATATATAAATATTTGTACATAAATGCTCAGTAGACAGTAACTGCTGGTGCCATCTTTTAAAAGGTGTGGTGATCGGCAATGAGAAGATAAAGGCCTAAAACATGGGTCAGCTCTGAATTTTGCAGTCAAGAAGAGGTGACTTATATATAAATAAATGATTATCTGATGTCCCCCACCCCCCACCAAAGGTAACCTTTGTCATAAAATCCAAGTCAAGAGTATATTCCTTGACTTTTCCCCTTTTCTATCTGATAGCAAATGGGATAGTTGAAGTACAAGTGGCAATGGGATTCTAGAGTCATGAAATTGACATTACTTTTGTTGGAAATCTGTTGAGCTTGAATTTGTAGTCACATGCTAAAAGATTGAAGGTGTCTGGAAGCCCAGGGCATTCCAGAGGGTACCTTTGTTTTCAGGGAGCTGTAGGAGAACAGGCCTTTAGTTTTGCGTGGACCTTGTATTTTTTAAAAAATCAGTTGAGAGACAGACCTGAAAAAGTTAATGCTTTTGTGTTGGTGAGGGATTGGTTAATCAGTCTTTATTACCAATTCTTTATTAGCAGATAGATAGATGGATGCATTTTTTCAATTTTTTTTTAAATCACCTGGTGGCTTTGTGTATACTTCAGTAACATTAAATGATGTCAAATATCATGCTTCCAAAATAGCTTTCAGGAATTCTATAGCATTGTGTTGACTCTGGAGTAAAAGGAAATGATCAGCAGAAAGGTCTTGGATTTTGGACAAAACTCATTTGTTCTGTCAAAATTACAAAAGGACGGTCTTTTGGGGGAAAAACATCTGAGTAAATGCATGCTTCTTACCTCCCGTGCCAAAAGACAGGGCCTGGTTTCTTTCCTGTTGGATGGGATGGAAGAGGATTTGTATTCCATTCTTTTTTGCTTGTGTCAGTGATGTTGAACTCAAGGTGTTTTTGTTTTTGTTTCATTTTTTTTTTTTTTTTAGATTTTATTTATTTGAGAGAGAGAGAGAGCAAGCAGGAGGGAGAGGCAGAGGCAGAGGGAGAAGCAGGCTTCCCGCTGAACAAGGAGCCCTATGCAGGACTCAATCCCAGGACCCTGGGATCATAACCTGAGCCAAAGGCAGACACTTAACCAACTGAGCCACCCAGGCATCCCAAGATGTTTTTGTTTTTAAATTTGAAGATGGTATTTTGTCAAGCTTTCCCATCAGTGTTAAAATTTGGTATTAATGAGTGTTCGTTTGTAAACTCTTTTAAAGGAATAGGGGCACCTGGGTGGCTCAGTCAGTTGAGCTTCTGCCTTCGGCTCAGGTCATGATCTCAGGGTCCTGGGATCAAGCCCCACATCAGGCTCCCTGCTCAGCAGGGAGTCTGCTTCTCCCTTTCCCTCTCCTTCTCCCTCTGTGTGCTCTCTCTCTCTCTCTCAAATTAATAAAATCTTTAAAAAAATAAATTCTTTTAAAGGAATAGATACCTGCCTCTGCTTGAAAAAAAGTTTTGGGTTTGGTTTTGTGGCTGTTTGGTCAAATACAGAAAAACCTCAAGAAATAAAAACTTTTAAAGCATAGCATACCAAAATGATTTTAAAACCACTGGGTTAGATGAATTTCTATGTTGAAAGAGTTTTTTTTTTTCCCCAAAGTTGGAGCTCATTGATTTCCTGTTTCTACTCATGAATTTGTAATGAATTCAGGCCACCTTGAGAGATAATATTCATTAATCAGCTAAATTATTCATCTTTTTTTATCTGCTTGAGAGTCATTTTGTAGTGAGAACTTATTTATGTATTTTGGTTAAGTTTGAGGTATAACTTTTCCTAGATATATTTACCTGAGTGAAATATTACATTCTGTGGTACCCAGAACAGTGTCACACATATGAAGTAGCTTTTATTCACTTTTATTGTGATGAATAATGTGTGCTAAGGGTTGGAACCCTCCTAGAGGGAAGAATAATAGCCATGCCCTTCCCCTACCCCCCAGGTTGAAGCTGATTCCTGGAGATAAAGAAACAAGTGCTTCACAGCTCTTTTTGCAAATGACTTTTGAAGCGTATTAAGAGCAACATGCTTTCCAATTAATTTTGTTTTCCTGTGGTAAATGATAATGAGTCATTAAATGACTTGGAGGTGGGAGTAGAGTCCATTACCTGCCATCTTTGTTTTTTCCAAGGCTGGCTGTCTTCTAACCAGTGAAGTAGACACATGGAATTAGCAGTCGGAGCTGAATGATTCTGAAGGACAGCCTTGCTCTCCGAATAGTATTTGCTATTTGGCCAAATGAGAATGTTCATTTTTTTGGCTGTTTCAGTTGGGATTCATCTGTAACAATGGGGCAGCTCTCAAATGACTGAGGATGGAAAATAAATGCATTTCTCTATAAAGGAGTCATTTTTATGGTTCCTTTGGGGGGTGGAGGAGTACCTTTCTAAGAGAGAATTTATTTGGCTTTAGTTATTAGAGAATACTTAACAAGAATGGGGTTCTGTGGGGTTTTTCTTTCTTTTTTGTCTTGCTTTTTGCTATTGTAAATCATAAAATGTGGGTGGTTTTAAAATAAAACACCTTTTAACATTTTTACTCCCAGCACATGATCTATCTTACAAGCTAAATAGATCACTTAAAGATCTTTTGATAGCAGAATTTTAATGGATAGCAAAGAGCATAATTACGTGGTCAAGCAGAGTACAGTCCCTTAATTTACTGTCAAATTACCTTAAAAGTTTTAATTAGCATAATTAAGTAGAATAAGTTATAAGATCTATTACTTTATGTATTTTTATATGCATTCTCTCCCTGAGTCACTGAATTTAACAGGAGTCTTCATTTTAATTACCTTCTCTAGGGCAGGCCAGGTGTGAGGCACAAATCGTTACAATGTGGATGAGTGCGGCCACAAACTAAATTGTTTCCAACTTCGCCTGAGTTCCCAGTGCTCCTAAGCCATTCCTTCTGTTTGTGCTAGTCTGTTGGCTTTTCAGTATTTTGATTGCCACCCACAGAAAGAACACTTTGATGCCATGATTCCGTTTACATATAGACATGTTATATTAATTTTATTATATACAATGATCGCTTTTACTATATGCAATGTACTCTCATTGTTTAAATCCCTTTTTAAAGAATACTGGTTTCAGGCTCCCTCGCCACCAGTTCACTGACAAACACTGCCCAGGACAGCTCTCTCTGCCATTCACCACAATGGTTATTTGCTATCTTTTCTACACTCCTATCTGATCACGTCTGTCAGTTTCAGCAGCTGCCCTGGCCCCCCGCTTTACAGAGCCATTGAGTTGTGACTTCCTCAGCTTGTCACCAACCTGCAAATTTCTGTAGTGGTACCATCTGTCTTCTCTCCCTCCCTTAATGGAAGAGGTTTCCTTTCTCCACACAGGCTCTAGATACCACCCCGTGAACTCTAGTCCCACACACCCTGCTAGGCCAGGCTGACTAGGAGTGGTGCCTGGAGTGTATGCCCGAATCCCTTGAATCTTAAAATTGAACATGCACAGCCCCATAAGATGTAGCTGCCTCTGTATCTTGATACCACAAACTTCTGGTAATCTCTACCAACAAGTTAGAAGGTAGAAGGCAAAAAGTAATGAGTTTGGGACACTGACTTGGTGACAACAGATACAGGAAGGGGGGTCATGGAGTTTGATAGCCTCCTGCCAGGTCTCATGTCTTGCTTGAAAGATGAAATTAGTTAATGTTGGAGAAGTCAAGGAAGGTTGTAATCTGGCTCTCAGAATGATTTCCGGGTTTTGCTTTACTAGTGTTTCCTGCAGAGTAAGCAAAAAGTTGGTATGGTGTAGAAATAAAGCAAAAACTGGCATTAACCCAGATTTGAAGGTCACCGTGACTCTTTCCTGATTTGAGGCTATGCTGAGTGTGTCAGGTTGAGAGATTGAAAGCGTCAGTGTCTGCAGTGATTGTACAACTCTCAACTTAGGTGACTACCCACTGGGTTCCTGTTTGAATATCTCAAACCTGTACTGCTTTAAATTCTTAATTTCAGTAATGATACAACTGTCTACCTGAATATACAGGTAGATAAGTTCCTTGAACTTGAACTTCAAGTTTCTTGACTATACTATGTCATGTCTTGCCTCTAGACCCGTGTATTTGCTAGTTCCTTTATCCGGAGAACCCATCCTAAGCATCCCTTATTTTTATTTATTTTTTTTTTTAGGGCTCCTTTCCTGACTTTCCTTTTCTCTCCAAGTCCCTGTTCTGTATTTCTATAGTACTCTTGAATTTCCCCTTCCTAGGATTCAGTATACTATATTGTAACAGCTTGGTGACTTGGCCCTATCTGAACCCTTACCCTGGCCCTGCCATCTGTAGACAGAAGCCCTTTGAAGGCAAGTATTGTCTTAAATTCTAGAATATCCACAACACCTGGCAGAGCATCTGATATAGTAGATGCTCATTTAATAAATGTTCAATGAATGAAGCAGTACTAGGATGAGGATAGGCTTTGATTCAGTTAGAGTGGTGGTGTCAACTAGCTGCCTCTTGCATGGAAACTGGAGAGAACCAGGAATAACCCTACTAAAGAGAATAGGGTTGGCACAGCTAAACATCATGCTGGTTTCTTTTGAGTTAGAACCTTCCATTTGGATTCAATTTATATGGGTTGTGGTGAAGTACCAGAACAACAGACACCCAGTTTAAAATATAAATTCATTCAAGGAAAACATTATTTTGGCTTTTCGGTGCCATTGTTCAGTGAACAATGGAGAGTTGACTGGTGAATGAAATGTTGATGTGACTGAATTCGACCAAACAAGCACTCTTGAATTTGAGAATTTGCTATGTTTTGAAATATTACTAGATTGATCTAAATTACTCCCTTCACTATGCTTACATAACATAATCCCATACTCTGGCAATATTTTATGTGTTTGTAAACTCTCTGCCCCTTTTTAATGGGGCCCACGAGGACAAATGTGGTGTCTTGTCAGCTTGGTGTCCCATATTCAGCACAGGAATTAGTATGTCGTTGGGGCCAAGTTAGTATGTATGTATGTAGGTATTTATTTATTTAAGATTTTATTTATTTATTTGACAGAGCGAGCACAAGCAGAAGCAGGGGGAGGGGCAGAGGGGGAGGGGGAAGCAGGCTTCCCGCTGAGCAGGGAGCCTGATGCGGAGCTCGATCCCAGGACCCTGGGAGCATGACCTGAGCCGAAGGCAGACGCTTAGCGACTGCGCCACCCAGGCGCCCCCAAGTTAGTATTTAAATGAAAGCTCTGTGGACGCTACATAACATCCTGTTCCTTTCAAGGCTGAAGGTAAAAGATTGGGTCTCTGTCCTTTGGAGCAAAGTGCAAAGAAAGAGGGTATGTATTAGATCTTTCTGGACTGCAGGTGACAGAAACCCAGCTCAAACTGGGTTTCATTCAAAATGGAAATTGATTCCTTGTTTCAGTTGAAGAAAGTGTTCCCCAACAACAGCAGACATGCAGCTAACATCTTTAATGGACAAGGGTTAGCCTTCCGTGACAAGGAGCCCAAAGGAAGTCCATCCAAGGCTGGTAGGGGCACTCTTGGAGGTCATTTTGGACTCTCAAACCTCATGCCCACCATTTTTTTTTTTTTAAGATTTTATTTATTTTTTTAGAGAGAGTGAGCGAGAGAGAGTACGCATAAGCAGGGGGAGGGAGAGGGAGAAGCAGACTCCCCGCCGAGCAGGGAGCCCGACATGGGGCTCCATCCCAGGATCCTGGGATCAAGACCTGAGCTGAAGGCAGACGCTTAACCCACTGAGCCACTCAGGCGCCCCTCATGCCCACCATTCTTAATGTGTGGCTTTCATCCCTAGAAGCAAAACGGTGGGAAAAACAGGGAAGGGAAAAGGGCAAGGCTTTCTCTTTAGCAAGTCTTGGGCTTTTTATCCTAAAGGAAACCACCCCAAGGACCTCAGCTCTAACTGGGGTCACATTGCAAAGGAGGTTAAGAAATTAAGGATGGGAAATGGAGGTTTCCTCAGCCGACTAACAGTGTCTTTCACACTCTTATATTGGGAAAATCCAGGAAATGGTTTGCTCTTTTTCTTGGTTACATCCAGAGGTTCAGATACCTCTTTTAAAGTGGTATCCAGATGGACCATAAAGATAGAAATCTGTTTCTATGTGTAGGTCACTTAAAGGGAGATAGTTTGATCATCTAAGTCAAATTCTCTCTTTAGGTGTGGTCAGTTGCTCAGACTCATGGCACACTTTTTTTTGCTTCGTGTATGGACCATGACCATCTTGTGTAGCCCTGTTCTTCCTGGACCTTCTAATTGCCTCTTTCCATTAGCAAAAGTAACATTTTTAAAATGTACTCTTTCTCTTGATGCTAGAATAATGTATTCTCTCAATTATACAACTTTTTGGAATTTTTTTCATTAACTAACTGCTTTCTAAGACCTGCTTACACAGCTGTCATCCTGAAATTTCTTTTCCTCTTATTCTACTTTTTCTTGGATTCTATATCTTCCTCTTAGACATATTTTTAATTCTGCTGGAGCGTATTTTGAAATAAGTTTTCAGAAAGAGCGCATGGCAAGCATACTTTGAACTCCTGCTTATCTGCCGTCATACTTAATTGGTAATTTGGCTGGGTATGAAATGCTAAGTTGAAAATAATTTTCCCTCAGCATATGAAAGGAATTTCTTTCTAGCAGCCAATGTTGCTAAGTCTTGTGCCTTCATATGGACTTTTCTTTGGGAACTTAGAATATTTTATTCTTGATATTGTGAACTTCTGTGAATCTTTTTTCATATATTCTGCTCAATACCTGTGGGCTCTTCCACTGGAAAGATTGTTTTCAGCTCTTGGAACTCTCTTATTTCTTTCATTACTTCCTTTCCATGATTCTCCCGCCTCCCCTATTTCTTGGGGGTAAATTCAGTAGATTGACATTAGATCTCCTGGATTAACTCTCGTGTTACCTTATCAAAATTTCTGTCTCTGCCCCCACCACCCCGCCAGTTTTCTGGGAATTTCATCACCCTTTTATTTGGCTGTTCTATCGAATTTTTAACTTCGAAAGTCAAATTTTTAATTTCTGTATTCTTCTCCTTTTCATAATGTGTTTGATGTATGTATTATATGTTTTCTGATGTCTTTGACTACACTCAGACACAACCCCCCCTCCTCCCCCTTCTCTCTGCTTCATGGATTACTGTCTCTTTTCTCTGGATCAGTTCTGTTTTATACTTGTTTTTCTCTTTTGTTCCTTTAGCGTTCCTCAAATCTGGTAATCCTTGGTTACCTATCCGTATGCACAAATGAAGGACTAGGTTATAGTTATAGGTAGCTGACTTGATCTCTCTCTGCTTCCAAACATCTGCCCATGCTGACCTTTTCCTTCATTGGCAGGGCTGACTGTGCGTTCTGAAACTGAGGACACGGTATGTCCAAGGTGGGTTTTAGTTAGGGTATATCAAGATGAGGCAGCAGGACATGTTGAGGTTCCCTCAGTGCCAGAGAAGAGGTCCCCATTGAGGGGTGCTATCCCTCCTGGCAGAGCATTTGCTTGTTTGGGAGAGCAAATGTCTGACTTCAGACCAGGGGACAATCCTATCCTACCCTCATAGACTAAGGAAGGCTCAAGCTAGGCCCCCATTCTGCAGATGTGCTTCAGACTCTCAGTTTCTATGCTTTTAATCTCAGTTCCTGCCAACTCCCAACTCCGCTCTTCCTTTTACCTGCTTGTGTCCTTTCTAGCAGCCAAGTGTGTCCCCAAGCTCTCCTCTGCTTTATTTCTCAATATGCTCTCATCTCACTTATTAAAATTGTTAGTCCATGGATGAGCTCCTGTGGGTTGGGATGGGGAAATGTTTTGCTTCTTAATCTAGAAGCCCTGGGATACTGCATTTTTAAAATGTACTCTATTTTTGAGAAAGTGATACACCTATGGTGAAAACAAAATTCAAAAAGCATGGAAGGAGATGCAGGGGCAAGTAAGACTTCCGTTCTCCAGGTCCCCCTTCTGGGAGCAACCACTGTTAGCAGTTTCATTCCTACTTTCAGAGAATTTATGATAGGTACACTGAAGAAAAATCACTTTGGTAGTTTTCTGTAGAAGGGACCAGGGTTGGAGAGAGGCAGAAGGAGAGGAAAATGAGTCTGGGGGTGCCATAGTGACGGCAGTGGTCTAGGCAATGGGTGAGGGCCGCACTGAGGTCACGGGATGGGAACGAGGGGCGGGTGCTTGTTGGTGCTAACCACTGGCTGGGTGTCGGCAGGATGTCAGGGATGGCTGGAGTAAATGGGGGCATAGAGAGTGATGAGGGAGAGCAGGCCTCTTGGTTGACTTGTGTAGTGGATGAAGGGTGGGGCTTTATTTGCATTAACTGAGTGACTTCACAGAGAATCCGAATGCTTTCATTGTCCCCTAAGTCTATGAAACTTTAATAATTTGCTGTCTCTGCTCATGTTCCTATTCCTTTTACACATTTCCTCAGGCCACTGGAGGGTTTCTGAGACTAACATTCTAAAGGAATTTTAACAGTATCACAGTCCTTGAATATGTATTATTCCCTCTTCCTGTAGCAGAGGAAACTACCAACCAAAGTCTAGCCATGCATGGGCATATTTGGTTGGGCACTGTTTTATTTTCAACTTGAGTTGACATTCAAAAAAATTGAGACCTCCCCCCAAACCTGGATTTGTGGCCTGTCTTGAGAAAGAGGAAGATCTGGCTACAGTGCAGTGGTCTTCCTCACGGCAGTAATGGGCTAAGTCTGCATAGCTACTGCCCCTGTAGATGGGCCATACTTCCTCCACTTGGCCACAGCCCCTACCGCTCTGTGTCTGCATGTGAACTTGGCCCTGCCGTCTTGACTCATTTCGTTACCCGCCAAGGCCCTGCAGTCCTGCATTAGTCATCCTGGTTATAAAGATACAGCTGTAAAAGATTCCAAACTATCAGAGAAGCTGTCTGCAGCTTCAAGTTTCTTTTAGTACACTTTCTTGTGGTATTTGTTTTCTCTCAGCACAAACGAATGGGATCATATGGAAACTTTAATCCTAAAAGTTGAAATCTAACCTAGGGAATACCAATGTTTTTGTTTAAAAAGAAAAGAGTAGGCAGCACTGATTAAAAGGTATGAAAAGGATACCTTCTAGCTTGGCCAGACTGACGTAAATATTCCTGACGCTGTGGTTAGCACATCTGCCATTCACAAAGGCAGTGAGGTGACAACTGGAATTCTTCTGAAGTTCATACGCTAAGAGTTGGGATAACTTTATTTTCCTCAGGACAATAGTGATGTATTAACATGGAAGAAAGTGGAGCTGAATAAAACGGTTTTGATGGTATTGTTGAAGCAGTAACCCTAAGGAAGCCTTCTGGATAAAATCTCTGCCCCTTAAGTGAATAAGGAAAAGGTTTAAATCCTTTGTTGCAGCATAATAGTTGGAAAGAACATTGTCACTTGAGATAGTTTATTGGAATGATGTGCCCGAAATTTACCTCCTTTGTGGGGGCCATGTTTCCCTAAGACCATCCTAGGGAGTTCCCGTTGTGCGTGTGTAGGTCGACCTCGGACTAACCCCAAGATTTCCAGTCATCAGGACATAGGAAGTGGAGGGAGTAGCATTACATGCACTTGGAACCCAGCCTGTTAGAAAAAAAGCCACATACATTTTCCAGTGTTGGCTGCCTTTGTCTTCAGTTTTGAGTCACTCACTGAATACTTGATCTGAATTCCCCATACTGCTTACATCAACAGGTCCACGCACTTCTCAGGAATCGTGTGACATAACTTTGTCATTGATGTTAAGATTCCAATAGCAAAGAACATGCGATCACAGAAAGCGTCTGGTAATCTAGGTAACTTTGATTTATTTATAAAGGTATGTGTCTCCGCGTGGAAGAGGACAGACCTAGGGAGGCCGTGCGTGTACTGTGGTAGTGGGATAAATTGGGATGATGACCCAAGAAGCACGGTTCCAGTCCCAGCTCTGTCTCCGTCTTGTTGTGTGACCTTCGAGCAAATTTCCTCTGCATCTCCTTTTCCTTTTCTATAACCTGAGGCCGTTGAACTGCCTGATGGTCTTCCAGGCAGTGTTCCCATGTCTGACATTCCAGCAATCATTTACTCTCATCATCTTGGCTTGAGAAATTGAGAATCCTGGGGAGGGGCGCCTGGGTGGCTCAGTTGTTAAGCGTCTGCCTTCGGCTCAGGTCATGATCCCAGGGTCCTGGGATCGAGCCCCGCATCGGGCTCCCTGCTCCTCGGGAAGCCTGCTTCTCCCTCTCTCACTCCCCCTGCTTGTGTTCCCGCTCTCGCTGTGTCTCTCTCTGTCAAATAAATAAAATCTTAAAAAAAAAAAAAAGAAATTGAGAATCCTAGGGAAGATGCTCCTCAGTGGCAGTCTGATCAGAGACCTCGTCAGCCTCTTCTTCCCTGAGGTAATGGCAGAATGTCCTGTGTAACGTCTGATGGTGGTGAGTCTTCATGACTGTCTCTAATTCCTGCTGTGTGCAGTGCATCTGGAAACACCGTGGGAAGCAAGACTGGCTTTGTGGGGAGACCATCTTTTCTGTCTGGGTTTCAGAATGCCAGGGAAGTTCTGTTCCTTCTAAATGTTTCTCTTACTGTTTGGGAGTGGTTTCTGAAATTGAGCAATATTTTCTTTCATCTCCCCCCTGCCCCTTCTTGAAGACTATTTTGGAGTCTGAAGAGGCTAATAATATGGCAAGTCTTAAATCATAGAGGATTAGCTTAGTGGATGGCAACACTGAAGGGCTGGGAGGTAGACGGGGACACCAGAATAAGGGACAGCTGGTCAGAGGGCCTCTGCCACACTGGCCCAGTCCTGGTCGAGCAGATATGGAAGTGAGCTGAAGCCGGCTGCTCGGCACAGCTCTGCTCTCTGCCCCTGAGACCCTGTAGTCACAGGTGTACTCTACTTGCCCTGAACACACAGACATGAACAGAAGCAACCAGATTCCCTGACCATGTTTGTGGGGTGAGCCAGGAGGAAGGGACAGAAGATACAAAGGAAAGGAAGTAGCTAATACAACCAGAGCTGGACCGAGGCTAGAAAGGATGGGATTGCAACGTAGGTCAAGTGTAAGCGTTTGTCAGACTTGACAGGAAACCTTGTTATCGCAGAAAGCAATGAAAGAAAAGCATAGGATATGGTTTGGACACTGGGGAGAGGGGGCCTTGAGGAATTGTTTATCTTCTGACTTGTCTTCAGTAAAGTGGGGAAGTCTTCCTGTCCTCATCTCTCTGCTGACCTCCTGATCTTTCTGTGTTTTATTTGGTTCTTAGTGGATCTTTATGTTGTTGAGATTGGCATTTGGAGGAGAATAGCTGTAAACAACAGGGACTTGGCTCTGCTCTACATCCGCTAAGCATTCCCTTTCCGAATCTGCAGTGTGGTGTCTAATCGGGCATTTAAACAAGGGAGGGATTGCCTCATGTGCACCAAGAACCAGAGAATTGTTCCATGCTGTTCCTGGTGCAGAGAACCTGTCTGTGTAGAACCGTCCTGTTACCGTGGAAAAGGAGGGTGGCAGTAGCTTTACTACTCGGAACCCTCCTTGCTAAATGTGTTGGCCCAAGAAGGCTTGACCTATGTCCCTTTTAGCATTTAGAAAATCAGCAGTTTCAATGCTAAGGAAATTCAGGAAGCAGCCAGATCATCTCTTACACACTGTCCTCATATTTCTACTTCACTTATATATAAAATTGATTTTTATATTTAGCTGGGCACTGAGGAATGGTCACAGGTAATAAAACTGGGTATTGTACTTGATCTGAGTCACATTCTCCTGGGTGACTTTGATCTTTAGCTGCTTGTTGAAAGCAAGGAGATGACAGGCTGAGGGTAAGCTACTCTTTTGGGGTCCTGGCTTAATTGTAAATAAAGCAGAGCCCTTTGTTGAGATGTAAAGAAGCCGAGAAAGGGAAGCTGGGTCTTTCGGGAAGCCTTGGCAAAGACATCCTGTAACACAGAGCCTGAGAATCTCAGAATGTTAAGGCTGGAAATGTCAGTGAAGTCTAGCCATATTTTTACAGGTGAGAAAACTGAAGCTCAAAAGACCCGCTTTTGTCCAAGGCTACATAGTACTTGGCAAAGAGCAGTGACTAAGGTGCACTCGAGGCTTTGGACTTAATAGTTTAATTAAGCTAATACTTTATTAGCTTGTGTCCTTGGTCAAGTTCTAGAACTTCTCAGTGCTTCATTTTCTGCAATAAAAAAAAGAAAAGGAACTAGTAGCGTTCCCTTTGTTGGCCTGTTGTGGAGGTCGAGTTCATTAACATAGGTCAAAAGCTTAACACGGTGCATGGCACCCTTTCCTGCCCAGCACCTAGAGCTGGTGATACTGTTGGATCTCCAGTTTCCTGAATCAGTGCACAGAGCCTCCTCTTACATCTCCCCGCCTTTCAGATTTTGTTGATTTTATTATTTCCTTACAGATTATCAGTGGAGATTTTTCAAGTTCCCATATCTCCTTTTGGACCATTTTATTGCTTAACATCAGCTTTCTTAACTTTTTCTTCTAATACCCATGATCTTCTAGTCACCTCATCTGATGCATTTTCTCTGTGTTCATTGACTCTGCCTCCTTGGACATTTAATACTGATTTGTGAAGCTCCTGCTTAGCTTTCTCTTATGCTGTCTTCATTCTTAGCCTCGTCATGAGGCTTTTCCCTCTTTGTCCCCTTTCCTGACTTTTCCTGCTGCTTACTGCCCCCTAACAATGGGGTGTACCCCAGGCTGAGCTCTGGAACTCCTTGGATAACCCCTTCATCATCAGGAGTTGGCTGTTACTTCTATATGATTCCCAACACTATACTTCCTAGGTTTTTCCAGAGCTGTAGTTTAGCATCTGATCTCTGCCTTTTTGGATCTGTCTTCATACGTGACCACCCTACCCCTGCCACCACCTGTCGGGGTATCCCTGACATCCTTCTCTCTGGTCATGGAGACCCCATCCTCCCATACCTGTGTGTGAGGATGTAGAGCTTTCTTGGATTCCTCCATCTCTTTTATCCTGCCCCACATCCAGTTGATGGCCATATCCCATTGGCCGTTCTCTGAATGTTCTTTCTTAGATCTATTCATCCTTCTCTTCACCGGGCCCCACCACCTAACACCTGAACTGCTGGTCTCTCTCAGATTTCCCTGATGCCAGTCTTCTTCAGTCCACCTTTTCTGCATTTCCAGCACTGTTCTCCTTAAAATGCTGCCTAGTATGCATTACTTTGTGTACCAGCAGAAATTTTTATTGGCTGTCTGGTAAGGAAAGTTGAAATTCCTCAGCCTGTCATTGAAAGCTTTCTATAGCTTTCCTACTTCCTTCTCATCCCTGTTCACATTCTTCTCTGATTTCTGAAATAGGTCACAAACCTGAGGTTTGTGGTCACAAACATATTCCAATATGTTCATGTGCTGGGGATAGGACTGTAAGCCCACCACCCTCTCCCACTTAGAGTGCTCTCTGTGGCCCTCACCTGTGGTCTACTCTTTCTCCAGCAAATGCCCCCCACTGTCACAAAGCCTTGTCCTTTGCCCCTGCTCTGCCCTTGGCAAAGGCTCCCTCTTCTGGATTCCTGTAGGACTTTTGCTAACCATATTATCACCTATGTTTTCATGTATCTCCCTGTCTTCTTTAGTAGTTGTAAACTGCTCCAGGGCAGTGATTGTGTCCTAAGAATGTAACCAGAGCCCAAGGGTGCAAGGGCACTTGGCTCTGGGGGTCCCAAACAGACCAGGTTTGGCCACTCGACGCTGACAAAATCCAAAGGCAGATGAGTGGTGGTGAAACAAGAAAGGAATTTATTTCGATGAGACCAACACTGGGAAGATAGTGGACTTAGTCAAATGCCGTCAACAAAGTGCTGAAAATACTTCCAGGTTTATTTAGGAAAATGTAAGACAAAGGTCCGTGGATACATGCAAGTGGGTAGTAAAGGTCAGGTCGATCATTATCTTAGGGTCAGTCCTGTCTTGGAGTTAATCACGGGGGTCTTGCTGGCTCAGGGCAGTCCTTACTGCTTGAGGGGGTAGTTTGGGTTCCCATCCAGGGGATATTTTGTCCACTAGGTCTTTTGCCTGAGTTAAGAGATGAGCTGGAAAGAACTTCATCAGTTAGAAAGTACAGACTGAGGTCAAAATAGAGGAAAAATCCTTTCAAGATTACATCTCCAGTGTCCAACACCTTCCTTTTCAACAAATGATTTGAGGACAAAGGTAAAAAGAATAGGTTCCATATGGACTGAACAATGAACGGAGCGAGGAAATCTGCGTTAGAATCTCACTCGGGCTTCTAAAAGTCACCGAGAACCTTACCATATCTCTTGCGCTCTCTGGGGCTCAGTTTTTGCATACTTCAGTATGAAGGGAGTGGAGGTCATTTTTCAGGTCCTAAACCTAATGTTAAGTGAATGGCTCCAGTGATCAGACTTGGAAACAATATCTGCATTGCAGCCTTTCCATCCCTGTTATGAGTAAGCGGGGGTGTAGAGTGGTTTACAAAAGCAATATATAACTTAATAAAGACAATAGAGAGAGAATTCCAAAATAAAGTGGAAGGATTTTTTCTTACAATCACAGAAAGTGATGAGACAACTTTCAAGAAAATAATGAAAAGCCTAACTGGAGACAAAAGACGGTATTTCCTCTTAGGACTCATTTACTTGGCTCTCAGCCTCTGTGTCCTAAATAGGATTAGCTGCCTCTTTTTTCCATTCCTCTGAATTCCTGGTTGAATTGGCAATAGCAGGCACTTACCAAACCATTAACTTGGCCTTCCTGTTCTAAAAATTAAATCCACCCCTTCTTCCCTGCCCAACCCTCAATCTGGAAGACATAATCTGAATTCCTTTTCCTTCCACAATACATCACTGCTTTTCTTTCTACTTTTCTTTTCCCTTTATGTCCTTCTTCCTCTAAATGAAGGCGAGACTACTTTTTACAAGAAATTGCTCTTGGAAGAATGAATTGACTTCCCGTTTACCAATTAAAAAAAAAAATGTTTCAATGGGTAGGGATCTCACTATACTAAATTTCTAACTAGGGGCAAGCACATAGAAACCTTTTTAACTGTCTCTGGAACTCTAAAACTTATAGAATCTGAGTTGTTTGGGATAGTCTTGAAATTCTGGCTCAATGCTCTTTCCTACCATTGTTTATCAAATATAAACCATCTTTGATAACTGAATCCAAATGTTTCTCTTTTCTCCCAAAACTCCATTCTTTTTGCTCCCCATCTTCCCCTTGGGGAATAGGTTTGGTTAGGACCTTATCCCAAAGCCTTTTTAATAAGATCTTTCTCTAAAACCTCTGAAGTAACACTATTCTCCTTTGCCTCGGTGTCATTGTGAAGCCCAGACTTCCAGACATTTTCTGATCCCATTAGATGTTGATTACATTGTTGGCCTTTACTCCTGGTGACTTTTTTTTTTTTCTTTTTTTTTCTCTTTCTAAGTGGCAGTTGCTGTGATTGAATGAGTTTTAAATTGTCTCAGTAGGAGTTCTTTATGGCTTGGATCCCTTCGGATTTTCCATCATTCCGAGCAGGGGGATGAAAATAAAACTATGAGGCTCAGTCAGACATTTGTTCCTGAAACTGAGAAGCTGTTCCCCCTGGGAAGTTTGCAGGGCGCTAGCACAGCTTCAACATTAATCACTAGGAGTTTTGTTTCTTACACTGGATTCCAAACCGACTATTATCCTGGTGGTACATGTCTTGTTGGCCCTGTGTCATTGGTTACTCCAAAGATACTGTGGCAAGGGCTGAATTCAATCCTGCTAACCCTTCTCTCTGACTAGTTAGATTGCCATGGCTTCAGCACATTTAAGTTAATCAACTTAAAATGTTCAATTGGGTGAAAAAGATCAGACAAAGGAGAGAACATGAGAGATTTCTTTGATTTGCTCTTCAAGGGTCTTTCAGTTGAAACTCCATGGGGGGAGAAATTTAATGTCCTTTCCAGAAGCAAGAGCTACCCAGGTGACTTAATCTAACAGGTTTGTGTGATTATTATTTTTTTTAACCCACATTGACTAATGGATACTAAATTTTGCATACCTGTGGGCAACACTGCTAGTTGAACAACAATGGAGAAACTCAGATTTTATCTGGCAAATTTATTGTCACAGTGGACTTACATTTCATATATATTGGGGAAGTGTTCTACTTATAAGAATTTATAGATGTGGTGTTTGGAGGATAGTAGTAAAGTGAAACATTGTTTTCTTAATTACTTTAGGGAGGTATTTCTTAGCATTGCTATCTTTGCTACCAGCCTCCAAGAGTAGAACTCCGTAAACTCACTTAGTGACATCTTTTCTTCAGTAGGAGTGTGGGTTTGGATTTGAACTAATTTTGTTTCCTTCCTTTTGGAGTCTGACATTTCATCTTTCAGACTAAGTAAATTCTCAGTCACAAGAGATATTCCTAGTAGCCAAATGCATGTTATTTAAGGCTTTTTTTCTTTTTTTAAAAAGCCGAGATGACTAAAGTTTCATAATGTATAGGCTAAACGTCAGAGCAGATGTTAAACACATTCTCTGTACAGTTCCAGAGATTATATCAAGTATTATATAACGTGGAGTATTTCTTCCATTTACTCAGAGTATAACTATTGGAATATAAAAATACATCATGTTTGTTTCTACTGCTTTAATATTTGTCTCCTTACAGATTACTTAACTGTGGGTATTTATTTTGTATATTGACATTTCATTGAAATATACATGATCATCCTACATGTTAAAAGTACATCTGTAACTGAGACCACAATTACATGACAGACACAATTTGGGGGTGACAGAAGCATGTTCCCATTTAGAAATGTGTTTATTACATAAGTCAAATCTGTCAGAATCAATTATTTAGATTTAGAGAATTTTGTTATTTCCATATATACTACACAAGGAAATATCTGAATCAGATTTTCGTATGTTTACTTAGCCTGTTCCATAGAATCAGACCCCGTTTCCTGTGTACTGCTGCTGGGCATTTAGTCTTCTGATTATGCCTAGCACTCAAATATGGGTTAAGCTGAGTGTTGCATGCTGGGAGAGCAGGGGATGATGGTGGTAGAGCCTGAAGCAAGGAGAGAAGGTAGGGATATGCTGGATGTACTGAGAAATACCATAGTGTTAGCTGGCTGCAACATGGGGCACGTGGGGGGTATCACTGAGAGCTGGGCCAAAGAGCTGTGAGTCCCATTGCCAAGGCCTTGAATGCCTGGCTGGGTTGGTAACTTCGTTCAGGAGTCCAAGGGAGCCAGTGATAATTTTTAAACATGAAGAAGGATGAAAACAGTAGGTGTGGCCAATACTCTTGAATTATTTTCCAGAAATCAAAGTTTGGCTTTCATGAGTGTTCCTATATCTGCTAAAGCTTTGTTGGCATGTGAATTAATATTTTTTTATTAAGTCTTTTTTTAACCTCCCATTTATATGTGTTGATGATTCATTGCTAGAGAAGGATTGGTGTAACTGCAATAAAATTCTAGATCATGCCATTACTTGATACCATCCTATTAAAAAAATAAAAAAAAGAAAAACATGGCTATAGACAGCCATTTCTGGACCTGGGGCTTCTGGAATATATTGATTGCAAGATGTGGGATGCAGAGGGCATGGTTGTTAGTTTCAGGATTCAGTAGACTGCTTGCCTGGATGTTTTGGCTTAAATTCTTTATATGATAGAGATACACACACACACACACATTTATATGTTATATATATATATATATATAATAGGTAATTCACTAGAAACAGAAGAGTCTGTCTACATGGCACCTCAGTGTGAACTGGATTGATTTGATGATCCTCGTCTGAATGGGGAGTGGAAGCTCTCACTACCACTGATTCTTCTAACCGGGTGGTGTTCACTGGTCTCATCTGACCCTTATTATTGTGAAGTCACAGCTTTCGTTTCATAGGAGAGGCACTGAATGTACAGGAAACTCAGATTCTTGAGGTTATGTGTTTAAGATTTCTTGATAATTTACCCTTATTCATTCAAATCTCCCTCTCTTTGTATAGCTTTTTAAAAATGCTATGGTGAGCACTGTGAATTGTGTAAGACTGTTGAATCAGCGACCTGTACCTCTGAAACAAATAATACATTATATGTTTAAAAAAGAAGAAGAAGATAGCAGGAAGGGAAAAATGAAGTGGGGGGGAAATCGGAGGGGGAGACAAACCATGAGAGACTATGGACTCTGAGAAACAAACTGAGGGTTCTAGAGGGGAGGGGGGTGGGGGGATGGGTTAGCCTGGTGATGGGTATTAAGGAGGGCACGTACTGAATGGAGCACTGGGTGTTATACGCAAACAATGAATCATGGAACACTACATGAAGAACTAATGATGTAATGTATGGTGATTAACGTAACATAATAAAATAAAAAGAATATAGGACAATTTTTGATCTAGTCAATTTTGTCCTTATTCTGCCTATTATTTCAAATTCTGTTTGGGTGGCATCCCTTTTCTGTCAGCTTATGTTGGCTGTCCCAGCTAGAGTGGTGTCATCTAAAGTTTGAGAACCATACCACTGACATAATTATCAATAACTTGAGTAAGTGTCGAATGAGCCAGAATGGATGCCTTGTAACATACCACAGGAGGCCTCTCCTCCCCCAGGTTTAACCTTTCAGCCTGGCCATCTCTTGACACAAGGAACTTAAATGATCTCCTGAAAGAATTTGTTAATACCTTGCTGAAGCCCAGAATATTGAGAACGAATCCAGGCATACGAGGCATATTGGTCTGCTGCCAGAGGTGGTTATGGTGGGGGATTTGGTAGCACTGGTAAGGGAAGTGGTGTAAGGGGCATGGAAGAAACTAAAGTGTGGTTCATGAGAGGGAGAGAGCTCTCGTTTTACACTCTATTACTAGATTTGGTCTCTCTGTTGGAGTAATTCCTCAAATGTATGGTGCTCTTGGTCATTGGCTCTTGTTTAAAAGAGTATGTAAAAGCTGTTTAAAAGAGTATGTAAAAGTAATTCCTCAAATGTATGGTGCTCTTGGTCATTGGCTCTTGTTTAAAAGAGTATGTAAAAGAGTATGTAGAGCACCCTACTCTATGGTAGAGTAGGGTGCTCTAGCCGACAGGTGGGCTTTTGGAGCTCACTGAATATCCGTATAATAACTGGAGGTCTTATCTGAGGTTTTCCAGAGAAGACACCTAATCTCCTACTTTGGGGGTATCTGGCTTCTGACATTTGGAGGAGCAAAACTTCGGAGAAGGAAAGGAACAGTTGAGTACCATGGCTCAGAATGCATATTTTCATTTAATGCCCTTTTTTTCCCCCTGATTCCAAGCCTTACTTGTGTTGGCTATAAGTGCCTGAGGTCTGCAGTCGTCATACTTTACCTTGTCCAGGGCTCTCTTGTTGAGGGAAGCTGGTGAAGGTGAGAAGATACCATGCCTGTACCTATGAAGGGATAAGGCAGAGACCTGGGGGTCCAACCTCTTTCTAAATAAACTTTCAAATAGTCTCTAAGTTTCCAGCGTCCTGTCTTCTGTCCTCCATGGTACATAGTGTCTCCAAACCTGAGCCTCTTTGCGTTTTTGTGAGGGCAAATTATTCTCAGTACTTCCTCTGCAGGTTCTTCAGGCTATAGCAGAGTTGAGGAAGTTAGGTCAGGCATTGCTCTGTCTGCTTTGTCTTCCCAAAATTTGTTGAAATTAGTCTATTTTCCTTCCTATTCTCTTGCCCTCATCTATTTCTTTTATACAGATACTAAATATGTATTATATACATCATAAATATATTTTAAAATGTATAATGCACATAACTTAAATAGGTAAATAAAATATAACCTATAATACATATAAATATTGATAAATAATATATAAATATATATAAACTAAAATATGTGTATATTTTGCTTTGCCATCATTTAGGTGGCTTTGAAAGGAAAAGTGAATTGTGTGTGGTCAGTCTGCTACATTTAATCAGAGGAGAGGCCTATATTATCACACCAAAAAGACCAGACTGGAAGTTAGTTGAGTTTTTGTATAGTTCTATCAATATGTCCTATAATTCACCCTATTATTACTATGAGATTAAAGATATGTTTTTTAAGATTTTATTTATTTATTTGACAGAGACACAGTGAGAGAGGGAATACAAGCAGGGGGAGTGGCAGAGGGAGAGGGAGAAGCAGGCTTCCTGCTGAGCAGGGAGCCCGATGTGGAGCTCAATTCCAGGACCCTGGGATCATGACCTGAGCCAAAGGCTGATGCTTAATCAACTGAGCCACCCAGGTGCCTGAGATTGAAGATGTTTCTAAATGACAAACTGATGTTCCTCCGTTTCTGACTTAACCAACTTAGAGGGCAACCAAAGAATCTGGCAGGACATTGGCACTGGTGTTCTAGAGGCTGCATGATGGCCTAGAAGAGCAGTGGTGCAGGACTAGACAAGGCTATTTCTCACCTAACTCTGTGGTGCTCTGAGTTGAATTACTCCCCGCTGTAGAACCCAGTTCCTTATTTTGTGAATAAAGGGTCTGGTCTTCAAGGTGACTTTTAGGGTGAACAACCTGTGATTCTCTGTGCAAATGGCTGAAGGGGAAGGGCAGTTTGTGTGGAAGCTGAGTACCTCTCCCTACAGGGTCTTTACTCTGGACCTGGAGACTCAAGCCCAGAGGAACTGAAATCCCTGTGAGACATTGCCTCATCTGTAAAGTGGAGCACGGGAGCCCCCCCCCCCCCGCCCCGCCCCGCCCCGCCCCGGCTCTGGTTACCGGCTCTTCTGGTCCTGAGGCTTTAGTTCCTGGAGCAGATTCTGGTTGGCTGTAATGCAAACTCCCATCTGCTCTTCTCTGGCAGCTGGTGTGTTAACTGCATGAATGCAGTCACCCAGTTTGCTCTCTGTTGAGTATAGGCTAGAGGGCTAGAAACTCTGTTACAGCCAGCATTATGCTTTCTGAGGAAGGTCAATGTGATATGAGCGCAATCTCCATTGAAACTATCCTCCTGTAAATAGTCCTGCTGATCTGTTAAACAGCCATTATAGGGAGGAGGGGTAGATTGAGTATAGTTTTTTTTTTTTAAAGATTTTATTTATTTGAGAGAGAGAGAGAGCCAGAGAGCGTGAGTGCACAAGCAGGGGGGAGGGGCAGAGGCAGAGGGAGAAGCAGACTCCCTGCCGAGCAGGGAGCCCGATTCGGGGCTCAATCCCAGGACCCCAGGATCATGACCCAAGCCTAAGGCAGACGCCTAACCAACTAAGCCACCCAGGTGCCCCAGAGTAAGTATAGTTAAGCTTTATAAACTAGAGAGTGGAATCCATGGGTCATGTTATAGACTTCTATCCTGTTGAGTTGAAAGATCTGGACATACTTGCTCCTATAGCCTAATAAAGACGCATCTATTATAGTCAGCGCAGTTCAATATGGTCTAAGTTCTAGGTTTATCTTAGTGAGAAGTTTAGAAACCTTTTCCAAACGACCTGAAAACAACAATAACAAAATTAGCTTACAGAACTTACAGGTGCAGGAGTGACTTGCCCCATAGCTAGATCCTGAGGCCAGGTATTCACGCCTCCCTCTCCCTTCATCTGTTAGTTATGCTTCTGCATTTTGACCTCAGGGAGGACTCACTTGGATCCAGTTCCAACCCCAGGCCAGTCACTGTGCTGGGGAGAGGATATTAGGACTGTCCTTTCTTAGGCAGCAGACCTCTGGCAACCGACACAGGGGAGAGGAGCTTTTCCCCAAAGGACCAGGGTGGGTAATAGCAGCTCCCCACCCTGCTGGTTCATTCCTGGAAAACACAGCCACTTGTGAAGATTTAATTGACAGAACAGGTAACCAGAAAGGAGCAGGATTTAGATTTTTAAAGGTAGGGAGGAGCCATGGGAGGATACAAATAATCTATGAATGCTCTGATGAGGCTTGCGCTTAAGCTGGATCTGGGCCCTTTGTGGAGAATCCATCACTTACACGGACTTGTAAATAGGAGAGCAGGTAATGATCAGAAACTGGTAGCACCTGGCACAGAACCAGGACTCTGTCTTTCTCAGTGTTTGGATTTGACCCAGAGAAGGGTTGGCAGTTCCTTGTGGGAAATCTGACAAATGAGAAATGTGTGTGTGACAAATGAGCATATCCACCATCGTCGGCTACGATAAGCACCCCAGATTTGGGCTCCATCCGCATAAGCCATTTCCCCCTGGCGAGTTTGTCACAAATGTGCTGTACTCAGATGGATCAGACCTTAAGTCCCCACCCCCATCTTGACTTTACAACTGAGGGCCTTTCTAGTTGTGGCTGAATCCACATATCTGCATCCTGCTCCCTAGAATTATGGTTCTGGGGACTCATGTATGCGTTTCAGCAGGTACATCAATCAAACCCCTGGAAATGTATGAGAAGGTCCATTCCACTTACCAGATTAATAGGGGGCTAAACTGAAGGAGATGAAGAGCCACTGCTTCCTGAGAGTCCCCTGGAGAAATGAAGTAGCCCTGCTTCCTCTCAGAGCTCCTGTTCTGGGATTCCAAACTCCCATTACTGAGTTTATTTCTGAGAGAGACCCACAGAATAATGGGATGTTCCAGTGAGATTTATTCCTGGGGCTGTCTGGATTAAAACATGGAACATGTTTAAGAGATCTTGTTATCAAGATGATAGCAAACATTGGGAATGCTGGTGCAGCTGTAAAAGCAAATGGTCTCCAAACCTCCCTGTTTAAAAGTAAGAAGTTAGAGCTTCTACAGCTTGTACTGCCAATTTCTACATATTTAGAAATTACTTTTCCTACTGTATTAATGTTAAGTATCCTATAAAACAAACTAGGTGGGACGCTTAGGTGGCTCAGTCGGTTAAGCGTCTGCCTTCAGCTCAGGGCTCCTTGCTCAGCGGGGAGCCTGCTTCTCCCTCTGCCTGCCGCTCCCCCTGCTCGTGCGCTCTCTCTCTGACAAATAATAAAATCTCTCTCTTTTTTTTAAGATTTTATTTGAGAGAGAGTGAGAGAGAGCATGAGAGGGGAGAGTGTCAGAGGGAGAAGCAGACTCCCCACTGAGCAGGGAATCCAGTGTGGGACTTGATCCTGGGACCCCGGGATCATGACCTGAGCCGAAGGCAGATGCTTAACCAACTGAGCCACCCAGGCGCCCCAATAAATAAAATCTTATAAAAAAAACTTTAAAAAACCCCCATAAACTAGGTATTAAAAAGGCAAGAAACAAATGAATATTCTCACACTCCAGTGAATTATCACAATTACCTTATCTTGGAGAACTTTGGTTTAAACTACATGGGTTAGGGGCGCCTGGGTGGTTCGGGTAGTTAAGTGTCTGCCTTGGGCTCAGGTGGTGATCTCCAGGTCCTGGGATCGAGCTCCGCATCAGGCTACCTGCTCAGCGGGGAGTCTGCTTCTCCCTCTCCCTCTGCCTCTCCCCTCCGCTTGTGCTCTCTCTCTCAAATGAATAATGAATAAATAAATATAAAAAATTTAAAAACTACATGGATTAGATTTTGCAGAGTAAACTGGAAATATGCCCCAACCTGTTTCTTGTACTATTTTCCTGGAAAATGTGTGTGTGTTTTTTTTCAAAAATTTTTAAAGATTTTATTTATTTGAGAGCGAGAAAGAGAGAGACCACAAGCCTGGGGAGAGGCAGAGGGGGAGGGAGAATCAAGTTCCCCGCTGAGCAGGGAGCCCGATGCGGGGCTCAATCCGAGGACCCTGAGATCCTGACCCAAGCCGAAGGCAGATGCTTAACTGGCTGAGCCATCCAGGTGTCCCTCAATTTTTTTACTGAAGTATAATTAACCTACAATGTTATTAGTTTCAGGTGTACAACATGTTGATTTGGCAATTGTATGCATTATTCAGTGCTCACCACAATAAGTATAGTCACCATCTGTCACCATACATTATTACACTATTATTGACTATATTCCCTATGCTGTACTTTGCATCCCTATGACTTACTCATTTTTTAAAAAGATTTTATTTATTTATTTGACAGAGAGACACATCGAGAGAGGGAACACAAGCAGGGGGAGTGGGAGAGGGAGAAGCAGGCTTCCTGCGGAGCAGGGAGCCTGATGTGGGGCTCGATCCTGGTATCATGACCTGAGCCGAAGGCAGTCGCTTAACCAACTGAACCACCCAGGCGCCCCTATTTTTAATTTTTTGAGCCTCCTCCATACTGTTTTCCACAGTGGTTGCAACAATATGCATTCCTACTGAGAGTGCACGAGAGTTCCTTTTTCTCCACATCCTTGCCAACACTTGTTTCTTTTTGGTACTAGCCATTCTGACAGGTGTAAGGTGATATCTCATTTTGGATTTGATTTGCATTGCCCTAATGATGAGTGATGTTGAGCATCTTTTCATGTGTCTTTTGGCCTTCTGTCTTCTTTGGAAAAGTGTCTGTTCAAGTTCTCTGCCCATCTTTAATCAGATTATTATTTGGGTGTTGAGTTGTAAATGTTCTTTATAGATTTTGGATATTAAATTCTTATTGGATATGTCATTTGCAAATATCTTCTACCATTCAGTACGTTGCCTTTTGGTTTTGTTGATGATTTCCTTTACTGTGCAGCTTTTTATTTTGATGTGGTCCCAGTAGTTTTTTTTGCTTTTTTTCCCTTGCCTCAGGAGACATATTCATTAATATGTTGCTAAGGGTGATGCCCAAGATATTATTGCCTATGTTTTCTTTTAGGAGTTTTATGGTTTCAAGGCCTCACATTTAGGTCTTTAATTGATTTTGAGTTTATTTTTGTGTATGGTGTAAGGAAGTGGTTCAGTTTCACTGCATGTAACTGTCTAGTTTTACTGAAATGACTGGCTTTCCCCATTGTACATTCTTGCTTCCTTTATCATAGATTAATTGACCACATAGATATGGGTTTATTTTTGGGCTCTTGGAAAATGTTTTAAGTTCTAAACAAACATGTTAGTAAAAATGGGAGCTATAACTTTGTTATATATTTGAGACCCCAAGTATTTTCCTGCTGCCATACTGTATCATCTTGAGACTCTGGGACAAACCATGGTAAGGATGGGATGGCATCCTTACTACATCCCGTTGGGGTGTGGGAGCACAAACACAAATCCCCTGAGTTCTTCAAAGTGCTGACAGTTTCTTCTAATCCCCTGGCTCTTTGTCTATACTTTTAACTCTGAGATTGAACAGCCTTTGTTTTCGAAGTAGAAACAAACTACCATTACAAAATCTTAAAGTTGGGAGAAATCTGTGAGCAAAATTTATTTTAGCTTAAATTACTGGATGGTTTTGTTTTAACAGCTTTAGTGAAGAGTTTTTTGAGAAGAGAGAATAAAATGCAAGACTTGGTTTCTTGTGTGGTACCATGTTTAACTGCCAAATAGGAAAATAGGAAATAGGAAAAAAAAAAAAAAGGACTAGAATGAAATCTACAAAATGCTAACAATTAGTCGTGGATGGTGATATTGTAGGTGGCTTTTTTTCTCGTTTCCCAGTTTTCAGTGATAAAATTGCTTTATTTACAAAACAGAAAAAAAATTCCAAGATGTTATTGCCGTTCTAAAAATGCCAAAAACTGCATCAGCCTGATCTCAGAAAGTGCATAACAACAGGCGGGGATAGGCATGGGGTAACATGAGTTGATATTTTACTACATTTTGTACTCTAAACTACCCAGGTGCCCCTAACCCCAAAGCTTTGTAATTCTCACAATGCCTCCTTTCTGAATTGAAGTGACTGTGAGGCTGAGTGTGTTGCTGTGGCTACTTCTTGCGCCATGAGGGAAACCGAATGTGGCCGTATTCCTGATGTCTGTCTGATACTAGTCTAATAGCCAGGAATATCGGAACTCTCCGTTATTGTGGAAGGAGGGAAAATCCACAAGGCACACTTCCTTCCTTCTCTGAATTCCTCCTTCAGTTTTACCTTCCCTCTCCCCACCATACTCAATTCATGGAAATTATTTTTCTGCTGTTGCTGAAAAATAGTTCAATTTTGATACTTCAAGCATGAGATGACCCTGATTGTTTTAAGAAATTAAATCACAAACAATATTTTGCATCCAGCCAACACACATCAAAACTCCTGTCTGTGTTTAGCTTTGAGAGCCTTGGAAATTTTGGAATCAGTTAGAAATTATAGTAGAGCAGACTGATCAATGAGGAAGCCCAGTTTTATTCAAAACACAATCTCTCTCGTAGCCCATGTGTGCGCCATTGTTTTCTCTAAAATACACCTAGCTCTTATTCCCTTACTTGTTTTTGACCTGAAGCCTCTATGTTTTCCCCTGTGGCTCCTTGGTGGACAACTGTCATTTTAAAGTAAATGACCCTTCTGTAGATTTGAACTTTACTTGGATTTTCCTTGGCATAAATAAGATTAGGTAATTTTATGACCACCTAATCCTAGAGGCACCAGTTTTCCTAGTTTACAATTTTATTATTGGGCTTCTCCAGAAAAATATTGTAAGAACATTAAGATAAATGAGCGGTAGAAGCAGTTGGCAGTTGCTTTCCATGGAGCGAGCCTGTTTATTTCCCATCACATGGTACATGATGTCAGTGAAATCACATTAAAATATCTTTGCGCTATGAAACTCAAATTTCTGAGTTTAAACATAATGGCCCAAACTGTACCCATTAAAAAAAATAGGAATAAAATGTGTACATTTTCACCTCAGTGATCTCAGTAGTATAGTTATACCAGTTAAATATTTAACTTAAATATAAACTGTATTTTGTGGTTAATATCAAGCAACAAGATGCTTAATGAATTGTATACGCCAAGATTTGTTCCCCAAAGGCATATACATTTCCAACTTTTCTTTGAACAGACAAGTCAGTCAATTAGCAAGTATTTATTAACTATCTTGAGGGCTTTCAGTACAGTAGAAGCCCCTTTTACCATTCTCCTTCCCAGTTTTTTAAAAAAATGTCAGTGACTACAACTTGAGGGTCTAATATCTTTTCTTTCTCTCCTTTGCTACGTTATTTTTTATTGATGTATAGTGAACACACTACGTTACGTTAGTTTTCAGGTGTACAACAGTGATTCAACAACTCTTTTTTTTTTTTAAAGCCATGGATTCTTTTTTTTTTTTTAAGATTTTATTTATTTATTTGACAGAGAGATAGCGAGAGCAGGAACACAAGCAGGGGGAGTGGGAGAGGGAGAAGCAGGCTTCCTGCCGAGCAGGGAGCCCGATGTGGGACTCGATCCCAGGACCCTGGGATCATGACCTGAGCCGAAGACAGACGCTTAACGACTGAGCCACCCAGGCGCCCGATTCAACAACTCTATTATGCTGTGCTCACCACAAGTGTAGCTGCCAACTGTCTGACAAGCCTGTTGGCCATCAGCATTTCTAGGATTTGTTGAAATTTGCATTCCAGACTATTTCCATCCTTCTTGGTTTATGCGTTAAATGTAGTAGTGTCGTTTCAAGCCTGAAGTCAAGTGTACCTCCCCGGCTAACTTCCATCTTGTGCCCTCTTGGGGGCACGGCTTAGTTGTTTGGATCAGAGAAACCTGAAAAGGGGATACCACAGCCAGCATCTTGTCCTATTACAGAATTTCTACCCTGGAGGCACTCAAGGGTCTGACTTGAACATGGGGAATCCAGCCTTCTTAAGTTTAGGAAACCAAGAATATGGTAGGAGGAGCATCACCAATGCTGCCTTGGTCTTCTGGACTCCCAAGAGGTGTGGCAGACCCTCACAGTCTCATGGTTCTCAAAATTAGTCAAATTAGGCAGAACATTCAGATTCTAGTTATTTCTGCTTCTGCAAAGTTGGAGCTGTACAGCTGGATATAATGAAGTAAAAGGATGTCCCCTCAAAATGATTTTGTTTTCTGGAGAAATGGAAGTTCTGGGAGGTTTTTTCTTTTCTTTTTTTTTTTAATTAATCAAAATGGCATCTCTACAGAAGAAATCATCCCCAAAGAAACTTCCTTCCCTTGTAGTGAAGATGTGCTTCTAGAAGCTCTAAATCTTGTGTAGTTCTGTGGTGAAAGGGATCTATGTGGATCAGGAGTGTTTCCCAGGCACTCTGCCCTCAAGTGGCATAATAGTTAAATCCACATCCACCATTTTATTATAACCTCCCCCCACTTCTTTAAGTATAATTGGATCCTCTTAATTCTCAAGTGCTAAATTCCATTTAAATATACTTTCCCTGTGGCTCATTTACTTTCCTTATATTAAGTGGGTTAAAGAAACTAATCCACTTGCACGGCTGAATCAGATTAAATTTATTTGGGAATTTCTTTTGGGAAGGAGCATGGCATGTGTATGTTTGGCTATTGGAATCTAATAAGGAAACCAGTGTTTTTATTTAGAGGAAAATTTTTCTTTGATTCATTTCACATGTCTACTGAAATCATACTTTTGGAGAACCCAAGATGGGAAGTGAAAAGAAAGATGGGAGTTTTGTGTTGTTACCTATACTGATATATTTTTAAATCAAGCCCATTCTTATTGTGGAACAATTTAGAGTTTATATGGCACCTTGAGCAGAGTCATCTCATCTCTAAAGTTAGAGAAAATCTGTCGGCCACAGCCTGGGAGAAGCAAAAGAAGTTCAAGGGTTCCATTTAGGAGTGTTGTTGGTAAGGCAGCTGGAAGTTAGCCAGAATACTGAGGTTACCATCTAAATCTGTGGTGGGGAGCTCAAGAATCCTGACTGATTGGATCAGGACCCTGGTTTTATCTCCTTTTATTGAGACATTTATGTCTCTTTCATGTATCTTTGGGCTGAATTGCTAGAACCCAAGAGTTGGTCATTCTGTGAGGAAACTGGAGCCGCTTTTAGCAGCTTAGATTTTATTTGGAGTCTGCATATCCGGGATCCATGAAGAAGTATAATATTATGTACGAGGCTGGGTGGGGCGGTGAGTTTCCTTGAGGAAATGGGCAGGAAGAAGAGTACTATTTTAACTGGTTGTTTTCTATATATAATATTTGTGCTCAGTGTTGCTTTCTATTTTTCTGTCTTTTTGAAGGAAAATTGAAAACTATGGGTAGAGATACAGAGAGACCTTTTCTTCAGGGATTTTGGTTTTGTAGAAAGCCTGAATTAGGGGGACCTGTCTTGGCATCTTAAAGCATAATACGGTCCCATAGTATGTTCCTCTACCCTGGTCTGATACAGAGTCACTGCTTCTAGTCACATTGCACAAAGGAGGAAATTGGTAAGCTTACTTGCATTTTATTATTAAGGGTTGCTCTCAGAGGCCTCCTCTTCTTGGTGGGTTCATAACCCTTGATTTTGTCCAAATATTTATATGAGATTTTGGACTTTTTTCTAGTAACGTGAGTCAGTGTGAAGAATTCATCTCATGGATGCTAAATGTTGAAAGTGACCATGGATCAAAGTAGCAGCTTTATTTAAAAGTAATTTTCAATATGATGGCAATATATCTAATAGGTTTCTTTATGTGTTTAAATGTCTTTTCCTCATCAAAGCAATGATTAGGCAATTTCATTTTCATGAACTATCAGAATGTTCCTGAAAGTAGGTCAGCAACACTAAATTCAGTTAGTCAACAAATATTGAGTGCCTATTATTCTTTCCAGTGCTAGTAAGAATGGATCTTTACGTTTACACTGTATGTTAGGTTTACACTGTTAGGCCAAGCGGCTCAGAATATTTCCCTCACTCTTAATGGTAGAATGTGGAAGAATTTATTCTCCAGCATATACACTTTTGTCTCTCTATTCTTCCCCCCCCCCCCCCCCCCCCCCCCCAGGGTTTCCCCATCCTGTGAATTCTTTTCTATTTGGGAACAGGGGATGATCAGATGAGCAGAAGTGGTTCTGACAATCAAGGTCCTCCTGGGCCATCTGTTAGTGTGACAAATTACATAGTAGTTAGGTTTGAATATTATTTGTAATCTAGGGATTTGGGGCAGCTAAGTATATCTTAGGTGACTTGGGATGTATTTGGATCTAATTCTCCAAATGTTGATTTAATTGTAAATGTTTGAGCCTTTCCACCCTAAAGTGGCAGATGTGCTGTTACCATCTGGCTGGAATGGGGTGGGGGAGACTGGAGGGAGGGAGCGGGAGAGAATGCACACACAGGCAAGTTAGCATCACCTCAAAACTATAAACCACAGAGAAATGGGAGTTTTGAGCCTATTCTAGATCCCTGGATGGTCTCTTGGAGTAATAAAAGACTTGTCACACCTGGAGTTTCAGACTGACCAGTGAAGGAGACTTCATTACATTCATATTTGTGTTGGGAGCCAGCAGCATGATTACTTTGGTTACTTTTTCCTAAATTTTTTCCTTGAGGTACTTCCTAGTCAGAGCCATTGAAGGGCATTTGGGACTAAGTTTAACGATTTAAGATATTTACAGGAAAACATCAAAACCCTTTTGGTCCCCCCCTGCCCCGAATATGGGTATTTTCAGCCTTTACAACTCCTATGGTACCTTGCTGTGTAAATAAATATTCCATCTGGCCTCCAAACTATTTGTTTCAAAGGAGCCTGTTTCCTTTGCTTTAATAGTTTCAGATGAAGTGAATGGGCCTATACCACCCATTTACTCTCTTGTAAAAATTTTGTTTCATTAGTATTAGTGATAGTCAAGTTTACAGAGCACTTACTGCATGCTGGATGCTTTGCTAAGCACTCTGCTTGTGTTACCAGATTTAATCCCTCTAACAGGCTTCTGTGGTAGGTATAGAGGTGTATTTACTGTGTAGCTGTTCCTCACTTGCACGGCCACTTCCAGAGTTCTGGAAGAGCCTAGCTGTGGGTTCATACAATCCTCCATCCTTGCAAAAGCCTGACTACTCACTGTAAACTTCAGCGCCTCAAAGCCTGGTTCTGTTCCTGGGTAGATACTTTTAATGATCTACATTTTATAGTTGAGAAGACAGAAGTTAGGAAACCCGCCCCAGGGTCACATAGTAAGTGGGAGAGCCGGGCTTGAAACCTGAGTTGTTGGGCTCCAAGCTTCTAAGCCACTCTGTGCATGGATAAGCCTGTGTTTTTCTGAAGATCTGTATGAAAGTCCTGCCTCATGTGAAAGTTACACTAATTATACTTAATTAGCAATTCTAGATTCTTCTTAGTGTTCACATAGGTCCTTTCTTGCTTTAATCAATTTTCAAAGTACCTTTCATTAGAGTTAGAGGTTTAAGTGTTGATACATTGAATATGTGTATATAATTATTCATTAATCTAACTTTGAACCCAAAGTAAGAAACCTGCCAATTAAACGGACAGATTCTCCACTGTCAGCTGTTCGGAGCTTTTCAAGGCATGTGACTCCAGTATAGGGAGACAAAAGGAACAGTTGGGGTGACCTAAATAAAAGCTGGCAGCCATGGGCAGAGGTGCGGGCGTGTTGACTCGCGCAGGTGTTGCTGTTTCGTGCCGGTGTCCAGGCATCTCATTCTGGAGAGTGACTTCAGAAGTCAACGAATTGAACCTCTCATCCACACACTGAGGCCCGGTCTTCCAGCACTGGGAGATGAGATTATATGGGTTATACTGTATGGGTTAAGCAGAAACTATTAATGCAAATCTGAAAAAGTTTCTGAGTTTGTTGTTTCCCTACCTCATGTGCATAAAGGGTGTTTTCACATTTATTGAGTCTTTTTCCCCTGAAGTTTAGAAAATCTAACGTTAGAAGTGGTAAACTTTATTTTTGCTTGTGTGTTAGAGTTTTATTTAAGGTGAAAGTTAATGTACAATCTTTGTGCTTGAAGTGGTGATAAAACTATCCTAGGTAATTGTATTTCATAGTTTATGAATCCACTATTTAGTGAATATAAACCCAGAAGGTTAAGTTCAAAGTCAGAGTTTTGTAGAACTTAGTTAATTGTTGGATATAATAAAAACTAGGGATGAGTATAGATAAACAGAGTCGAAGTGTACTAAAGAGTAGGCTATGATTTGGATGTGTATAGGGAACACTAACCATGTGAAATATCCTTGAAATAAATATGAATGCTCACAAAACTCATTGAGGATCATCAAAACTGTGATTTTTTTTTTTATTGTCTCAAAGTTCAATATGTATTTTCCACGTCTCTCTACATTGGCAAATTGGTAATTATGATTACCTTAGATATGTAACTTGTATCTTTTCATAGCTGTCAAGAAAATTTGTGAGTATTGCCTTTCTAGGAGAAAATTCCAGTCTGAAGATGATATGGGGGGAAGGATTAATGAGGAAGCTCCATAGCATATTTGGCTACAGGGAGAAAGCAAACATGGAAGACCACCATGGCGAATGGAGGAAGAAGCCTCACCTACATCCTGTGAGCAAGTGAATGTTCTGGGTTGAGATCTGACTAAATAACAGGTCCCCCTCATTTTAAGTAAACAGGTTAAGAATAGCTCATTTGCAAAACTGAAAAAGCTTGATCCTTCTTCTGAAGGATTTGCATCCTAAGATAGTTTTTTTTTGGTGGGAGCAGATTTACTGGTGATGTGTGAGAATACAATACAAGCTGAGCTCCTAAAGTGTGACAGAATTTCTAAAGCAGGGAAACTCTTTTCTTATGAGGAAGCAGAGAGACTCGTGGGAAGCATTGAAATAGGAAAATGTTCCTATATCTTAATACTCCATTAAAAAAAAAGACTTAATCTCTGCCATTTTCACCAGTGATTGAAGGCTAGGCTCTTGAAATTTTTTTGCCCCAAGGAACCATTTCTGGAATTAGATAGAGGTTTTGGAGAATAGGGTTTGCTTTTCAGAATGAGGACTTGAAAATTTTGATTGCAGTGTGTAAATTCTACAATTCAAGGAATTTCTGTAGCTGGGGAAAAGTGTGTGTTGGGCTCATCTCTTCAGAATCAGAACATTCCTTGCAAGGTATAGGAGGTACATGGCAGCATGCTAATCAGAGGTGAGAGGTAACAGTCCATTTTCCAGGCGTTTTTGCAGTAGTATGGCTCATCTGCTGGAAGAGAGAGTCCATGCAACTGTAGTTTTTGTTTGGAGAAATCACAGTAAGGAGGTGCAGTCACAGGGTCAGGTTCATGTAACTGAGGTGGAATGGACACCAGGGTTCTTCCCTAGTTGCACCAAATACTCGTATTTTTTATCCGCAAGCAAGTAATTTATAGCTGCCAAAGAGGAAGAAGAGCAAACCTTTTTCCAAGTTAGTCTACATTAACATGTTCTTTCTGCTTCAGATGGACTAGTTATTTAATTCTTGTTGGATCAGAGGCATAACTTTGCCAAACGGAAAAATTATTGTGAATTATTTTCTCCTTTTTAAAGGAAGAAATGTCAGGTTACTATTGCTTTTCCAGTTCACTGTGCTGGAAGGAATAGTGAGATGGGCAGTGTCACATACAAGAGTTTGATTAGGGCCCTATTAACATTTGTGGTAACAGATTGATTCGTTTCTGAAAATACAGTGGTGTTTTGTGTTTATGAGCTGTGAGTCCTCCAGCCATGTCCTCTAAAATTGGACTAACCTCAAAGTCATTTCCCAAGGACGTGGATGTGTTAGCTCCCTTAAGTGTCTTCAGGTTGAATTTTTAATGAAGATATTTTTAAATTGTGAAAGCGAGTTTTAAAAATCCATGACCAGTTTTTAAAAAATCCTATTGCTGCTTTAATTTAGTAGGAAAAAGGATTAGATAGTTGAACTATTCGATGGCCATTTTTAGAATCCACTATTTAACTTCTGATAGGGACTGAGAATTACTGAGTTGGTGTGAAGACTGCAATTTGCTTTCCTCCTTTGACTACACATCAGCAGAAAGAATTCTCAGCAGAAATGTAGCATATATAGTAATTGCCAAAAAGTTCTCTAGTTCTCTAGGTTACTATATAGCCTGGCCTGGGGTATTGTGTTCAAACCTATAGAGAGAGCATTAGAAAAGGTGGAGTTGGACTTGTGGGCCTCAAAATATCTGTTTTGTTAACTCGAGAATTTTTCATCCTTTTAAAAAGCCAACTTCTCTGAGTGTAAGTTGAAATCACTAATAGTTTACATTATTGGGTGCTCAGAAAAATATGTAATTGCAATTTCTGGTTGCAGTCACCATTTTATGTGTACTTACAGGGTATTGAACTGGACACTCCCTAAAAGAACAAGCAGTTTCTGGAATTTTAAATTAGCTTTTAGTTCACATGTCCTAGTGTGGCCAAGACGCTGCTGTCTCCGGGCTCTTCTCCCACCTCCTGGCCACCCTTCTTGAGCTCTGTGGCTGGTCCTCCCATCCGTCGCCAGCTCCTCATGTTAAGGTGTCCTAAAGCCCGATCTCCTGGCTATAAAACCATCTAAATGGTGACTTCTGAGTCCATGTCACCAGCCCACGCCTCTGTCCTAATTCTAGATCCATGTCCAGTGGCCCCTTCCTCTTCTTTACTTGAATATCGGCAGGTGTCTCCAAGTGAACACACTAAAGCCAAACTGCAGGAACTTCTCACTGTCTGTCCCGTGCATACAGATGGGGACCCTGTCCGTCCATTTGCTCAGGCCCAAAGTGTTGGGGTTTGCCTTGAATCTTCTTCCTCATACCTCCAAGTCCTATGGTCTCTACCTTTGAAGACTACCTGGAATCCAGGTAGTGTGCGTATGCACAGCCAACTCCCCACCACCTGTGTCGTCTGTTTCTGTTTTTTGTTTTTGTAGCTGGTCTCTCTGTCCACTGTTGCCTTTCTACCATCCGTTTTCTCCACGGCAGCTGAATAATCCTTTTAAAGTGTGTCCGTCCATGGTATTCCTCTGCCCCAAACCCTCTTTCCATACACTCAGTATAAAAGCTGAAAGTCATGAGAGTGGGCCATAAAGCTCTGCATGAGCATCTGCCACCACCTGCAATTTCCCCTCATTCTCCCTGCTCCAGACACATTGGGTGCCTCGCTTTCCCTCTGGCATGCCAACACCTTCTCAGGGCCACACTTACCCCAGATCACCACAGGATTGCCCCCTCACCTCGTTCAGGCCCCTGCGCACATGTCACCTTATCAATGAGGCCTTTTGGATCATCCTATAAATACGGCAACATGCTCCCTACTCCTCCACTCCTGCACTCCCAGCACCATCTGAATTTTTAATTTATTTTTATTTTTTAAAAGATTTTATTTGTCAGAGAGAGAAAGTGAGAGCACAAGCAGGGGCAGTGGCAGGCAGAGGGAGAAGCAGGCTCCCCGCTGAGCAAGGAGCCCGAGTGGGACTCGATCCCAGGACCCTGGAATCATGACCTGAACCGAAGGCAGGCTCTTAACTGAGCCACCAGGCGTCCCGCATCTGAATTTTTTAAATAGATAATTTGTTCACGTGTTTTTATTTATTTACATTTGTAAATAATTTTATATTAAATACATTTATTGAGGCACCTGGGTGGCTCAGTTGGTTGAGCGTCTGCCTTTGGCTTAGGTCATGATCCCGGGGTCCTGGGATTGAGTCCCACGTCGGGCTCCCTGCTCAGTGGGGAATCTGCTTATGCTTGTGCGCTCTCTCCTGCGCTCGCTCTGTCAAATTAATTAATTAATTAATTAAAAATAAATTCTTTTAAAAATACATATATTTATGAATACAAACATTTATAATAGGAACAAATTTATATATTTAAAAAAAGAGTAAAATCTTCCTTTATTGTCCCCTGAGTAAAGTAGAAGTTGCTAAAGGGCAGGAACTTGTTTTGCATACCGCTGTGTTCCCGGCAGCCAGTGCAGCGCTGGGTACATGATACCCAAAGATAATTAACAGAAGGAATGGAGTTTGGATCCCCTCCTCCCCGCCACCAAAGTTGCGAGAATATATTTTATACTATTTTTGATAGAGAAAATGACTGATAACTATTTTCCTGAATAATTTTATTTTAATTTCTTTCTATTAAAAAGCCTAGCTGTCCATATTATAGTTTTATTGAAACATGTTAAACCTTGAGAAAAGTTGCAGGCATAGTATAACGAACACGTATATACCCTTCACGGATTCTAACATTTTGCCACTTTGTTTTAATCCCTCTATCTATACCTGGGTTATATATATATATTTTTTTTTTTTTCTGAATTTGAATGAATTGTAGACATCCTGACCCTTCATGCCTAAAACACTTCAGGGTACATCTTCTACGGACAAGGACGTTCTCTGCATGTCTGTAATGTAAGTATCATTCCCCCAAATTTAACGCTGATACGGTACTACTGCCTTTTACAGCCCATATTAAAATTCCCCAGTTGTCTCCATAATGTTCATTACAACTGTTTTTAAACATCCAGGATCTAATCAAGTTTCAAGTGCGTTAGTTGTCATGTGTCCTTAATCTCCTTAAATCTAGAACATAGTTCCCTAGATTTTATTAGTCTTTGGTGACTTAACATTTTTTTTAGAATCCAGGCCAGATGTTTGATAGGATGTCCTTCAGTGTGGGTTTATCTGATTGTGTGTTCTGAGTCTAGTCATGAGAAAATATTTTTGGCAGGAGAATAACCCACGAGATGTGGGTGCTTCTCAGACCATCAGTTGGGCACGTGATGTCATTCTGTCTCACCGTTGGTGATGCCAGTGGAGGTCGTCGGTTAAGATCTTAACCACTAATTTCTCTGTTGTAAAAATGCCTTTTTTCCCTAGTGTAGTAAATGGTCTCTGAAGTGATACTTTGAGACTGTGTGGTTGTCCTGTTCCCCAACAACCTTTCAAGCAGTGGTATCAATTTCTCCTGAAGATTCTTGCCTGAAGCAATTACTGTGGTGGCTATAAAATGGCAATTTTCTTTTTTCTGTGATTCCTTCCAGTGTTAGTTGGGATTCTTCTGTAAAAACCTTTCCCTTCTGTATCTCCCTTGTTTTAAATCTTGTTCGGTATCAGTATAAATTAGTGAATTATTTTCTATCCGGTGTGTTCTAATCATTACTCTGACTTATGTTGATACCCAAGTTGTCCCAAATTTGCCTAGGGGGAGTTCTCTATCCCAGTTTTGATGGGGAACATAACTGAGGTACGTTTTTTTCAATATAGTGAGACATTAGAAGAGCTAAAGGAGTCTACTCAGAATTGGAGAACATTGAAGGAAATGGATATATGGTAGATTCTCTGTGGGGAAAGTGAAGAGGCCTCCAGTGTCCCCGGGTGAACAGCCTCGTTCCTCTGGCACTCTGCCAGTGATTCAGTACCTGCTGGTCTGGCTGAGGTGGGTCTGGAAGTGGCTGCCTGTCTCCTGGAGCCGTTCCTACCCTGAGTAGAGCAGTGTGGCAGAGTCTGGGAAGGTTAGGGTCTCTCACTGCAGCAGTGGTTTCCAAATGTAGGTGATCAACAGGAGAGAGATTTTGGCTGCTTTTTATTTTGTTGTGTTTTTTGTCTTGTTTTCGAGTGCAGCATGTAGACCCATAATATCTAACTCTTTGGATCAGGCTCCATACCTATTCTGAATGTTTACAAGCTTCCCTCCGCTGATCTTCGTATCTTAGGTTTGGAAATAAGTTTTTTTTCTTTAACAGGGACGTGAGCAGTCAGACATTCTGGGCTTTTGGGTGTCATTGACTTCAGACTCACTGGGGCTAAAAGGCATAACCTGTGGATGGATTGCAAGTGGCCTGGCATCAGCTCTGTTGTCCTTAATACCTTTAACTGGTTTTGGTTAGCCTGGACTAGCCTTTAACCAGAAGGATGTGTTGGCTCAAGAGGGAATGATGAGGAGCATAGCTGATACATATTTCTTCCTATAGGATTTTCATGACAGGGGGGCACTGAGTGGCTCAGTCAGTTAAGCGTCTGCCTTCAGCTCAGGTCATGATCTCAGGGTCCTGGGATCAAGTCCGTGCTCAGTGGGGATTCTGCTTGTCCCTCTCTCTCTGTGATCTCTCTCGCTTTCACTGTCTCTCAAATAAATAAAATCTTTTTTTTTTTTAAAAGAGGATTTTCATGACTGGTGCTAAAAAGTGGGAGGTAATGGAAAGTAATAGATCTAAAGGGGGCAGAGGGAAGGCTGCCTCTTAACTTACATGAGAGGAACAGTATGTTTGGCATCCACCTCCTACTTTATAGCTGTTACAGTTGTAGAGAAGTAGTATATACCCATGAGAATTTTATAAGCAATCCCAGTGTTGTTTCCTCCAGACTTACTTAAACTTTACTGTCTACTAAAACATGTAATTTGACCTTTGTTTAAGGATAAAAAAATATCAGTGGGGTAGCATAAACCATATTTATTTAAAGCACAAGGTTAGTATATGAGTGAATGAAGCACCACAGCTACAAGATTGGAACTGAAGTCAAATTTAGGAACCATCTTCCTATCTGGAAGGCACTGTATAGATGACTTGCCATAAAGTATGGTTCAATTCAGGAAAGGAAGATTTGGAAAATGGATGTCTGAGTTATCCAAGATATGGTTAGATACTATATAACATATGATATCTTTTGGTGAGATTTCTTATTCTGTTTTCTCTAATATTTTGATAACTTTCGTAGTACCTGACACCAGATTATTAAACAAAAATGAGCATGCTTATATTTTCTGGAGCGTTGGAGACAAAGTGAAATTTATTATTTGAAGATGGTATTGGGGCACCAGAGATGAGAGAAGATAATAGGCAGAGACAATTGCAAGAATTTAAAATGTGCATTAGAGCATTATGGGCAATTTTTGTTAGCCATCCAAAGTTTTGTGATGCTCTAATGCTAAACCAAATTACTTAATTAGTTCTTTTTAGAAATAGGTTGTCTTATCATTTTGGTTGAAAAGTAAAATGAACTTTGAGGCTTGGTTTTGCTGAAACTGTTAAATATATCTGATCTAACTGCATTGCTTTATCCTTAGCAAGTAACAATATACATCCGTAATTTTCACAATATACAAGGCAGGTGCAATTATCTCCATTTTCAGATGCAAAAACCAATATTAAGATAAAGTAATCCAGTTGAAGTCACTCAACTGGCTAATAGCAGAGACAGACTTTGAACTCCATCTATTTGAGACCAGGACTATTCTCTAAGACTTTTCCCCTGATGACAAATAGTATTTACCACAAAGAAAAACATCATAATTTTCACATAATTTCTTATCCCAGCAATAAATGCTTTTACTATTTTAGAGGATATTGTTCATTATTGGTTTGAGAAAGTGTTCAATTAGCTTATTTAAAGCTTGTGAAAAGCATATGGGAAGTATTGAAATTGTAACATCTTTTCTTCTATAATGGGGCTTAATAACCTAGACCCTCACATTAAATGGTTAGTTACTTGCAAATGTAGAATTTAGACACACATATAACTTACTTTGAAAATACAAGCTGTCATTTGAAAGCCTGATTTGTTCCATGCACAGTCTCTCCAAACATTTCGGTCATGTTGCACCCTGGTACAGAAGGATTTGTGGATTTCCCCGTGCTTGCAAACATCCGAGCACATCTCCTCTTTCTCCATTCTGGCTCTTGCCTTACCAGTGACATTAGTCCCTTCCCAGGGACTCAAAGTCACTGTTTTTTGGTCCTTCCTGGCCCTTCTTAAGTATGTTAGTACAGGGAAAGTTCCTTGCTCAGCACAGACCCTACTGCCTGCTAGCACTCACTGTGAACCCAGTTGCTTCATCTCTATAGTTAAGGTATTAGATGCATTCATTTAATACCCCCTCTAGCTCTGACATTGTGTGATTCTCACTGCTTCTGGGGAGACCGTGACTGTCCAGCACACACCAGTGACCCAGGAACAAGTTGGTGTCTGTACAGGTTCCCTGGGTTGTGATACCCACCCTCCTGTTGGAATTATGTGAGAAGATCAAGGTGAAGGACCCAGTGGGGCTTGCAGTCATGAGGTGCTCATCAGAGTGGAGGATGGATAGCGTGTGAGTGTGCAGTGGAAGTGACTGGCAGAATTTAGCCAAATTGCACCAATGTTCAGTGAATGCCTGGAAGTAATTCTTGAGGCCCAAAGAAAGTTCAGTAGGAGCAAGGTGGCACAAGTGGAAAGGTGGCCAGGAGGTTTGGCTCAAGAAGGGAATCTTGGTAGTGAGCTCTTAGAGGTAGAGCAATTCTAAATGGTGCCAGGTGTTGGAATGGAGATCTTTAGGATGGCAGCGGTCAGAACACCTCCATGGCAAGTTTTAGAAGGAAATTGATCACGTTAGTTCAGTGGAACATAGGGGAAAGCATGTAAGGTTTAGTGTTACAGCTGGGTTCAGGTCAAAAATTCAAATAATAGCTTAGTGCTATGGGCATCTTTGACTCTGTGTATGAATCGGTAAACACCCATCTCAGAGGTTCTCACCAAATCAGGTAGTGCATATAAAGGCCTGAGGAAATCAATAAAGCACTGTGTAGATCCGCCGGTGGTTGTTTGGTCCTTGTGGATGTGGCCTCATTCTGAAACCCCTTCCTCTCAGTTCTGCAAACTGAGTATAGACTGGTAGCAGGGTCTCCGCTTCTACATCTCTTCTACCCTACCAACTTCTTTTCCCTTTCCAGCCTGTCTGTTGTACGTAATGGATCTCGGACAAAAAATGTTCCGAAGAAGCCACTTGATATCTGCTGCTTGATGTTTGTCTCTGTGAAAGGGAATGTGAACTGAGGTTTACTTTGTTGCCTCCGTAAGAGATTTGGAGTTCATAGGAACTATGCATAACCATTGTTTGGACTTCAGGAAGATCCTTTTTATGACCTTTCAGTGGAGGTTTTTCTTCTGTTTACTCCCATTCGAAGAGCTGCTGTTTGGATTAGTGGTGGTACTTTTGGAATTTACACAGAAGAAAACATACTGTTTACTGAGTCTGGGAGTCTTAAAAGGCTTCTGTTCTTCCCACAGTGATGTTAAAAAATTCAGTGTTGTGCCACCATTAGAAAATTCTTAAAGATAAGGATATTTCCTCTAAGGAAAACAAGGACTTTTGGTTTTAGGCCCCTCTAATTCAGACTTGGAATAGTAAAAATAGTTTGCTTGCATCAAGTATATAAAAGCAGGCTTTAAAAAAAAAGGCAGGCTTTTTAAAAGAGGGTGGAGAAGAGAGGAAGCCATTAAGGGCCAAAGGGGAAAGAAATATTATATAGGTGTGCCCCCACCTAAAGACTATCCCATTATTAAAAAACGACAACAACAACAACTTTTGAACTTGAAAAGGTAACGGAGGTAGAGGGAATTCACTGATCTATAAAAAGAATCATTAATAAATATTTCCAAGTCCTTTTTAGATAATTATTTAAATTCAGGCTGGTGGCAATGAAGCTTAAAGCCTCAATGTTAGAAGTGAAGATTAATTGAAGATCAATCAAAAGTAGAGATTAAACATGTATGAAAACTTAATGTTTGGAAAGGCACAAGAATTTAACTTGCATGTAATGGTTTAGGACCCTGTCCTTAGAGCAGAAGTAACTTGGAGAAGAGAAGCCTGAGGTGAGAGCCAGCTTGAGGTTTGTGAAGGACGCTCACATGAGAATACTATCAGGTCTGTCTTTCGGGATTCATGGGACACGTGATTGAACTTGTAGATCTATAGCTGTGAAGTAGGAGACTGTAACTCATGTGGTCCAGCCATCCACATGCTTGCAGAGCAAGTAGGCCGCTGCGGGGCATCCGGCATCCCCAGGCTGAGTACCGTGGCATTGCCAGGGGTGTGGTACAAGGGGAAGTTCCTGGGTCTTCCAACTTGGTTTTTTGGGAAGGAACTTGAGATCTGTACTTGAAAACAGTTCTCCAGGAGAGTGTGATGAACCAGGTTGGGAAACCACAAGGCTAGACAGTGTCTAGGAAGAGGTGGTGATAAACATGGAGATGGTCAGCATATTAGTCTATAAAGTTGCTTTACATTCTTAGTTTTTCCAGAGTCTCTCAGTTAAAATTTATTCAAGTACAGGGTAGAAAATAGTTAAGAACATATGGTCTACTTAGAGTCAGACTGCCTAGATTCGAATTCCGTCTTTATCACCTATTGGCTATGTGTCTTTGGGCAAGTTGCTTAACTTCTCTATTTCCTTACCTGCAAAATAAAGATATTAACAATGCCTACTGCCAGAGTGGTGTATTACTTGAGTTATTGTTTGTAAAAGACTTGAAAATCGTGCCTGGCACATAGTAAGCTCTCAGGAAGTATTGCTGGTACAGCAGCAGAGCAAGGATCTTGAGGTTCACGTGAAGGCCTCAGGAGTCCTCGGCCTAGAACCTGAAGAGAATGCCAGTATGTCAGGGCTTGGAAGGAGTGCCAGTTTTCAGGTTAGATGTACTGCACGTGAAGTACATATTTGGTGAAATGTCAAATCTATAGGCCAGTAATAGAAACAAGTGACTTTGCCATTCTGCTATCTAGGTTAGGAACCTTGACTCCTCTCTCTGTTGAATCACCATTTAATCCTTGCTTAAAAAAAATTCTCAAATAATCCTCCTTCCTCTCTAATTCCTCCTTCCACTGCCCTAATATATGCTGGTTGCCTCTCCTACCCTGTCCCTGCAACCAGTTGTCCTGTGCCAGGCTTGGTGCTGCCACAAGAGATTTTATCTAGCACCTAGGTTGGGCAGGGACCTTGGTGAACTAGGGGGGCTCCAAGGGGGACAACGTGTATCTCGACTCTGGGGGTCATGGACTGCATGTGGCTAGATCTTTTCAACAGAAGCCAAAAATTCAAATTTGTATATAAATCCCCAGAGTTTTAAACTTTCATAATTAATTCAAATGTTTCACAAACAGAGCATGCTTATGGGCTAGCAGGTGTCCAGCCACGAGTTTGCGCCTTCTCTCAATGTCCGAGTCTAGGCACATGAGACCTTTCATAAGAGCCCTCCTGCTTGCCTTCCAGCCCCACCTTGTTACACTCCCTGTATCACACTTGAAGCTGCCCTTAGAGCTGGTGGTTCTTTTGAACCTCATTACACTGGTGCCTCTGCCCCTATTAGTAAAATCCTGGCTGCCTGGAATGCCTGTTTTGACCTCCTCACACTTGACCTGGCAAGTCTGACCTTTACATTTTTGGGGAAATATCTGAGCCCTAGGCACTGTGCTGCGGTGATGGGGGGGTTGGGGATAGTCCTTGCCCTGAGTGCCTTTGCAGTCTCTGGCTCAGGTGTCATATCCACAGGGGGTCTTCTTGAAGACGCCTTCTGCAACTTACCTTAGCAAGATTCTGCATCCAGTTCTGATGTGTGTGCGTTTTTCCACACTGTCAAGCACTTCTCAGATACCAACTGGGTGTCCTACAATTCAACTGAGTCCTGATATGATCTTCCCGGAGGTAGCATCAGATCCCACAAGTCAAGAGCTCAGTCCCACGAGACTGCCCTCCACTTCAGATACCAATTTCTAGCCCATGTTATTACCTGTACTTCTGGTTGACCGGCTATAAATCAGAGGTTCCCATGACCTCCTCCTTGGGTATGATTAACTTGCTATGGTGGCTCCTAGAACTTAGGAAACCAGTTGACTCATTAGATGATTGATTTATTATAAAGAATCTCAAAGGATACAAATCAACAGCCAGATGAAGAAATAGATAGGCCAGGCTGTATGGGAGGAGCTCTGGAGCCTCCATGTTCTCTGATCCTGCCATTCTCCTCTGAATTTCTACATATTCACCAACCCAGAACCACTACACACCCACTAGAATAGCTAAAAGTAAAAGGACTGAATAAACAAGAATTGGTGTGAGTGTGGAGCAAATGGAATTCTGATAACCCACTGGTGCGTGTGTACAATTTTTCAACCACTCAAGAAAGCAATTTGACAATTTCTTAAAAGTTAAACGTACACCCACTGTCTCACCTTGCCATTCCAAACACTCACACGTTCAGCACAGCTTTATTTACAACAGCCAAAACCTGGAAAAAACCCAGATGCCCATCAGCAAGTGAATGGATAAACAGACTGTGTTATATCCATACAATCGAGTACTCCACGATAAAAAGGGTATTGATGTGTGCCAAAACCAACGTGGATGCATCTCAAAATACGCTGAGGGAAACAAGATAGAAAAAGTCCAGAGTGTATGATCGCATTTATATAAAACTATGAAATGCAAAGCTATCTTTAGTGACAGAAGGCAGATCAGTGGTTGCCTGGGGTTGGTGAAAGTGGGAAGGGGCTGAGGAACTTTCTGAGGGTCATGGATATGTTCACTCTCTTCATTGTAACGATGGTTTCACAGATGTATAAATGTCAAAACATTTTCTGTCTGCGTAAAATGTGAAGTTGATTATATGACTATTATACCTCAAAATTTAAATAAGAAAGACAGGACTGATATTTATTTGATCTTGTCTATTGTCCTAGAATACACCTTATGATAGGTGCTTATTAATTATGTCCTGAAGTGAATTTTTTTAAAAAGTTGGGTGTGGGAGAAAGTGGGTTAGGAAAACACCTGAGGAACCACTGCATAACGAGTTTACAGTTGAAGCTTCGTTTATTCGGATGAAGGCTGGCTGGGACCACCTTTCCTTTTAAATTAGTCGAGCATTTATTTTCTTGTTTTTAATAGACTTGTTTCTGGAAGAAAGACTAAAATAGAGCTGTGTTTGGGGCACCTGGGTGACGCAGTCAGTTGGGCATCCAACTTCTGGTTTCAGCTCGGGTCATGATGTCCGGGTCGTGAGATCGAGCCCTGCATCAGACTCCGCACTCGGTGGGGAGGCTGCTTGAGATTCTTTCTCTTCCTCTACCCTTTCTGCTCATGCGCTCTCTCTCTCTCTCTCAAATAAATCTTTTTTAAAAAATTTAAAAAATATAAAATAGAGCTGTATTTTAGCTCTGACAGAGCCTTAGGCTTGTATACCTTTATGCTCAGGGGGGCCTGAGGTACAGGAAGGCAAATCCCACTTTTTATAGGTGAGTAGACTGGGCCTGAATATTGTAGAAAACAGGCTGATACCACAGTGTAGCCTTTACCTAAAACGGTTTCACTTTTATTAGCTATCCTGTTCGTTACTGAGTTCTGTGTGGCAGATGCTTTCTCCAGGTCACACCGCCACTCCAGTTTATCTTCCTGCCTGGTTCTGAGAGAGGAGGATGTTCATTCTCACTTTCAGGAAACCTGAGTAGCCACTGAATACAAATTATTCTGAGTCGGATTCTCCTAAATATCATACCTCGGTATTTCTGCTGGAAATGACCTTAGGCACTTTGTCTTTGGATCCTTATACTGATGTTTTTAGGAACTCCAAGTGAGATCAAATGTATCCATACAATAGAGTACTCCACAATAAAAGCTGGGTTGACTTTATTTTGAGGGTTGACCAGGAGGATGTGATGAACCAGTTACTTGAACCTGGCTGGTCAGGTCCCACAGCACACCTGGGTGTGGAGCAGAAGAGACTGTGGGAAGAACAGCAGGAACTATTCTGAAGGCCAGTTTGGGTGGTTGGAGGGGGATCAGTACCCGCATCACAGCAGACCCAGACCCTCTGGACTGTGTTTGAGGGACATGAAGTTTACCTTTAACATAACATCTGTCTAGTCTGATGGGATTGGAGATAAGTCTTTGTTATGGAAAATTTCAGCCATATGTAGAAGTTGGAAAAATAAGGGGATTCATTATATCGTCCCCTAGCTTAGATTTCTTACACAGTCATTTTATTTTAAAAATTTAATGACTATCAATAATATGCCATTAATATAATGAGAAAAGACTTATTCTGAGACATTAATGGTTTAAGCTCACGTTTCTTCAAATAAACTTTTGAAAATATAAACATCATGTTAAAACCATCTGTAAATACATGTGTGGATAAATATAACAATTGATCGTTGCTGTTGTTTTTTAATTGCTGATTCTTAATGCTGGTAACTTAATATTGGAAGTCGCAGCAGGAGTCAAGGGCCCCAAGGAAAGGCCTCTGGAGGGAATTCATTGCCAAGGGCTGTTTCCTCAAACTTCCCTGTGCACAGACTGCACGGCACCTTCCAAACAATAGTCTCCAAACTGACTTGGCAGCTGAACTCTGTGTTCAAATGAAATCTTCAGCACCCCAATATTGAAAACAACCACAAAGCTAAAAGGAATGAACAGCTTACCTCTCCAGGCATTTTGGGTTTGATAGCAAATGCCTGATTGTTTGCAGGAAGCTGTAAACACTTGCAGGAGGCAGAGGACGCTTTAGAAACTGTGGTCTTACTACATTTCTCTCTTACACAGGGATTTAATTTAGACTCTGTCCCTACTCCCATTAAAACACACACACACACACACACACACACACACACAAATGACATACTGTCTATAGAACGTCTAGAATTTCTATGGATACTCTTCGTTCTAGGTTATTTCCAAAGCTGCTCTTATAATGTTGCTCCTTCTATTTAGAATGATAGTTATTAACTAAAATTTTTTTATTAAAGTAGCTAAACATTTAAAACTGAGATTTGTTCATGCCTGAGTATATCTTGACCTGCACAAAATATATTGCCAAACACGTTGTGCACAAATCAAAGGTTTTATGATGTAACATGCTTGTTTTTTATTTTTTTTATATTTTTATATATATTTTATATTTTTATATTTATTTATATTCTAAAAGAATTCTTTTTTTTAAAAAAGATTTTATTTATCTATTTGACAGAGGGAAACACAGTGAGAGAGGGAACACAAGCAGGGGAGTGGGAGAGGGAGAAGCAGGCTTCCCGTGGAGCAGGGAGCCCGATGTGGGGCTCGATCCCAGGACCCTGGGATCATGACCTGAGCCGAAGGCAGATGCTTAACGACTGAGCCACCCAGGTGCCCCTATATTCTAAAAGAATTCTATAGTAAGTTCGTTTGTGACATGAAAAGATAGCTGCCTAGCTTATCTGAGGGTAACTTACTTCTGACCTATGTGAATCCGAATGCACCCACACTTTGGTGTTAGGAAGTTCGTTTCTACCTCTAGGCATTTTCTCATTAGTTGCCCATGTGGGATTTGTAAGAAAGAAGGGGGGAAAACCCTAATGCACTTAACTGATTATCCTGACCTACCTTCTACCCTCCTGGTTGAGTGGATGGTAATGTCAGTAATAAGGAGGAAGCAGAGGCACTCAGCAGATCACACGGTGCCCTTTGCCCTTGTCTGACTTACACTCTGCTCCTGAAACCCTGTCTGCCCAACCCCCAGCCTTTCAGCGTCGTGAAAAAACTCCCAGCTAATCGCAAGAGATGCAAATGTTGGAGATGCAAAAGAATAAAATTAATAAAAGCCAGGGTATGGATCCGCCTACCCAGCATACATTTTAAAAGTTATTTATTATAGATGAAGCATTTATAAGCCAGCCTCCCTCAGGTTGGTAAGTAAGAGAAGCCGGGTAGGGGCCTTTCCCATCCTCTTCCCTGCCCATCTTCTTAGGAGCCAGATGCTCAGTTAGGAGTTGTGGCTCCTTTCTAAGGGAAACCATTTGCAAAGTCTGGTTCGAGAGGGGGTAGATCAAACTGCAGAAAACAAAAATGCTGAAGAATTAGGTTTTGCATATCTACTCTATACATCTCCGGCCCCCCAAAACACGTTGTGTTGGAAGAAGAGCGAAATATTCGGGCATGGTGTACACACAGTACACATGTCCTTTTTGACCTCTCAATGTTTCTCCTGTCTCCTGGGAATAGATAGGCAATACTTCCATGAGCAATGCTCAGTGGGCTCTGCCTGAATTCTCTGGTTTCACTCCAGAAGATAAATGACAGCGCTCTGGCCATCCATCATAGTCACATGATGCAACTAGAGCATCAATTTAGAGGTGTAGGTGGAGGGCAGAGTTTTCCCCCTAATTAGCTTAAGACTCCACCTTTCCCCTTAATTCCCAGCCTCTCCAAAGGTCTTAATATACTGACAGGATATCTGTGTGTTCCCCTTTTGGTGAATTTATTGGCATTACCTCATCTTTTTGTTTTGACATGTGCAAAACTTAAGTATGTCTGCCCCAACCCCCATAGACTAACCTTTACTTAAAAAACAAAAAAACAAACTTTCACATATATTCATTAATTTGGCAAAAGTATCTTGGCAGTAATGAGAGGTTAAAAATTCACTTACTCAAAATTGTCCTTCTGAGTACCAAAATATCTACTCTTAAAAATTTGTAGCTTGAATTCTAAGGCATGTGTTTACAGCTAAAAAACATAATAGTAAAGTCTATCAGGGAAAGACAATTTACGGAACATTTTGTTGACTCCGCTTAGGATCGGCACTAATGCTTTGTAACTGATGAAGCTTTATGGAGGAGAGGGAAAGGCTCTGCTCTTAGAGTTTGCTGTTTTATTTTTATTGATGTAAGACCCAGCCACTTGTTTTTGTAATGTTAAATATGAACCAACCACCTGAACCTGGGCTCCTGCCATGAAAAGCTGAAGATAACGCTAATTACAGCCATGTTCATTACCAGTGTACTTGGAGCCTTAAAGCAGAGGAACTTGTCCATAAAAATAATAGCTCCTATTTATTGAGCACCGACATTGCTTGACAAGGTGGTGGGGCCTTTTACACATATTCCTGGTTTCACAACCACCTACTATCTCATTATCTTCATTTTATAGATGAGGCCACCGAGGTGCGTAGAGTAGACACCTTAAGTAAAATCATACAGCTAGTAAATGGCAAATGCAGGCTTTCAACCCTTATCTCGAGGAAAAATCCCCCAGTCAGGGTTTCCACTTTGTCACCTGTGTTGTCTATAAACTGGTCAAAAACTGATCACACACAAGAATAAAAACCTTGTGAATTGAACTATTGTGTGTTCACCAGGGGACCATGGCTGAACTTCTCTCAGAGCCTTTAAATACATTTATTTTTGAAATACCTTGTAAACACTCATCCACCTTGTTGATATTTTTTTTGAATGGCTACTGTGTGCCTGGTGCTCTGCTGAGTTATAGCTGTAACTCATGAGCCCTGTCCTCAAGGAGCCTAGTCTGTTGGGGAAGACCGATAAATTCAGAATTACACTCAGGTTTGCAGTGGGAGGATGTCTGGGTGCCATGGGAACCATGAGGGAGGGAGACTGTGTCAGATGGGAAGACTGACAGATCCTGGGGACGCCGCGTTCCACCTGCACTGGGCAACAGGATGACAAAGGCCAATGGAGACACAGTCACCAAGGTAGGAAGGAAACCTGTAGGAAAAGTTATACTAGATAGAGCAGGGCTTAGTCAACTTTTTCTGTAGGGTCCGATAGAAACTATTGTAGGTATTGTGGGCCGTTTGACCTCAGTCACAACTACTTAACTCTGCCCTTATCACAGCCAAAGCACATCATCTCTATGTCCATGAATGGGCATGGCTGGGTTCCAGTAAAAGTTTATTTATAAAAACAGGCAGCAGGCCGGGTTTGGCTGATGGGCCATAGTTTCCTGATCCCTGGAATAGGCGAAGGAGAGGGACTTGTTACCAAACAGGGTATGACCACAAAGTAACAGTTTTAACTGAACAACAAAGAAGTTGGTGGCTACTTTGGGAGATGTGTGTGGTTATTCTATTCCCATGTAGCATATTTTAGGCATTTAGTAAGGATTTGTCAAATGACTAAACTCTGACTTCTAGTTAGCCTACAGGTTGTAGGCAATCTGGTAGTGAAGGAAGAGGGGAATGTGGTAGGAGTCTGAGTCTGATTCAGTCTAAATGAAATATGTCTAGATTACTTGATCTGTTTTGAAGAAAAACAAAAATAACATGTTTGAAAGCTTATTCTTATTTTTAAAAGGATTTACGATGCTGGCCACCTGTTTGGGGCCCAGTGGGCATTCTATTGTTTTTGGTTTTGTCTTTTTGTAGGGGGGAGGGGAAGTGCTGGTATTTAGTGTCCCAAAATATTCAACTAATTGACGCTGAAGAAAGTTTTGATCTCTTATTAAAAACCTGAGCATCTGTATCATCTACAGGGCACAGGCAAAATTCTTGACAATGAAGGCTTGAACTTCAAGGTACCCATTTATTTGTTGGTATAGGTGATTTTAGTAACCTCTCATTGACATAAGAGTATTTGTGCTTCATTGCACACTATTCTTACTTCTGAACATCTAGGATAACAATACAAACCAGCTCTATTGTTTGAGTTACAGTGACAATAGTCATCCACAGTTCAGTCGTACAAATAAAAATTAGTCTCAGCAATTCAGCTTAGTGATCTTTTAGGGGGTACCAAAATGAAGTGTTTTGTCCCGTATTGGGGAAGGCAGGGCCTATCTCTGGCAGCGATGCGGGGGCACAAGGCTAATGGGAAGGTAGGCTTTGCATTTGTTTTAAAATGAGGATCTTCCTGGAGTGCCAGCCCCTGACACCCTAGTCGCAGGTGGGCCTTCCCAAACCTTGGGTGACCCGTTTTCTTCCCTTCAGGACTGAGGTGATCTCTTCCTGGATGAAGCCTTCCACTGAAGCCTCCAGACAGAGTTTGTCCATTCAGTAAAGAGTCAGCTGCTTCTGTCAGGCACTGTGCTCAGGACAAAGATGTAAAGGTAGACAAGTCCTAGTTCCTGTCCTGGGATTCCTTACTTGTAACAGATATCAAGAGACTACACAAGGTCCTGTTCTAGTCCCCGTAACTGGTTAGACCTCTGACAGAGGCAAGAGGTCTGCTAGCAAGCATTTGTGGTTGGTATAGGTTTTATAGCAGGAGCTTAAAAGAGAGGCACAAACTTAAAGGCCTGGGTGCAGCTAGCCAAGTGGAGGTTGGGGGTGGGAGGGAGCTGGGAATTGTGTTCTGGGGAGGGTGAGGGGTTTGTGTGCCAAGTCCCAGGGTTGCAGGGTTGAGCATGGTGATTTGGGGGTACTATGGGTGTTTCAGCCTGGCTAAACCAGGTGCCAGGTGGGACATGGAGAGACGGGAGGGGTTATGTACAGTGACCGATATTTTTTTAAAGATTTTTTTAAAAATTAATTTAATTTATTTATTTGACAGAGACAGACACAGTAAGGGAGGGAACACAAGCAGTGGGAGTGAGAGAGGGAGAAGCAGGCTTCCTGCGGAGCATGGAGCCCGATGTGGGGCTCGATCCCAGGACCCTGGGATCATGACCTGAGCTGAATGCAGACGCTTAACGACTGAGCCACCCAGGCGCCCCCGTGACCGATATTTTTCAGAGAGGGGCAGGACCTGCATTGAATGAGTGGTCTGAAAGAAGTGCCTGGCTGTGTGTGGAGCGTGGCTTAGAGGGAGATGAGACTAGAAGGAGAAAGAACCTTCAGCAGACTGAAGAGATCTGGAGAGAGTGGCTGATGAACTGAGTGTTGATTGGGGAAGTAGAAATTCCGCAGAATTTAGGTGCTAGAGTTGACACAGGTGGTGGGACGGACAAAGTGGGAGGAGTCAAGGCACAGACCTGGCTTGCTGCTGATCTCCCAGATCTCACTGCATCTGTGTTCTAGCGCATGTCACATTGTATTTGAAGTGCTTCCTTTCGAGGTTGTCAAGTTGGACTGAAGCTATTCAGGGAGGTTGCATCAGGTGCATCCAGCATGAGAGAGCATGCAGGGTGACTCAGTTAAGGGCCACGGATTGAACAGAAAGTTCTGTGGATGGAACCAAGAGGGGAGCCCTGAGCACAGAGGATTGGGCGTCAGGTGGTGTCTCCCCATCCTCCACTCTGGTGTCCTTTGTGGGCTTTGAAAGCAGGCCTGAGGGAATGAGCAGGGGGCATGTCAGGCCTTGGCCACAACCCACGGCACTTTTCAGGGCTGCTTGGTGTGTGGCTTTGTGCTTTTGTGCATTCACACCATGGTGCACAGCCTAGTATTTAGAGTCTGGAATAGGGAGACAGGCTGGGAGGAGGGACACAAAGAGACAATACCCCCGCACAACACATTTTGCCTTGGCTGCCTGGGTCTCTTATGTTGTGTTCTGTGCCTGAAGGGGACTTGGGAAGTGGGGGGAAATGAATGATGCACCCTGCGGGAAACGCTTTAGTGCTCAGCAGGACTTGGGGATTAGTTGGGGTGTCCTCTTCCGGACAGAGTAGCCTCTGGTGAGAGAGTTACAGGATTGTGAGTGATGGGGGTAACAAAGGGAAGTAGCCGGGCCATTGCGAGTGTGTGTGAAAGACAGCACATGTCTGGAATTGGAAACTGGCCTTACTCTTTCGGCCGGCAGTTTGAGAACGTGTAGGCCCAGTGACTGCTCCCACCTCCTCTCTGTGCCCTGGGAAGGACTGTCAGCCAGCTCTCTCTCTCTCTCTCTCACCGGACATGCTCTGACATGAGACTGTCAAGACCATGGGCAGCTTGTTGGTCTAGCTAGCCCGTCCTCCTTCGTTACGGGTCTGCGCATTCTTTGGGTGACATTATTGTTCTTATGACTGAGTATTTTTATCAGGGCACTGTGGGCTGCGAGCTGCCTGAAGGTCATGGTGGTTGTGAGCCTTTCCTGAAAGCTGTGGACATGGTCATGGCCATGATGCGTAATGTGTCACACTGCTTCCTCAATCAGAGGTATCAGATTTTGTTGGCTCTCGCTTACAAGCCACCTGGGGCACTGTGTAACTCTTAGGACAGTGCTCCCATTCCGTTTCCTATTGGAATGCCTGGTGGCCTCCTCTCTTACCAGCCGGCTAACCCTACCAGCCGGCTAACCCTAGCTCCCAAGGACTCTGATTTTTCTCCTGTTTATTCCTAGATCCACGAGTTTGCTTCCTCTCAGGAAGGTGAGGGAGCTGTGGGGTGGTCAGTAGGGAGCAGAGACCCTAGGAAAAAGTGGCAGATCGGAACAGCGATGACCCAGCACATGAGAGCAATTTCAGTTCCTGCAATCTTCTAGAAAACAGTCTTGGCGAGGTTATTCTAAGATACAGGTCAAAGAACCTTTTTACTGGGGAGCGAGCCTCACGGAGTAGAATTCTAAATGCAGAGAAACAAGCAGACTCCAGAAGGAAGGATGAACACAACAAACACAAGAAGATATATTTGGGAAGAATGAAAGATGAAATTGATTAACGTAAATCAAAGGTAAAGACAAATCCGAATTGAGCGGAAAAGAGAAGCAGTAGCAGGAAGGGAGGGTAAAGCTTGGAGCAAGATGGGTTTTTTTGCTTTTTCTTTCAGCAACAGTTAGAGCAGACGGACACTGTAGAAATTGTGCAATCTGGAAAGTACAGGAATGTCCCCCTCGGAGCTCCATGTGTGCAGAAATTGCATTTTGTCTAGTTTTGTGTTCTGTGCCCGGGATTCTGCACCTTGGCATTCAGTGTGTGTTGGTGCGTGACTAGTAGGAGGAACAGGTTTTCGGAGGAAGGGGCTGGGAGTTGAGAGAATGAAATCTCAAGTGGTGGGGCGCCTGGGTGGCTCAGATGGTTAAGCGTCTGCCTTCAGCTCAGGTCATGATCTCCAGGTCCTGGGATCGAGCCCCACGTTGGGCTCCCTCCTCAGCAGGGAGTCTGCTTCTCCCTCTCCCTCTTCCTCTGCCTCTCCCCAATGCTCCTGCTCTCTCTCTCTCTATCTCTCTGTCTCAAATGAATAAATAAAAAATTATTAAAAAAAAAAAATCTCAAGTGGTGATACATGTTCCCCGAACTGGTGGAGATTTTGTGTTTGAATAATGGCGAAGTAAAAAAAGAAAAACAACAAAAAAAGATGGTTCTATTTAGAGGCTTACATTTTTGTTGTATATGTCTAACAGCTGCATGCTAACATAGCAAAGCTGTCTGCAGTGTGCGATTTGTTTGGTTTTAAAAGATCAGGCTACATGTGGCAGTTGAATGCTTTCCAAGAATGGTATGAAGCCTTCTCTCTGGCCTTCCCTGGAGAGGAGTCAGGTCATAGAGCTCTGTCTGATGGTGGCTGTCAGCAGCAAATGTCCATGTGGAAATTATCTAGGGATTTAAGATTAGTGAGAAGGAAATGTGTACCATGCTGCTTGGCCAAGAAAGGGGTCTGGCTTTTCTTGCCTTTTAGCATTGGATATGTGTGCATTCTCTCTCTCTCTCTCTCTCTCTCTCAATTGATAAAGATTGATTATATATGTAATTTATGTACCCACATAATTTTATTTACTAATGTATTCTTATTGAGAGATCTAGTAGGGTGTTAGTTATCAAATACTGGTTTTTAAATGCCAGATGTTAGTAAAATGCACTTCACTAAGCTGTCAATATGTATTATTGCTAGATTCATTTGGAATCTTATAGCATCTTAGGGACATTCTCTTAGAGAAGCCGTGTAGGAATTAAAAAATTGTAGATACTTTTTTTTCATGTTTAGGTTCTGATTTTTTTTAAAGATTTTATTTATTTGAGAGAGAGTGAGACAGAGAGAGAGAGAGAACTCGAGCGAGCATGAGTGGGCAGAGGGAGAGGGAGAAGCAGGCTTCCCGCTGAGCAGGGAGCCCAATGCGGGGCTCGATCCCAGGACCCTGGGATCATGACCTGAGCTGAAGGCAGGCGCTTAACGACTGAGCCACCCAGGCGCCCCTTAGGTTCTGATTTTAATGAAAATCCATAGCAGTGTGCAGTTTCTACTTTTCAGGCATGTGTCCAGCATAACTACTCCCGTTTTTTATGATTTTAAAAATGTTAGTTTTTATGATACATTTGTTTCTAATAAAATGTCTTCATTCATGTGTGCTACAAACTGACTCTAAGCCAGTTGGGTTATTTTAAATTAAGTGGGGTTTGGGATGGCTCTCAGTAACCTTTGGCAGTTGAGGTAGATGAGGGATAGAAGTCTTACTCCTCCACCGTGTTCCCAGCGTGAGTGCGGACTTCTCCCAACCCTCTATGTATGCAGATGCTTCATTGCCTAAGTAGGCATGAAACAGCCACCGCGCCTGTCCTCTGAACTTTCGGATACCCTGACAATACCTTATGTACAAAGTTACTGTGAAGCAGATGTGCCATGTCTGGGGAGCAGAATCCCGCTAACCTAGTCAGGATCCGATGACGAGAAGCCTCCAAGCCGTGGCTGTACGCAGGACTGTTCCAGAATTGAGAAGTGGGCACCATGACACAGGACAAGGTCGGGCTTGTCAGATGCCCCTATCTCACTTGTCCTTGGGTGGAGTGCCTTACCATACTTCTAGTGCATCCACATAGCTCAAACACCACTAATTTCACCAGTGGGAAATCTTTCCTGACCTCCACTAAGCTAATGGACAAAGCCTTCAGTGTTGACAGAGAGGTGAAGAGCTGAAAGTAGCTGCCTCTGGAGTGATACCTTTTGATGAGCAACTTGCAAATGCTAGCCTCATGTCTGGAGTATGGGAGTGCGCGTGCCTGGTTAGGGTGGATACCGGCCCCTAGGGGGTAGATGAAAACTAACACGTCCCTAGCCTTTGGTCTGTGCTAGACTACGTTAAATTATTGTTCTTATAGCTCTTTCTTCACTGGAAATCAGTTTCGTCGTTCAGGGAGCTTCCCTAGTACCAGTCAACCTTGGTTTCTCCTTCCTGTGTTCACTCAGGTCAGGTCTTCCTTTTTGCCTGTGTAGTTAGGTTCATGTGCCCCCAGACATCCTGTTTGCTTTTACCTCAGCAAATTCCACCTTCAGATTCCTCACCACACTTGGCTTTCTCATTCCTGATGCCTTTCTGAATCCCAGCCACAGTGAGTCTGGGAACATACATTCATCAGGGTACACTGGCTGGCTCATACTCAGTATAGGTTTTATGTGTATGTTAAGTGGGGGTGTGTGTGTTAGTCTTCTATTCCTTGCATTCCAGACTAAAATAGAAGGTTTATGATTAGGGCCTCATATGTGTTTCCTAAACTACTCCCACCCGCATTTAGCAGAGCACCAAACTCTAGTAAGTGTTGGGTGAATATCTAAGAGGGAGAATTGGGGAGGAGGAAGAGACGATATGGGCAAATTATGGGAAGGTATATTTAGATGCCCTCTAATGCCTGGTCAGAGTTACTTGTCTGGGAAAAAAAATGTCCTATTTTACTGTTGAGGGCTTAACACTTCACTCTTTCCAGCCACAGCTTTGTCACCACATTCCCTGCCCTAATTTATCCCTCTGTTAATGCCAAAGTATGCGCTACAAGAGCCTACTGAATGTAATAGGTTGTGGTGGCTGCAAGAAAAAGAAAAAAACAAACACCAACCATATGTCCTTTAAGTCAGGTAGAGACTGTATCTTAGAAATCTTTTTAAGTTTTTAATTTTAATTCTAGTATAGTTAACATACAGTGTTATTTTAGTTTTAGGTGTATAAAATAGTGATTCAGTAATTCTGTATATTATTCAGTGCTCCTCCTAAGTGCACTCTTAATCCCCATCACCTAATTCACCCATCCCCCACCCACCTCCCCTCTGGTAACCGTCAGTTTGTTCTTTGTAGTTAAGAGTCTATTTCTTGGTTTGTCTCTCTCTCTCTCTTTTTTGAAGCTCATTTGTTTTGTTTCTTAAGTTCCACATATGAGTGAAATCATATGGTATTTATCTTTTTCTGAGTGACGCATTTTACTTAGCATTATACTCTCTAGGTCCATCCATGTTGTTGCAAATGGCAAGATTTCATTCTTTTTTATGGGTGAGTAATACTGCATTACACACACACACACACACACACACACACACGCATCTTCTTTATCCATTTATCTGTTGCTTTTTTAGTTTTTTTTTTTTTTAAGATTTTATTTATTTATTTGACAGAGAGAGACACAGCAAGAGATGGAACACAAGCAGGGGGAGTGGGGAGGGAGAAGCAGGCTTCCCACGGAGCAGGGAGCCCAATGTGGGGCTCGATCCCAGGACCCTGGGACCATGACTCAAGCCGAAGGCAGACGTTTAACGACTGAGCCACCTAGGTGCCCCTCTGTTTATCTGTTGTTGAACAGTTGGGCTGCTTCCATAATTTGACTATTGTAAATAATGCTGCTATAAACATAGGGATGGATGTATCCCTTTGAATTAGTGTTTTTGTATTTTTGGGGTAAATACCAAGTAGTGCAATTACTGGATTGTATGGCAATTCTATTTTTAATTTTTTGAGGAACCTCCATACTGTTTTCCACAGTGGCTGCACCAGTTTGCATTCCCACCAACAGAGCATGAGGGTTCCTTTTTCTCCACATCCTCCCTGACACTTGTTTGTGGTTTTGATTTTAGCCATTCTGACTGGTGTGAGGTGGTATCTCATTGTGGTATTGATCTGTTTTTCCCTGATGACGAGTGATGTTAAGCATTTTTTCATGTGTCTGTTTGCCATCTGTGTGTCTTCTTTGGAGAAATGTCTGTTCATGTCTTCTGCCCATTTTTAAATTGGATTATTTGTTTTTTTGGATGTTGAGTTTTGTAAGTTCTTTGTATATTTTGGATACTGACCCCTTTATCAGATATGTCATTTGCAAATATATTTTCCCATTCAGTTGGTTGTCTTTTAGTTTTGTTGATTGTTTCCTTTGCTGTGCAGAAACTTTTTATTTTGATGGAGTTTATTTTTGCTTTTATTTCCCTTGCTTCAGGAAAAATATCTAGAAAAATTTTGCTATGGCCAATGTCAGAGAAAGTACTGCCTGTGCTCTCTTCTAGGATTATTATGGTTTCAGGTTTCACATTTAGGTCCTTAATCCATTTTGAGTTTATTTTTGTGTATGGTGTAAGAAAGTGGTCAGTTTCATTTTTCTGCACATAGCTGACTAGTTTTCCCAACAGCGTTTGTTGAAGAGACTGTCTTTTTCCCATTGGATATTCATTCCTCCTTTGTTGAAGATTAATTGAGCATATAATTGAGGGTTTATTTCTGGGTTTTCTGTTCCATTGATCTTTGTGTCTGTTTTTATGCCAGTACCATACTGTTTTGATCACTATAGTTTTGTAATATAACTTGAAGCCTGGAATTGTGATGCCTCCAGTTTTGTTTTTCTTTTTCAAGATTGCTTTGGCTATTTGGGGTCTTTAATGGTTCCATATAAATTTTAGGATTGTTTGTTCTAGTTCTGTGAAAAATGCTGTTGGTATTATATCTTACAAATCTTATCACTGCTGACAGAGATGGCTCTAAGTATGCACACCATTTTTATAGCAAAAATGAAATAGCCTCTAGACATATTCATTTATAAATTTAACAAAAGCATTATCCACTTTTCCCCATTTCTACTTTGTGTGTGTGTGTGTGTGTGTGCCAGACTTGGATTTTGTCTACCCCCCCCCACCCCCTCGAAGAGTAAGTAAGATGAATAAGGAACGTGACCAAAATATGCTATCCCAGGAAGTAGATGATTCCGTATAGGAATAGCCATGGAAAGAGATTGTTAGTAGATCAGCTGACACCAGGAGTTATAGTCTAATGTTTGAAAGCAGCTCCTTTCCTATTCTGAGTGCAGCGGTGGCCTTGAATGGAAAAAACATACCTTGCTTTTTGCTTGACAACTTAATATAAAACTCTTTCCCAGAAGAAATTTCTGTACTGGGCCTTTATATTTAAAATTATTGCAGCCATAAAGGTAGTCATGTACCCAAAGCCTAAAGGAAATCAGGATAGGTCCAAAATAACTGTATACATTCTGTCATCCTTCTATTTCCTTTGTAGTCTTTCTTTATGGGCTCTGGAGGAACCCAGTGGAATTGCCTTAGGCACAGTCTGGTGTTTTCTTGTGTTGCTTAGGCAGAGCATGGCTGATTGGGAGCCACTGATATATGACAATTGGGAACAGTAACATTTTGGGAATAAACATAATTTTTGAAGCCTTACTTCCTCTACTTCTGAAGCATTTTAATAAGTTTGTTCTTTATGACTTTAGGTAAACATGTCAAGTATCCCTAAAATCTGAATGAATTCTGTATGCATGAATTAATGAATGTCTTAGAACATCAATCTTGAGATGTAAGAGCCTGTCAGGAAAACCCAGACCCTTGATACAGAAAATAATCTTCTGTCGGATATACAGCTTCTGTAAAAAGCCTGGTTATACGAGAGGATATTTAAGGAAGGTATCTTAAGAGGCAGTTTATATCAATCCACTTCTTGAAATATTTTAGGATCTGTCCTTGGATAAAATTAGATCACTACAGGATGTGGATGTACACTGCATCACTTAACCCCTCACAGAATGACTTCAGAATCTGACCTCAGATTTAGGCCTCTGAATTTTATAGTCAGTTGTATTAAATAAGAGCATTAGGAAACGCATGTCTGCCTTTTTGTGGCCATGTTGTTAGTGACATTGTGTTTGGGTAATACAGTGGAGATCTCTATAATTCTTCAGGCAAGAGATGTATCTTTAAAGAACTGAATCTTTTAAGAAACAGGTGTTTTTACTTTTTAATGTGGTACTCTTGTTAATTAAAATTTCTGTGACTTCCTCTTTGTCTCAGTTTCCAATAAGCTTAAAAGGCAAGTGTTCTCTTCTTCACAGCAATTATATTTCTCTGTTATGTTAAAAAAAACTTGTGGGTCTTTTTTTTTTTTCTTCAGTTTTTTCACCTCACATTTCAGATGAGAATGAAAAATCTAATCCCATCTCAAAGAATCAAGTTGAAGAAAGTTGAAAAGATCATTATCCAAAGGACTTGGTCCCTCATTTTTTTATACAGGGCAGCAGCCTGAGACAGATTAGAACCATCTAGGAGGCAGGTATAAATAGCTTCTGGGTGTTCTTGAAAGGTGATAGTTTTTCCTTCTGCATAAGATTAAGGAATTTTGTAGAAAGGAGTTAATCTTGTCCATTGGGATAAAGGACAGATAGGTGCCAACTTCCTTACTTATAAAGTTGACCATGCAAAGGATTGATTTGAATTATCCAGCTTATGAATTATCATATTTTGTGACTTTGTTTTATCTTTAGTAGCAGAACTTTTTTTCTTAAAATTCATAGGCTAGCCCATTTTGGCCACATCTTCACTTCATCCCCATTAGCTCCTTCAGATACCAGGAGCAGGTAAGTTGAAAGGTATAAATGGAGAGGAAGTTAAAATCAGAGTACAAAGTGGAAAGTGTGGGATTATTATTTACGTTACCTTCAGTAAGCAAATATTGCCTATGAGTAAGCATTTGGCCAGGTAAATTCTCTCCTTTAAATGGAAGGTGAAGTTCAAACAAGACTGGAGTCTCAAACATCTCAGGTTCCACCTCTGCTGTGATAGTAGGATCCTCATCCAGCAGGCCACTGCTAACAAAAGTCATTTGGTTGAGGTTCTTTTTATAGGTGTGTATCTCTTAAGCCGTTACCACTGGCTCAGATCAGACTAGACCGCAGCTCTGCCTCATTTCACTCAGTAGGTATAACTCTGAAAAGTTGTAGTATAATTCTTATAAATGAGCTCATATTTTAAGTATTCTAGGAAAACCCTTTATTCAAGGGAGCCCCGCTGAGAATCGTTTTGGAAAGCGCTGTGCTTGCAGTAGGCGCTGGATAACTACGCGGATGGACGGATGAGAAGAAGCATCCTTTTGTACACACAACCCTTTCATCAGAGCCATTGTGGTTGGAGGACTTGGGTCCAACTCTGGTTCAGATAAATCATTTAACCTCTCAAGAGCACCACATAAAGTTAGGGAAATAATCCCTGCCCTTCCTATATCACAGAGCTGTTGTGAAGGTCAGATGAGAAAGAGCTCATGGAAACCATAAGGAGCTATATAGGAAGGATTCATAGACCAATTACCTAATTTACCGATTTATTTATTTGTTTGAGAGAGAGAGAGAGAGAGAGAAGAGCTCGCATGAACCAGGGGAGGGGCAGAGAAGCAGACTCCCCACTGATCAGGGAGCCCGATGTGGGACTGAATCCCAGGACTCTGGGATCATGACCTGAACCAAAGGCAGATGCTTAACCGACTGAGCTACCCAGGTGCCCATAATTTACCTATTTTATAAGGTCAGAACAATTCAAGACTAGGGTTCCTCAGAGCACCTGAAATATTTAAATATTTGGAAAATAATTAAGGAAAGGATAGGGGAACAAAGATTTTTTTTATCAAGTCAGGAGGAGAAAATGCTCTAAGATAATTTGAAGTCTCATGGTGTATATATACACATATTGGCCAATGGGCAAACAATACCGTTCCAGTTAGGTGACAGAAAACATCCCAGGTTAGTGGAGTGGACACCGGGTGGGGAGTCTGGGGAGCAGGGTGCTCGGTGGAGCTTGGATGCTACCTTTCCCAAGGAAGTGCCTTCATTTTGCTGCCGAGCCTCAGTTTGCATATCTGTAAAATGAGATACTTGGTTCGAATGACTCCAGGCTCCAGTGTCATTCTAAGCTTGGGTGTCCAGGGCAATCCTACAGGACTGAGTGAGTTGTGCAGTTGTGTAGTTGTGCATGCCAGATGCCAGCACACCATGTCTGCTGCCAGCTTCTGGCCTTTCTCTGTGTTGGCCGAGGGCTGGGTAGACCCTCCCAGGCTGGGGCAACGGAGACGACCGTCCTTGTGGTATCCTTCAGGTGTCTTGTAGAAAGCTGCTGGATTCCACAGTGAGTCTGTGTGCTGTGTCAACTTAGGTTCCTCATTAACCCCTTTAGCTCTATTTCAGTGGTCTTATTCGGAAGAATGTTCTATTCCCCACCCCTCATACCCCTAATCCATCGATTTGAAACTATTCGACTTCCCTTATTAAAAGCAAGTACAGTTTTTTTTTCTTAGAGTACAATATAAAAATGTCCTCTAAGACTTTCTTTCAACCTTAGAACTATTTATACTCTAAAAACTTAGAGTTTTCAAAACTGATAAGAATGTGCCCTGTGATAGCATCTTGGGTTTTGTAATATTTATTTTCAAGTGCATTGTTTAAAGCTTCGTGTTGACACTGGCAGGTACACAACAGGAATGACAATCCACATTTTACAAATGGCCTAAAAGGGGAAGGAAAGCACACAAGGGACAGGGTGAGCTGGGGCTCAGGCTTTGTCTCCTTTATCCTGTTTAGTCCACCTTCTGGATGACACAAAGCCACGTTCACGGACCTGACCATGCAAGCTCCAGGTCAGGCCCGCGAGGGAAGCAAGCAGGGCAGGTCATGCTCTCAGGCCAGCCGAGGAGAGGAAGCCTCACACGACCGACTCCTCGCACAGAGGCCTGGGGCTGCTGACGATTCTGTGTCTCCAACCCCCCTCTTCTGACTCGGAGGGCTGCTCTTCTCACTACATTTCCATTCAGCACTTCCCGTCAAAGCTTTGGGCAATGCATTCCTCTTACCAGCATAAAACACATCATGTTTTAGGGACTTACTGAGGAAAATGCTAGTAAAGCAGGAATTGGGAGAAAGGGGAAAGAAGGAAAAGACGAAGACCAGCACTTGGATGGCCTGCCTCCTTAACCAAGAGTGGGAAGCAGCCCTCATGATGGGAACCTCTCCTGCTTTGTCCGTAAAACCTTAAACCAGCCCCCAGACTCTCTGCTTCTGCCTTGTCACGTGTTGAGGGGAAAGTTACGGACATTTCCACTTCTCATGCTAAGTATTTGTGTAGTTTTTCTGTTTTTGCATATTCGCATTTATCAGTTGCTCTATATGTAAGACTTCCAAATGGATTCACTTTAGTTTTCCAAAATTAATCCACCTTGAATTTGAGATCTCATATCTGACAAAATGCAAAAGATATTATCAGAAAGGAGTTGGGATTCGCCTCCCTTTGGGTAATCATTGTCAGACAGAAGGCAATCACCTTTGGAATGAATCTCCCCTTAATTTCTGCTGGGTTCTTGACGGCCATGCTCTCTGCTCCTGTTTTGCTGCCTGCAAGGGCTGTCTCTGCAGCCCACAGTGGCTCTCTCCCCACTTGGCCTTTCTCCCTCCGTGGGGTTCACCGTAGCACCCTCAGAACTGCCCAGCTGGTTGGAACAGAGACTTTGAATAAACTTCAAGTATTTTTTTTCTTTTTTCTTTTTTTCTTTTTTTAAAGATTTTATTTATTTATTTGTCAGAGAGATACACAGCGAGAGAGGCAACACAAGCAGGAGGAGTGGGAGAGGGAGAAGCAGGTTCTCCGCTGAGCAGGGAGCCCGATGCGGGGCTCGATCCCAGGACCCTGAGATCATGACCTGAGCCGAAGGCAGACGCTTAACGACTGAGCCACCCAGGCGTCCCTAAACTTCAAGTATTTTAATAGTAAATTTTATTTGGTGCATATTTTTTATTTTAGTGTATTTCTGAGGAAAAGAGGTTGAATTTTGAGTAGCTGTCCTCACAGTTGTAGAACTAAAAACCTTTTGTGTTCAAGATCAATAAGTAGAGCTTCTCTGAGGAAGAGAGCTCTGTGTGCACAGGGCTTCATCTGCTGAGCCGGCTTCATAACTTAACATTGAGTGCTGGCAAAATCCTTCGTGACGACTTTGTATATGGCCTAGCATTCTTGTTCTTACACGTAATGCTGATGAGACTGTTCTCAGAAAATCTCAGGACTGCCTCTGCAGGCACGTATGTGAGTGGTTCTCTGGGAACACCCAGTGATCTCCCTGACAGTTGTAGGCTCTGGACTCATCCCTCTTATTTATCTTATCTGCTCAGAAAGGCTGTGGAGAGAGACCAGTGTTCTCCTCTGCCAGTTATCATATTTTAAAAACAGGATAAAAATTGCTGGGAAAGATGAGGAAGTAGGAAAGATTGGTCTGTACTCTTTTTGGTTCCATGGCACCTTCTCTCGGGTTTGAGAGACTATACCTCCATTGAGGTGCAGTGTAGACTCGATTGGCTAGGAACCAGTCTTAGTAATTGTGTTAGCCCTCTTAAACGTATCCTTCTCAGTCTAGATTAATGCGAGAATGAAATGCCATGTTGCCTCGCCTTGGATCTACTGGCAAAACCCATACATCTGGTATTTTTGAATCCATCTTAACCTGGCATTTCATGTGCAGCCTTCATTTGTAATCTTTTGATTTGGTGGTAGTGGTGATGTATATAGCAACGATACTTTAACCATCGTGGTTGTGAACGACTTTTGTCACTGCATCTGTGTGAAATCCAGCCTAGCTTTCTCATCCCGGTGGCTTGCACGGCGCCTGGTTGTGTGGTTGAATATTGGTGGCTCAGTCGCTTTGTTAAAGCCACAAACTTTGGAAGTGAAATCCTCACACCAAGCGATCCAGCTTATGTCGACTCTTCTGTAAATAGTCCGCGCTGGGGGAGTATTCTCTGGCCCCGGGGGAAGGTCAGCAAAGTGGTTGTGAGACAGAGTAATCTGGTCTGGGCCGTGCTGAAAGCTCTTATTGATACGGGATTAGTCTCGGTGGAGACAACGCGCTGTCACATGGCCATCACTGTGATTGAGAGGAGTGAGCTGGGAGGCCAATGGGGGAAGGGGAGGCTGCTGAGTCACTGAGTTCATTAAAAGGCTACCGCACGCGCGGGCAGCAAGACCAACGCCACCACACCCACACCTCTGGGCTGGTTAAGACTCCACTCCATGCCAGGTGAGGGGGACAACGGCGCTTGACAAGGTAGGAACTCGAGAAGCTCACCTCTGTCTCTCCCTCCCTCTCCCCCCGTCTCGGCCTGATACCTCTCACACAGCCCAGAGCCCCTGGGCAGATTCGTGGGGGCAGAAGAGTGAGACCCCAGCTGGAATGCGGGACCTCAGCCTCTGGTCCTTCCTGAGCGTGGGCTTCTCTGTGCAGATGGCCACCAGAAGATTTCCTGCCTTGGTGGCTCAGAAGTTCTGAAAGGGAAGAGAGGAAATTGTGTATGTGGTACAAGTAGCCAGCAGTCAAAAATACTATTTCTCCAGCTTGGACATAATTTAAAGTCCCATTTAAACTTGGCAGTGAGCAGGCGTTGTTGGTGTGGGTGGGAAAAACAGGGTTGAGAGTGTTAAGTCACTGTTCCGTCACGGGTGCCATACAGTTAGTCTGAAGCTTCTGTACTACTAGAAAAAGTACAAAAATGGCAAACTTTTGTCTGCATCGGGGCTGGGGGTGGGGGACATGGAGGCTGTTTGGGGTGGGGGCAATGGGGACAGAAGTCAGGGTCTAATATACTGTGTCTCACGTCTCTAAGAAAGGAGGGTAGTTTTCTGGTCTTTGCCTTCAGTTTTGTTCGCAGCCTTGCTCCGGTGTGTATGAGTGTGTGCCTCCTGCTAGATGGACGTGGTGGGTGTGTTTCTGTGTCCCCACCACATACACTGTAGGTAGATCTGAACGACTAATAAATGAACATGTCTAAAAAGGAAACTATAGAGATGAGTCTGGAGACCAATTGTATGTGTACGTTGTCAATAAAGACTGAAAATTGGTGGTGGCTCAACACCGTTCAAAGTAAACTCGGAATGCTGGAATGCCCCACTGTCTGTTTTGAATCCTGGAGAATTGATTTAGGCAAATCTTGATTAAAAATGGCTGCTTGGACAAGGGGAGTGGTTTTTTTTGTTTTGTTTTTGTTTTTAACTAAGAAGCCATTTTCCCCTGAAGTTCCCTGTGCATTCAGGTAGAAGATAGGGCTTGCTTTATTTTTTGAACTTCTTCTCTGCCCCTCCTCTTCTTTCCCGTTTGCAAAGCTGAACATTGAGTTCTATTCATCTCAAGTTGTTCAGAGGTGTCTCAGGCGAAGAAGGCAGACAGCAGATGTTTGGTGGCTTAGGTGAATGGGGGATATTAGTAATGGAGGAGAGAGGTTGTGCAGGGTCGGGGAAGAAGGAAAGCTTGTTTTGGTGCAAGAAAAGTTTGCTGTTTAATTGGTTGTGTTGGCAGTCAGTAGGGATTGGGAAGGAAAGAGAGCAAAGATGAAGAGAACAGGGTGTTGGGGGGTCATTCCTTGCTCCTGTCATCTCTTTCCTGGCTGGCTTGAGTATAGCCTGTCTGGCGTGTTGCTTGGATGACCTGTCAGGAAACCACTTCATTCCTGGCTCCCCTGGTCTCAATTAGCTTGAGTGTAAAAACTTGCTTGGTTGAATCTGGCCTTCTAGCAGAATAAGACTTTCCCTTTTTAAAGAGAAAGGAACGTGTGTCTTGGGCATTAATGAACCTCTATTAAACTAACCTTCCTGCATAATTAAATTACTTTGAAGTGAAGGAACACCTAAAAATTAAGGGTTGAAGTATGATCCAGAACATGGTTTAAATAGTTCTTTCAAATTTTAATAAAAGTTCAAAAAAGGAGAATGTCAAAAGCATCAACTCTGAAGTGGAGGAAGTTTGTTTAACAACACTCATAACTGGGGAGAAAAACAAAACCTAATTGGTTCTTGAATTTTGTAAGTCACCAAGGAGCCGCAGATAAGGCTTCATCTAACTTGGGGCCCTTGGTTTATGGAGGGGGTGGGATTCTAGATTGCGGTGGGCCAGTCATTTCTAACTTGAGATCTGAGCATATGTGATGGCAGATTAATTTTAGAGGGATAGATCAGAAGCTTTTTACCCATGTGGAATGGTTCAAAATGAGAACTTAAAGATTTACTTATTTGAGAGAGCGCACACATGAGTGGGGGAAGGGGCAGAGGGAGAGGGAAAGAGAGAATCCCAAGCAGCCTCCCCTCTGAGCACGGAGCCTGACTCGGGGGCTCGATCTCACGACCCTGAGATCCTGACCTGAGCCGAAACCACGAGTGGGAGGCTTAACTGGCTGAGCCACCCAAGTGAGAATGTAAATGTTTGGTCTCAAACTGCCATACTCCAAATTATGTATTACTGCCATACTGCAGATTATCCAGTGCAGAAAATTAACCTTCCGTGTACTGCATGGTCAAGTTGGTTTGTGTTGAAGAAATGCAAATACATTTAAAGATTTAACCTGACGAAAGTCCTCTCCCTCTCTTGGTTTTGTGGAGGACAGCACTCGTTCCCCACAGCTAAGGGGTCTTCAGACCTCACCCCTGGATATACCCAGATAGCTGTGGGGTGCTGTCTAGCTTCAAACCCCTTCATTGTTATGTCTGAAATTCTTCTTTGTTTTTGGGAATTGACCCTCTTGCTTATGAGGTTGGCTAGATATTTTTAATTTCTTTTTTTTAAGATTTTAGTTATTTGAGACAGAGAGAGAGCACAAGCATGGTGGGGAGGGGCAGAGGGAGAGGGAGAAGCAGACTCCCTGCTGAGCAGGGAGCCCGACTCAGGGCTTGATCCCAGGACCCTGAGACGATGACCTGAGCCGAAGGCAGACTCTTAACCAACTGAGCCACCCAGGCGCGCCCCCCCCTTTTTTTCATTTAAGTTTTATCCAGTATTACTATATATTGAAAAGTAAGGAGCTTTCTGTGTCCCCTCAGTCTGCTCTATAGACCCAGGTCTAGACTAAGCAGAGCTGAGAAGTTGAAGATAGAAGAACATTTCTTGAAGTTGAACCACTAAGTGCTAGTGTTGGAAGGAGCCCTGTTACCCCCTCCTCCGTACAGTCTTCTGCGTTCTAGTAGGGAGGGCATCTGTGGAGACATAGGGATGTATTCTTACAGCAACAAGCGGTTCCACTGTGAAGTTGTCATCTTGACACACGGCTGCTCGCCTGCACGTTCCTCTGGATGGCTTTCTTCGAACAAGATGCCCCTTCTTGTTGCTATATGTTGCTTCCACCAAGCCTATACTTGTATGAGATCACCTTTCCTTCATGAGGTCAGGTTCATGGTGTTTATTACCCACAGCCTATGCATTTATGATGATATTCCAGCTCCCTTTTATTCTTTCCTATTGGGTTTGAAACCCCTTCTGTCAATTTATTGGCTTCCACTCTAGCTAGCTTTTAAGTTTTACCTAAGTGTCTTTCTCCACTTCCCAAATTTCACATTAAAACTTGTTCACCTTGTCAGTTTGTCTTTTCAAAATTTTTCACCCGAGCTCAGGAGGTGCCCTTTCACCCCTGTTGGCAGGCGGGCTGGGGTGGGGTGGGGCGGGGGGGGGTCCTCATTCCCGTGCCTTATATACTGCCTAAAAACTAAAAGTCCTGTTTCTCATTGTCACATATGTTGTTATGATCCATGTCCACTTTACCTTTAAAAATCCATGACCTTCACCTGGAGGAAACCAGGATCAAACTCCCTGGGGTTTCAGGACTGCCCTCAGAAAGTCCAGGAAGTTTTAATGGTTGTTCCTGTGTAAGAAAGCAGATGTGGAGAGGAGAGGAGAGGGTGGGGTCAGCGTTGGCAAGTGGTCACATCCTTCTCTGTGCTGTTGGTCGTTTTCTTCAGGAAGTCTGCGCCTTTGGGAGTCCTGATCTCATCTGTGGGGGTCTCCAGCTCCCCCCTCCTAGCATTCCCCTGGAGCGGCGCTGAGACCCTCGTGTGGCCCTGGATACAGTCCTTAGCCTGCTTGTGACTCGTGTTAGATAACGAGTCCTTTCAAGAACCTGAAAGCTGCAAACCTTCCTCCCGGAGGAAATACACACATGTTCCATTTGTGTCCAGTTTCAGGGGATTCAGCATATCCCAATCAAGGTGTGGGAACTCCGGGTGAAGGATCCCAGGCGTAAGCCATGCACACATTGCTTTGAAGCCTGGCAATTTCTTTTTACTGCAGTCTGTATCACAGATTGTTCTGCGTGCCGTGTGGTTTCGTTTATTATGTCCTTTCGGCCTCGGTGCACAGGATTGGGTTACTCGTATTTCATATCAACCTCATTACTGGTCCACACAGGGCCCTCTTCTATCACTTTTATTTCTGTCTAACAGCTAACACTGTGAGCCCACCTCCAGCTCGGGAACTAGAGGCGGCCATATTTACCTGTGCAGCCCACCCACCCAAGCCAGCGTCGCCTCTCTCCCTGATCGAAAGCCAGTTATTGCCTTGCTTTTCTCGGAAATAATTTTGTCACATCTGTACATTTCTAAAGGGCCAGCTGGGATATGGTTTCAGTTCCTAAGTCCTCTCAAGAAGCCTGTAAGTTCTCTGAGGCTTTTAAATTTAATATGTTTAGTTATATTTTAACATTTAAAAGGATTTAAATATTTAAATATTTATTTTAAAATATCTGAGCACCTCCTAGGTGTTAGGTACTGAATGGCAGGGGAAGGTAGAAGTAAAATGACAGACCTGCTGTCACACAGCTCAGGAAGAAGATGCCAGAACCCCTTACGCTCAAGTAATTACACCAACAGAGACACAAATCGAACCACCTTCTATGGGCAATGCCGTTTCTGTACATGGCAGGAGACCTGTTTTAAGTCAGATGTAGACATAAGATGAGCGAGAAAACCTACGGTACCCCCGCTTCCCTTGGATCTGAATTCGTATGGGCTCTCGGTGTGGCCAGCAGCCCCTCCTTCTGTCCTCACTCCTGTGCTGGACCGCCAGCTCACGTGCCTTCATCTTCCCCTCTCTTGCCACCTAGGTTTATGGCAGGCAGCACGGCGTGGTACAAAAACCACAGCCCTCGGGGTCCGTGACCTTGGGTTCAAGTCCTGACTTCCCAGGTGCTCTGTGACCTTGAGCAGATTACTTAATGCCTTCCCCTCTCTTTCCATGAGGGCAAAGTGATGATAGTAATAACTCCCTCGTAAGGTACTATGAAGACTGAATGAAGTAAATTCCCTTTATTTCATTTATCTCTGAAAACAATGAAAAGAAAGTGCTTAGTAAATAGTACACAGTAAGTTCTCAATATTTGAGGCCATTTCTAATTGTTTTGGGGCTGCCATGCCCCAAGAAGTAGCAGGAGGCAAAAACGGTGGAAGAGATGGGCTCTGTCACCTGCAGTCTGAGACCTCAAACTTCCAGCATGCTAGAATGGGCCTAATAAGAGCTTCTTTCAATAAGAAAGGAGCCAGTCACAGCGACCTCCAGCCCAGGACACCCCTTCTCACTTCACAAAGTCTAAAGTCCTATCTCCACAGTATCAACACGTGTTGCCATTTCCTGTTCCTGTTACTACACAGGCACGTTATGTGTCCAGAACTGGGGCTTAAGCTTTCTGAGGATGGAGACTGTGTCTTTTATTGTCAGTGTTACACACAGGATGGCACCCTTCATAAATAATTGCAAAGAAAATCAGTGGCAGGACGCCTGGGTGGCTCAGTCATTTTTGCATCTGCCTTCTGCTCAGGTCATGATCCCAGAATCCTGGGATCAAGTCCTGCATCGGTCTCCTTGCTCAGTGGGGAGCCTGCTTCTTCCTCTCCCTCTACCTGCCACTCCCCCTGCTTATGCTCTTTCTCTCTCTCATAAATAAATAAAATCTTAAAAATCAGTGGAGGTTCTAGACCACTAGCCCCAACATACTTCTATTTGCCCACAGATTTTTTTTTTTTAAGTTAGCATTGGTAAATAGCCCTTTCACATCAAAATATTTCACTTAAAAATCCAGATTTTTGGATTTTCTTACAAAATTGTCTAGCAATACAGGGTCCACATTCCCACCTGGCTATGAGTGCTGGTGTTGAGAAGCACATGCCAGGTGGGAATGTGGATCCTATGTTGCTATGTAAGCAGGGTGTGCCCTCTCCAGTTTGTCATGGACCACACTGTTCCCTAGTGCTCACCTAGCCGGCCTCTCTCATATCCTGACCTCCTGGGCACCAGAGTTTGTTACCCAATCCCCATGGTATCATGAGAGCCTGCTTCCAGGTAGGAGGGTTAGTCATCCATTCTGCTGCTTCTAAGAGCTGGCACTGGGTCCCGAGGCAGGGCAAGGGAGACAGAAATGAAGAGCCGGACTAGTTGATGTGTATCACCACTAGGTGTATCCGCAGTAGGACAGGTGGTTCATGTGCAGGCGAGACCGCAGTGGACGATGACCTGTGCCCAGTGAGTGTGAAAGACAGAATTGAACATAGGGGCGTGTGCTTCTGCCTGAGCTGCTTATGGGGGTCTCAGAAATTAAACGTAGCTCTTTAAGGATGACATTTCAATGTCTGGAGGAGAAAGTGGCCTTCTCTCTGGAGGGAGTGGTATATGCAGGAAAGGACAGCTGTGACTTGGCCAGTTCGACCCACACATGGAGGAGCAGAGGGAGCTGGAGAGGGAGGAGGGCTCAGACGAGGGACCTTGAAGGCCAGACCGTGGCATTTGGAAATAGGCACTGGGGAGCTGCCAAAGATTTTTGAGGAGAATATTGTGATCAAAGGAGTTTGAGGAATGAACATTCTTTTCAATTGTCAGCAAACAAAGGTGACATTTGTCACTTCATGCTCTGGGGCTTACAAAATGGGTTCTCTGGATGCTGGTTCATTTCACCCAAGTGCTATTTCTGTAGCTGGTGCTGTGGTCGCCAGGTGACCAGAGGGTGGGAGTGACAGGTGGATCCTCAGGTGTGGGTAATGGGAAAAACAGGAAGAGCCCACAAAACATGCTTTCGGAGAAAATTAACAAATATTACCTAAGCTTTGGTTAATCCTTCTTAGAAAAGAATGATTAGAGGAGGAATTCTTAGTTGTATAGTCTTCATGGAAGTAAACCCCGGTGGGTCTGTAGACCTTGGTGTACAAACTGGCCCCACAGACAGATGGAAATGCACATGTATGTGTGACTGAAGAGCATAAACTCTGGGAAAATGGATCCGAAGCTATGAAGTGGTTTCCTATGACAAGCAGAATTTGCTTTTACTTTACGCATCTCTGTATCATTTAAATTTGTAACAATGACTAAAATACACACAGATACAGGATTTGACAACAGACGTGCTACTTTTATGGAAAGAATTTAGACAAACTAGGGAAAATATTTCCAACAAATATATGTTACCATCTTCACAAAGCATTTTAATGCAGTAAAAACATCTGGTAGGCTGAATAATGTGCACCCCACTAAAGATGTCTGTGTCCTAATCCCTAGAATTTGCGAATGTTACCTTACAGGATAAAAGGGACTTGGTATATGTGATTAAGAATCTTGAGATGGGGGCGCCTGGGTGGCTCATTTGGTTAAGTGTCTGCCTTCGGCTCAGGTCATGATCCCAGGGTCCTGGGATCGAGCCCCGCATCGTGCTCCCTGCTCAGCGGTGAGCCTGCTTCTCCCTCTGCCCGTGCACTCGCTCTCTCTCTCTCTCTCCCTGACAAATAAATAAATAAAATCTTTAAAAAAGAATCTTGAGATGGAAGTGTTATTCTGGGTCACCAGGTGGCCCTAATATAATCAAAAGGGCCTTTATGAGAGGGAGGCAGGAAGATGGAAGTGGGAAGAGAAAGACGTGATGAGAAAAGCAGAGGGTCAGAGAGCAATCTGAAGAGTGAGGCTGGTGGCTTTGAAGATGGCAGAAGGGGACTTGACCCAAGCTGAAGCCGGGAGAGGAGAGGAAGGGACTGTCCCCCAGCCTGCTGACACCTGGATTTTGGCCTAGTGAAACCATTTCAGACTCTTGACCCCCAGAACTGTAAGGTAGTAAATGTGTATTGTTTTAAGCCACTAATTTCATGGTAACTGGTTAGAGCAGCGGTGGGAAACTAAGAATCTGAGTGAATGAGAAGCTCCCCGAGCGATGTCTGCTGTTACTTGCTTCCTGCCCAGGCTGTGTCGTGCGTCATCTCTCTGAGTCCTCACAGACCTATGGGGAAGGTGGTGTAACTCCCAGTTTTGCAAGTGAGTTGAGTATAAGGTTTACATTGCATGTCACACGGTTAGTGTCAGAGCTGGGATTCTCCCTGGCCCACGTGACCTCACAGCCCATGCATATGTGTCTTTAACCCTTACTTCTTAGGAATACGTGCAGAGGACATGCCGAATTGTAAGCAGTGGGGTTGGGGTTACAAGTGATATTTTCTGTTTATGGTTTTTTTTTTTTAATTTACAAATTTTCTACAGAGAATATATAACCTTCAGGAGGAGGAGAAAGCACTTAATGAAATACTGGTACTTTGCCTCTTACAGTTCATCATCACTGACCACAGAGTCTCCCTGAGAATGTTTCTCTTCTGGATTGGAAGCCCTCTCAGAGGTGGTTTTCAAAGGGTGCTTTGATCTAATAGTGTGGCCTTATCAAAGCCTCTCCAGGTTTTGTCTTGGGTGACTCTCTGGTGTGGGGTTGTGTTCAGGGCCAGGCAGGTGGATGCTGTGGTGATGGTGGGGACACAGATGGTGGGGCACGGGGCCCCGGGGCCCTGGGTCATGGAGAGTGTACGCCGCTGGGGAACCGATGGCCCCAGCAGGCTGCTCTGCTTAGTTGCTGTTCTGGAATCAGTTTTGTCCCTTTACTGTCACATAATACAAAAGGTCAAAAAGAAAAAAGTCGCCCCATCCTCAGCTCTGTGACCTTGCTTCCTTCTGTTCTTCCTCATGTACATAGAGGTGCAGCTTGATAGGGAGGAGATCTCTGCCTGCATCACCGTGAGGTCAGGGAGTCCCCGTGAGCATCCTCTCCCCACCCCATGGGGCCCCCTCTCCCTTGTCTACCAGCCTCCCTTTGTTCCAGCTGAGGGCGACAGCCTGGCTGTGGGGACACATGGCCCAGCAGGTGCTCTTCAGATGCTGTGACGTCACACTCGGGGACCGGCCCATTTCCCCCACTGTGCAGTCTGGAACCTGGTCTCACCAGGATAGCCGATGCTTCGGCAGGGGCCTGGGCCAGAAAGAGAGCTGTTAAAAAAAGAGAGAGGACCCCCTGCTCCTCTGAAGGAGTTGAAGGAGAGAAGAGTGGCAGGAGCAGAGCCCAGCGGGAGTGGAATGCAAGGTTCGGAAGTAGACTGGGAGGCCGAGTGGATGGAGAATGGGGTGAACACCTCGAGGAGTTCTTAAATCCGAGAAGCGAGGAGACCTAAGGTCAGAAAAAGGTGTGGCCATCTGCTGTGGGGGCTGATAGGGGCACGCCACCCTTCTTAACCCTTCCTCCTCTGACATTTGTCATGTCTGGGTGGGAAGAAATCAGGAGCATGGACAGCTTCTGCTCAGAGACATTGGGAACCAATATGCAGTGTGATGGGTAATTCCAAAAGGCAGTGATTGTAGTTTTTGCATTTGATGAGTTCTGTTGTTTTATTTATTTATATATTTTTAAAAGATTTATTTATTTTAGAGGGGTGGGTAGGGGGGAGAGAGAGAGAGAGAGAGAGAACGGTGAGGGGGCGCAGAGGGAGAGGGAGAAAGAGGCTTCAAGCAGACTCCCCACTGATCCCAGAGCCCAATATGGGGCTCGATCTCACGACCCTGAGATCACGACCTGAGCTGAAACCAAGAGCTGGCCGTTCAACCAACTGAGCCTCCCAGGTGCCCCGATTTCTGTTGTTTTAAAACTCAGGTGATCTGGAGGGTGGGGCCCTGCAGACACACACTGAGGTCCCGCTGTCATGATCCCACCTGCTGCGTGCAGCCCCCCTACCCCCAGCTCTGGCCCTCCCTCCATCTCCCTCTCCCACTTCAGGGTACTTCTCTTTGGCCCTAAGCACAGCTGTGGATGTGGTGAGGGGAGTTGTTTTCAAGGGGCATTTCCGTGTCTATTCTGAAACTCGAGGCATGTTTATTGTTTTTCTTGGCCTCTCAGAATGAGGCAGGCCCCCAGAAAAAGGAATGGGCTCTGAGCGTGCTTTCTCCCAGTGCTGCTTGCCTCTGCCATAGGGTCCCTTGGCACAGCCTTTTCACGTCTCCAGATGCTGTAACGCTCGAACACACAGGTATTTTTGCAGTACTGCACCAGCGTCTGGTGAAGATCACCCCACCAGCTCCTGTTTTCACCCCACCGGTGACACCCTAGGTTTGGTGGTGGTTCTGGCTGTCTGTTTAGTTTTATCAGCAGAAGGGAGAGCTCATACTGACTAGCTGTGAGGCAGGGACAAGTTTCCTCCCTGCCGTGGGGCTCTTCTGTGTTTGGATTCAGAATCATTTCTTTCCTGTGTCCTAAGGGCCTCCTTTTCCTGTGGACTGCCTCACTTGAAGTTTTTCTTTCTTTCTTTTTTTTTTTTTTAAGAAATTTATTCATTTGAGAGAGAGAGTGCTCGTGCGTGCAAGTGAGGGGTGGGAGAGAGAATCCCAAACAGACTCCACACTGAGTGCAGAGCCTGACGTGGGGCCCGATCCCACGACCCTGAGATCATGACCCAAGCCGAAACCAAGAGTCAGACACTGAACTGACTGCGCCCCCCAGGCGCCCCCACTGCAAATTTTTCTGACCTTGGAGGATTCCGATAGCCTTTCTTCTCCACCAGATTTTGCCCTTGCCAGGCAGGCCAAACAGCCAGCATCTGGGAAAACACAATTAGCTGTCACCTGTTGGTTCTCACCCTTCTTCCCTGTAGCTCGCTTAGCTGCGTGTGGACATGGAGACCAGGTGGCTTGTCAAAGCCTTTGGGACTTGGAGCAGCCTTGCAAATGCAAGCAGAAGACCAGCCCTCTCACATCTTGTCAGCTGACCCGTAAGCTGTGGAGTTAGGTCACTTGACAACAACAGTTTGGTGAGGCAGGAGATAGGGGACGTCCGAGGGACGTTAGCCATGACTGGATGCTAACAGAAGACCCCAGGAAGAGTGCTGGGCTGCAAGGTGGCTAGGCTGGGTACGACTGGCCGGTTAGGCCAGGGTCTCCATAGGCTAATGCTGCCGTCTTGGTAACCAAGCAAAGAAGGAACGCCAGGGGCTCCTCCTGCAGGAACATTCTACAGCTGCTGTGGTGGTTGTAGCGCTGCCTCTGTGTGTGTGACTGTCTAATTAAGATTGTGGCTAATGAATGGTAAATGGCTAGCCTTGTACAATTAAATTTGGTAGTCCCATCCATGTCCTTCAACACAAAGTACTTCTCTTTTCAAAGCTTAACTAGGACTCTACCAGACTCTGATCACTGCATCAGCATTTGGAGGCTCTTGTTGGCTCAGTGGGTTTGCACTCACTTGGATTTTATTCTCTGTTGTGCAGCATGAATATAGAGGGATGTGTAAGGCACTGTGGCATAGTGATAGTTGGGGGTCTTGGAGTCACCCAAGTCCTGGCTCTGCTTTATCAAGTCAGTGATCCTAGAGGGTCCAGTCAGTTAACTTCTCAGACTCCATTTTACCACCTGTAAAATGGGCTTACATCCAAAGGGTAGGCTTTACTATGAGGCTTTTTGATGATGATGATGAGGATAATTAATTGAGTACTTGCTGTGTGCCAGGCATATTGATTTATGTGCCTTAAGTACATTATTTAACCATAATGATGCCTCTGAGGAAGATGCTGTTTTTATACCCACCATGTTACATGCCAGGAAACCAAAGTTTAGTGAGGCCAAGGAACTTTACTAATGTTGCATGAGCAATAGATTCCAGAGCCAGAATTCAAAGCCATGATTCTGACTCAAAAGCTCAAATTTTCTTATCACATTGAGATGTGAGTGGAAGTAAATATTAAAGGAAGATTTCCACACCCATCCATGTATCAAAAATTAAACTCCAATCATATGATTTGTATTGGGTTGAGAAATAATAGCCACTCTCATGCAGTGCTTATGGGAGTATAAATTGGTAGCACCATTTATAAAAGCATTTGGGTAGCTTTCCGGAAAACTGAAAGTAGTCTAACAGTTGTGCTTGTAGGTGTATCCAGGAGATGCTCCTTCATGAGCACAAGGAGACAAGTAGAGGACGCTACATCACTATGCTATTTATAGTAGTAAACAAATTAAGGGCAGCTGAAACTTCCAGCAGTAAGTAAATTGACAAACCCTGGAATCATCCTATGATGGAATACCATACGGCAGTTAAAATGAATACTTCATTGATATTGTTGCATCAGCATAGATCTTACTATGGCAAGTGGGGGGCATCATGTTAAAGGCTGTGTAGAAGAGAACACTACATATAAAATTTAAAGAAAGATAAACAATTTTAGACATTCATGGAAAGCTATGTTACATGAAAACCTGGTAGGGCGGGTTCCCACCAGCTTTGGTGGGGTAGCAGTCTTTGAGGAAGAGCATGGGATCAAGGATGGGCACAAGAGCTTCAGGTGGAGGTGTAACCTATTTCCTTTCAAAAAATCTGGAAAAAAAATAGAACCAAAGATTGACATTTATGAAATCGAGGTAGTCAGTATATAGTACAATTCTCTACTGTTCTGTATGTTCTAAAAATTTTCTGATAAAAGGGGAAACAGAGACTGTGCTTAGGGGACCCTTTGTTTGGAATTCCTTGCAAAGATTGTCACACATTCTTGCTCTGACCTTTTCTTTTCTTTTCTTTTTTGAAGATTTTATTTATTTGTTTGAGAGAGAGAGAATGAGAGAGAGCACATGAGAGGGGGGAGGGTCAGAGGGAGAAGCAGACTCCCTGCCGAGCCGGGAGCCCGATGCGGGACTTGATCCAGGGACTCCAGGATCATGACCTGAGCCAAAGGCAGTGGCTTAACCAACTGAGCCACCCAGGCGCCCTCTGACCTTTTCTTAGTAGCCACGCATCTTCATCCTTCAAGGGCAAATTTTTTTTTTTTTCCTAAATAAAGGGCAATTGGCGTTGAATCTGAGGGAGGTAGATAATAAAGCAGGGGAATGCTGTTTTTTATTTTTTTTTATTTTTTTATTTTTTATTTTTTTTAAAGATTTTATTTATTTATTTGACAGAGAGAGAGAGACACAGTGAGAGAGGAAACACAAGCAGGGGGAGTGGGGAAGGGAGAAGCAGGCTTCCCGCGGAGTGGAGAGCCTGATGCGGGGCTCGATCCCAGGACCCTGGGACCATGACCTGAGCCGAAGGCAGACGCTTAACGACTGAGCCACCCAGGCACCCTGGGAATGCTGTTTTTTAATTGAGAATTTGGTGTGGCCGTCAAGGAGAGAGTGAGTGTCTGAGTGGCAGCAGCTTCGGGAGAGCAGGTGCCCGCCTTCCCAAGCAGACTTGTCGGGACAGAGCGCATCCACATGAATGGGTGAGTTGGGCCTGCTTGTTAATAGGTCACCCCCGATACTGGCCTGCCTCACATCCGGACTGCTGGATTTCCTGATAGACCCTCACGGTCTGTCTCTGCTCCTGTCTCCTGGTCCTTCAGGCCATTCTTTTCTGTTCAGGTGTAAAATTAGGCTAGAACTTCAGTTTCTTTCTCCTGTCCTGTGAAATCAGGGGGTGGCCTATGATGAGTCCCTCCACCAGAGCCACAGCTGAGAGCCCCACATGGCAGGGCACAGCTGACTGTTGGTCCCAGGACAGGATGCCAGCCTCTTGCAGAGAGGGGGTCAGGGCAAGTTAAGGGCTGTGGCTGTCAGTAGGCTCAGAGTGCACACGCTGGACTGTTCCGGAAGCTCTGGTTTCTGAAGCCTTTGGAAGCAGTGGGCAAGTCTGAGGTATTAGGGATTCTGTTCAGGTGCATCTTCCGGATGCGTTCCAGGGCTCTCCTCTGTGGTTGCTTTTCACAGGGCTCAGCAGACAGCCTGACTCTTCCAAGGTGAAGCCGTCTCTGGGCTTTGCAGTCAGAAAATCTGTTGCAAAAAGTTCCGCCTTGTCCTGTGGGGGGGAGGGGGAGACAGGCATATTTCTCTTCTCACGTTTATTTCTCCTTGTGTAGTATCTACTTCTCATCCACATTATCTATAATATTCTTTGCTCTGTTTTAAGAGTTCGCTGAATTCCGGAGTTTACCTAAGTAATAGGCATGGCTTTGGAGTCGGGCATTTTGATTCTTGGCTCTGCTGCTGATTGACCAGCTCGGTGATCTTGGGCGCATTATTCAGCCTCTGAGACTCCGTTAACTCGCACTTAGGAGAAGAGCAGTAGCACCTTCCTTGAAGGGCCATTGTGATGACTAAATGACCCGATGTGTGTAGAATATGTTGTACATGACATTCAGGTTCAATGTTGATCGGCATCTTCTTACCGTAGTCCTCTGAAAAATGTGTGTGCCCTCAGTCTTGATTTCCCCCTCCTCCTCTGTGCCGTTAGGTTGTTGGTAATACATCTTTGCTTAATGATCATGTAAATGTAAAGCCTTCAGCCTCTCGATCAGATTTACTTATTAAATAATAGAAACTTTGCAGCCATTCCCCTGCAGTCACCGTGGCTGTCCTTTTGAAACTGAATTTGGCCTGCCAGGTGTACTGTGGTAAGACACACAATTCTGTGTTTCTTGGTTACCTGTTTGATGAAGGTGCTAGAATAATTGGAATCTTTTTTACCTCCTTTTGGTAAACAAAGATGAATTTAGTTTGTCAGCTGGCTCTTGTCTTTTCACGAAGCTTGACAGCACCCAGTCGCGCCTGTGATGAATTTATAATGGAAAATGGGGCGTCCAGAAGCAACCACAGGCTTGCATGTAATATGGACAAGCTGGCTCTGATATAAGCTTTATCTGTGATTTCAATTCCCATCTGAGGTCTCTGCCTCCTTAACTCTAAATAATGCATGACCCCTTTTACATCCCCTTTTGCAAACCCTGGGAGCGAGAGAGGCCTCTTTATGGCTTGGTTTACTTTCCCATCTCTAGAATGATCATGGGATCATGCTCCAGCAGGCCCACACACTAAATTTGTTTATGCCCCTGTTGTTATGTCTTTGTCCCTCAATTTGGTCCGAGTGCGCAGTCGAGCTGTAAGGAGCCAGGCTTGTAACGTGGGTTCTATCTCACCTGCTTGGCTCACGTTTGTGAGCCTCTCTCAGGGAAAGAGTTTCGTTTTTCTGTTTTCGTCATGAGTGCACACATTCGCTTCTGCTTCTGTTGGTGTGTTTTATTACCACATTCTCTACTAGACTAAAGGATGCATAGAGGTGGTTTGGGAGCTCGCTAAGTGTGTGTTAGTGTGCAGGAGATGCGGTCTGCACGGCCCGTATACCTTCTAAACGATGTCCTATGAAATGGTATTCAGGGGCGTGTCATAGCAGACAATGAATGCCTGTTTCAGGAATTCTGTAACAGACACGCAAGGAGGGGCTAGGCTCTTTGCTGTGGACATGGGTGGATAAGTGGTTAATCTATAATTTAGGAGTAGACACTCTCTTGATGTCTTGCTGGATCCTCAGAGAGTCCCAGCTCTGGGGCAGCTGACACTGTTTCTGGAGGACACAGGGTGCATCTCGGGCTGGTGCTGTCTCTCTCCCTGGGCATGTGGGAGACCTACATACAGCACAGTCTGCAGCTGTGGTATTAGAAGTGCACCTGTCCTGAAAATAGCTCCATAATGCCTCGTCTCAGCTCTGAAATATCCTGGGATCCTCTGATCCTTCCAATAACCTAGTCTGTTGAGGGTGCTCTTAAGGCCATTTTCATTAAAAAAAAAAAAAAAAATGATGAGGAAGAAACTTGCCTATGATTACAGAGCCAACAAGAGATGTGCAGCATCCACGTCCTGCGTGCAGAACCCAGACTTTCAACCACCCCATTTATACATGCTCTTGTTGCCCTTCAAGCAGCAGCGTTGTGAGAGTTAAATGAGATCGTGTAAATACAGACAGATGCAACAACACACAACAAAGGTTGTCATGTTTGTGATATCATCAAGGTTTTTATTTTTAAAAATATGAGAACACAGAAGAAAACCCATCTGATTTGCCAAGGAAACCTTGGGGTCAGCTTCTAGGACGTGGTAATATTGAAGGTGACCTTGAAAGGTCAGTAGGGATAGAAGGGGGTGGTATTAATACACAAAGGGCTGGTGTGGCCACACTGTGTGTCGGGGGGGGGCAGAAGGAGGACAGGTAGTGACAGGACAGGTGCAGAACGGAGGAGGAACAAGGGATGGAAGTTTAGATGCTTTTGGAATGGTTGGTGGAGGCCAGATATTGAGGAGCCTCAAAATATCCTAAATCCTAAAGGCCAGCACTTTTCAAACATTCCCCTAAAGCAGAAGTTGGGGTGGGTAATTCTTTGTGTGGGGGCGGGGGGACAGTCCTGAGCATTGGGGGTGTTTGGCAGCATCCTTGGCCTCTGCCCACTCTGTGCCAGTAGCACCCTCCTTGCCCCCACTCCCATTGTGAAAACCAGAAATACCTCTACACATTGTCTGGGAACGGAATTGCCCCTGATTGAGAACCACTGCCCTAAAATAAGACAAACTTAGAAACTGCCCACCTCTCAGGAAGCGGAGCGCAGCCAGTGCTGACCTTCGAAAGGGTTCATAGCTTGAAAGTTCTTCAACATCTCAGGGCTAATAGAGGTTTTCTCTTAAAAGTGCACGTGTGCTGACGACTACATAGCTAGCAATCTTCGGAGGCAGGAAGGCTGTAGGTCTTCAGTGCGACACACTGATCTTTCCACTACACTGTGCTCTGGGAATATGTTTCTTTGTTCAAATCACTCTTGAATACCTTGCTTTGTGTGTCAGTATTTTAATTTTAGAAGATGTCTTATGAAGTCAGGGAGCTTATCTTTTATATTTGGTATTAATATCTTTCAAGTATATATTCTATAATTTATGTAATGGACACTTAGTTCTTTTTTATAATGATCATATATAAAATACAGTATTCCTGCTACTTGGCACTGTCTTTAAAAATATGGTTTCGAGGGGCACCTGGGTGGCTCAGTCGGTTAATCGTCTGCCTTCGGCTCAGGTCATGATCCTAGGGTCCTGGGATCGAGTCCTGCATTGGGCTCCCTGCTTAGCAGAGAGTCTGCTTCTCCCTTTCTCTCTCGCTCTGCCTCTCCCCCTGCTTGTGCTTGCTCTCTCTGTCTCAAATAAATCAATAAAATCTTTAAAAAAAAAATACGGTTTCGAATGCATAAAATGTTTAGAATTTGAAGTCAAATGATGGTTGAACGGAGTAAAGAAGGTATGTCCGGGGATTATTTCTTCATAATAGTGATTTCTGCATAATAGTGATTCAGTATTTGATTAAAATAAATAATAACCCCAGCTTTCTCTTTAAAAAAAAGTGCACACATGCTTTGCTTTGTTCTTTAATATATCCATGCCAGTCTTAAAAATGTTTTAAGTTATGGTTAAATCAAATAAAGTGTTGCTCTAGGGCAGGCTTCCACAAACCCAAATGCAAGGCTGGGTAGGTTAAATCAATGAAGTGGGCTAGAAGGTTTATTTGCTTTTGTCTAAAAGAAGATGTTGGGGCTCCTGGGTGGCTCAGTTGGTTAAACGTCTGATTCTTGGTTTTGGCTCAGGTCGTGAGCCCTAAGTCGAGCTCTGTGCTCAGTGCAGAGTCTGCTTGAGATTCTCTGTCTCTGCCCCCCTCCCCCCACTCATGTTCTCTCTCTCTCTCAAATAAATAAAATCTTAAAAAAAAAAAAAAGATGGGGGCACCTGGGTGGCTCAGTCGGTTAAGCGTCTGCCTTGGGCTCAGGTCATGATCCCAGGGTCCTGGGATCAAGCTCCATGTTGGGCTCCTTGCTCCCTCTGCCCCTCCCCACCCCTCGTGCACTCTCTCTCTCTCTCTGTCTCAGATAAATAAATAAAATCTTAAAAAAAAAAAAGATGGTAATTATGGAGGGCCATGGTTGAGGGGCGAAGCTGCCTTCACTCCTAGTCCATTGTCCCCATGCTTGCTACAGGCCTTGGGTTGCTAGAGTTCAGGTTGTTTAAAGAAATCCACAAACATATTTTCATGTTAAATCCGTTCATATTTAAAACAGGCTCAAATAAAGGAGACTGTGCAGACCAAACACGAGGTATCTGAATGGTCAGTTGGTAACCCCCCCTTCCTCCTGGAGCCACCTATCTTGTGTCTTCAAGTGCTTACTGGCATACACTGTCACTCACGCTCTGGGTTCCCCCAGTTCGAGAAGCAGGGCCTCTGAGCCGGGGAGACTGTGCAGATGTGGTCAGGTCCCTAGTAACTTGAGAGGATCCGTGCAGCACCGGGGTGTGCGTCCTCCGGGACCCCCCTCCCCCGCCAGGGGACCCCTACCCTGCTTTAGCAGCAGCTCTGATTCAGTCCTACCTACTGGGTTTTTATGGGTCCCTCCATCATGCACCCCATCCCTCTGCTAAAACCCCCAAAACCTTTTTCATGTCACCCATTTGCAAATCTCAGGGTCCTGGTGCCTCTCCTCTGAATGCATGCTTATTTGCTCTTCCTTCTCGAATCAAGGAGTCCAGAAATGAATTCATCTGACCCGTGTGGGGTCGGGAGGCATTAACTCCTCTTTCACACTCCCCACACAGCCTCTGTTACTATGTCCTCAGACTGCAGAGCTCCTTGGCAGCCACGGGCACACTTAATTCACCGTGAACTTAGTGTGAACTAGAATTCCTAAATCTCTTTTATATATTCTGCTACCAAGCCGTATTTCTCTCCTACACTTGTAATAAATTACTTTAGCATGCTCCGGGATGGTAATGACTCAAGAGCGCCCGAAGTTGGTAAAGCTGTTTGTACCTCTCAGCAATCCTGGGCTGCTGCGGAGTGTTTAAATATGTTTGCTTTTACCTGAATTGTCCTTAACTTCTTGTCAGCGGTCAGTTTTTGTGGTTGCCTGTGTGGCTGTCTCTAGTCCTTTTCCTTTGCTGCTTCTAGTCTGCTAGGCATTGGGAATTCCTGCGTCTAGGAATTTTAGAATTGTGTAACCAGAATTTCTGGAATTTTGGACAGGACGGATGGTCTCTGTGTGTGGACCCTTAGTATGGGTCAAGCATGTGACCACAGGTTGGCGATGATGTCTCCTTTGCTGGTCAGAGCCATTTATTTTCCCTCCAGTTTTCAGGTCTGTAGAGTTGTTCCCTCTAGGACTTGACTTGGCTGCCCAGAGAAACACTTCCCATTTAGGCAGCTGCCCTTCCTCACCTTCTCGTCTCCCCCAGCGGTCTGGGGAACTGGGACCTTGTCATGGATACCACCTAGATAGGACCCAGTCTCGGATGCATTCAATTCCTTATGCCCACTCTGGCATAAAGGTGGAGTTTCATCCAGTTTGGAAAAGCCATTGACACAGGGAATGGTTAACAGCCTTCTGTGGCCTAACATTTATTCCATGGTTTTTGACCAGTGTTACTGTAGTCGGTGTGATGGTACATGTCATTAGATTCCCCCATGGGCTCCCCTGGGGGTCTTGGCCATCTTTTTCTGTCCTCCTTTTCAATTAAAAAGTGGAGGAGATGGGGCACCTGGATGGCTCAGTTGGTTTAGTTTCTGATTCTTGGTTTCGGCTCAGGTCATGATCCTGGGGTTGTGGGATCGAGCCTGCGTTGGGCTCTGTGCTCAGTGGGGAGTCTGTGGCCCCCTTCCTCTGCCTCTCCCCCAGCTCGTACCGTTGCACTCTCTCTCTCTCAAATTAATAAATCTTTAAAAAGTGGAGGAGATGAGATTTGGGTTTGGGCACAGAGGTTCTCAGAATAACTTTTTCTTTCACTACAGTGTATGTCTGTGAGTCCTTTAAAAAACTTAAGATTGCCGATTTCAGAGTATAATTCTAGAATTGGGGATGTGAAGTTGAAACTATTAGCTGTCTAGTATACCTCTGTCAGTGGAGTATAAAGTTTTTACACAGAAGTTCTGTCTTTGGACATACTCATTTGACTTAAACCTATCCATTTCTTGACATTTTTGATAAAAGCAAGCCTGGTTGACTTCTGTTCCTATAGGATTATAGAAACTGAGCTGCTACAGAGGAAAGCCATGTGCTAGTCCACAAATTAGCAAAATAAAGTTTTACAAGTTGGTTTAATTTTTCTTCCAACATCTTTCTAACCAGCCCAAACAAAAAAAATTAGGTTATGCCTGTAAGTGAAGGAAAATCAATTGAGTTGGTGGGAGAGTGGGTGGCAGACAATTAGAAGCTGATGTTGTAGCTTTTTTAGACCATCTTAAGTAGAAACAGAGCTTTGGGTTAAGGACCTGAGTTATCCCACGATGTCCTGCTAAAGTATTGATACTTTGTTTTGCCAAGTTCATCTCAACAAATACATGGTGCTAGTAAGTGGGAAAACAATCTCATAGGAGCAAACTGTAACGTTAAGAGATGACAGTTCTTTGGAAGATGACTAAAAATTAAATGCCGGCTCTCTCCTCTGATGAGCTTTGGAGGGAGGTGGAGATGGGTTTTGGCATCAGACATTCATTCTACTCAGCCAGCTTTGTGACTTTGGACAGTTACTCTAACTTCCATGGGCTTCAATTTGTGTGAGTGAAAAATAGAATTGGGAATTGGGAATTTTGGGGGAGGGGTGAAAGGGAGGGTAACAAAGGAGGGGGTAGAGTGGCAGGAGCTAGAGAATGGTAGTAGCCCTTTACCCTCACTCCTCCCCACCTCTTGTGTCAGATAGAACATCAGATCAGGGTTTCCAGATAGTTCACATCCCTCTGGATGGTCCGGTTTCCTGTGGTGCTCTTAGGATGGGGTTTTTGCATCTGCATAATTCCCCAGGTGTTGGACTAGCTCTGGGTCAGTATTCCCGGATATTGTGCTGGATACAATATTCCTGTTAAGACAGCTGGGGTTGGATTGTCATTTGGGGCAGTTAATGCAGTGTTCCCCTCCAGGCTTATTTGGAACTGAAACCCTTGGGTGAGGCCAGGCCCTTCCTCAGGAGAGAGATGTCTGGGGGAAGGAGGTTGCTGAGTCAATGATCTTGATGTTTTAATCAGGACTGAACACCAGTTGTACACTCTTCTGTCTTCTGAATTAAGAAAGGAAAATATGGGGCGCCTGGGTGGCTCAGTCGTTGAGCGTCTGCCTTTGGCTCAGGTCATGATCCCAGGGTCCTGGGATCAAGCCCTGCATCGGGCTCCCTGCTTCAGCGGGAAGCCTGCTTCTCCCTCTCCCACTCCCCCTGCTTGTGTTCCTGCTCTTGCTATCTCTCTCTGTGAAATAAATAAAATCTTTAAAAAAAAAAAATAAAGGAAAATAATATTTTTGAGAGTAGTTTTCTAGGTTTTCTCCAGCCTGGCACCTAAAGGAAAAAAAAAAAGATAGATTTGGAAAGAGTCATATATTGAAAACATTGACATTTAGAGATACTTATTTAAAAAAAAAATCTTTTTCTCTGTCATACACACATAGCTTAAACTTTTCAAACCTGCCTCTAGTTTGAATCAGGAGGGTAAGGGATCTGCATTTTGGCTGCTAGAGCGAGCAGCCTCTAACCTTTTTTTTTTTTTTAAGATTTTATTTTGAGAGAGAGCAGAATAAATAAATGGGGGGTGGGCAGAGGCAGAGGGAGAGAGAGAATCTCAAGCTGACTCCACGCTGAGCACACAGCCCAGCGTGGGGCTCCATCCCAGGACCCTGAGATCACGACCTGAGCTGCTGAAATCAAGAGTTGGAGGCTTAACCGACTGAGCCACCCAGGTGCCCCTAACCTTCTAAATCAGTAACAATAAGGAGCAGCTGGGGCTGCTGAGCCATCCAGAGCCCCAGCTGTGTAAGGCCATCTTCTGGCAGCTAGGTACCCAACATAAATCGTACGATGCTGTCACTTAAGCCGTTCTGCCCACCTGGATACCTTCCCCCCAGAATGAGAATTTTTTATACCTGTTGAATGACTCCCAGGCTTAGCCCAAATGCCCACTCTGCAATAAGGTCTTCCTAAGTCGCCGCTGGTGGGAACTGCATGGAGTCGCCTATGGTGGCAAATCACTGGGACCTGCACTGTGGCCCTATCACAAGCCCGCAGTGCTGTACGGACGGCGCAGTTACTTGGTATACACCTTCCTGCCGTAGATGGTCATGTCCTCACGGGCTCAACACGCAAGTTTGGGCTGGGACCTGGACCTCGCTTAAATTCAGGCACTCACCATCGTGTATGGAGCTGGTGTGTGCATACAGATCTCACCGGGATGTGAAGGGTGTCGTGTGGTGAAAGGAGGTAACAAGTACTGTAATAGTTTCCCATGAGTGTCTCTGTGTAACTTTCGGAGGTCTTACCGATCTTCCATACCTAACAGGTCCCCAGAATGTGCATATTAAATGAATCATCTACCATTTCGTTAGCAAAAAGAATGCGTGCCCAATTAACCGCACTGAACCACTGGGTCGGGCTTGAGTGCTCTCATAGAAGAGCAGACGTAAATGCTAAGGGAAGGGGGACATTTTGTATGACGTATATAAGGCAGTTTAATCCCTCCCCTCCTATAAAAACCTCCTTAAAATCATGTCAGTTGTGGGGGGCTCCCCTGATGGAGAACCTGACCTGACAGGTAAGGAGCGCCCCCAGTGGAGAAGAGCACTGTGGTGTTACCTTAGGAAAACACGGGGACGCTTCCAGCAGAGTCCGCTGAGCTGACACGGAGCACTGGGCCCCTCTACCTGGTGAGCCCAGCAGGGCCTCTGGCTGGGTGGTTAGGGAAGAACAGATGACGCAGGGAGCCCGCCCTGTGGAGAGCACCACATCTGCGCCGGGACTGTTACAGGCACCCAGGCAGGACGGGCACTCGGAATGCATGGGGGGCTGCAGTCCCAGCCGAAGACACTCGCTCGTCCTTCACGGTGACCAGTTTCACGATCTTATTTTTATGCCGTGTTGATTTTGGAGCTGCGACTTTTACATGTGAAGAGAGGAGCTATCCAGACGGATGATCTTCATTTTGGTTTGAGGTTTGCATTTTGTGGTTAGCACTGCAAGCCCAGCACCTCTCATTTGTCGATGCTGTCACCATTTCCATTCACTCATACTCATCCTTTTGCTGCATCATTTCCAGTGGGCTAGGTATCCTGTAGCTGGGGAAACTGAGGCCCAAAGAATAAAGTCAGATTTGACCCCACTCTTCTGACGGCATTGAGTAATCAGAATATAGCTAAGGCCACTGTGCATTCTCTCTCATTTATATTCCATTCTGTAGTTAGAGATGCAAGGTACTTTTGTTGGATGCTATCAGTTTAGTCTTTGGAGTTCATATACATTACCTCTTAGCTTTTTAAATACTGACTTCAGCTATTAGAAATAGTACAACAGCCAAGCTAAATTCCTTTGAGTCTCAGTAAAAGTGTAGCTCACCAGAACCTATTTCTGCATTCTAATCGGGACATTTCAAGGCTGGTCATGGTTTTCCGACAAATAGTGCTGGTCTAAAATTTGCCTGATACGGTCTTTGAAGAGGCCTGTGTGCATCCAGGCATATTTTCTTCACAGCAGAACCAGGAAAGCTGCTTCTTGGGAATTAGAGCTTCCCATCAAAATCTATTTTTAGGAATTGTCTAAATTTGGCTGTCTAAACTGTCTAAATTGTTTCTGGTGATTCAAATTAAGTTGTCTTTATTAATTTAATTGTCTTCTACTTCATGAAGACATTTGTTGGTCTTGGGGCTTAGAAAAATAGGCATATAGGTTTTTCGGGCACTGCTACATCAATATAATTTAATCAGTTTGGCTAGTCAAACCATGGCTCTTCAAAATTAGAAGTGGCTACTTAGGATTGTTTCACACTAAGTTGTAAATAGGGTTAATGATGGTTTGCAACGTAGAGTGCTGAATGGGGATAGGTAGGACATCAATGATTTCACGTAATTATAATTTTTTTCTGATTAGAGAAGTAATTCTACCCTTCATTTAAAATATAGGAAATCAGAAAAATACTAAAGCCAAAATTACCTAAAGTCCCACATCCAGATATATTTACCATTTACCATTTTTTAAAATTAACATATTATTTGTTTCAGGGGTACAGGTCTGTGATTCAACAGTCTTACATAACACCCAGCGCTCACCACAACACATACCCTCTCCAATGCCCATCACCCAGCTACCTCATCTCCCCATCCCCCTCCCCTCCAGCAACCCTCAGTTTGTTTCCTAAGATTAAGAGTCTCTTATGGTTTGTCTCCCTCTCTGGTTTCATCTTGTTTCATTTTTTCCTCTCTTTCCCTATGATCCTCTGCCTTGTTTCTTGAATTCTGCATATCTGTGAGATCATATGATAATTGTCTTTCTCTGATTGACTTATTTCGCTTAGCATAATACCCTCTAGTTCCAACCACGTCGTTGCAAATGGCAAGATTTCATTTTTTATGGCTGCGTAATATTCCATTGTATATATGTACCACATATCCTTTATCCATTCATCTTTCGATGGACATCTGGGCTCTTTCCATAGTTTGGCTATTGTAAACATTGCTGCTTACCATTTACCTTTTAATATTTTCTGCTGTACAGAGAAAAAAATGGATCTTGTTGACATTGTCGAAATCCTAACATGTGCAAATGTGTATTTGTTTTGGATAAGAAGGGCTGACAGTGTAGCATAAGCATTTCCCATGTCTGTAATAGGAATTTTTGTTAAGCAGCTGCTTGTGGGTCATCCCCTGCTGCCTGGAAGGTGAAGAAGAAAGGGCCCATGAACTAGAATACTGTTTTCCTGTCTGTCTACTCTCCTCTCACCAGTATAGCCTGAACAGGGTTGAAAGCAGAGGGGTGAGGTGAAGGAGGAGGAGGAGGAAATCAGTAGTCCTGTCTGTGAAGGACAGCAAGTGAGTTTTGCAGGTGGGTTCTCTGTGCAATATATTCCACAAATCTGAGTCATTCCGTGTTTATTTTCCTTCATTAGATTTCTGAACTGGAAGCACTGTACTGAAAACTTGAAATGTAGGGTGCCTGGGTGGCTCGGTCGTTGGGTGTCTGCCTTCAGCTCAGGTCATGGTCCCAGGGTCCTGGGATCGAGCCCCGCATTGGGCTCCCTCCTCCACGGGAAGACTGCTTCTCCCTCTCCCATTCCCCCTGCTTGTGTTCCCTCTCTTGCTGTGTCTCTCTGTCAAATAAATAAATAAAATCTTAAAAAAAAAACAAACTTGAAATGTATAAGGTTATTAAGTTGAAAGCCGGGAGACAGAGGATGGAATTGAAGAGGAAAGAGAAATGAAACTGATAGAGGCATTAGGAAAAAGAAAATGGCAAATTCAAAACCAGGTGGGGGGTAAGCAGTAGAGACAGGCCAGTGGAGTCCAGAGCAGGCAAAGAAATAGTGCTCAGGGAGGACAGCGTGACGAGCTACGTCTGTGCTGAAATTGGGGGAGGAGGGTGTCAGGCCACCACTGTGCTCATTCTCTGCAGAAATTCTCTTCAACTGCACTGGTGAGGTGGGAGTAGAAATAGCTAGGAAACTTATAGTACAGCATGTGAAGCTACTTTTCAGGTGATTCAAAACCAAGACATAGGTATGCGTAACAGTAGCTTAAGTGAACACCCCCAGAGCCCTTGGTTAGGGACAGTATCGGGCTGGGTGTTAAATGTGCTGAATCATCTGATACTCGCAGGACCCAGGGAGCAGGGCATGGAGGTGAAAAATGGTGGAGCTGGGATCTAAACTCGGGTGTCTGCGTCCAACGCTCCTGCTCTTGGAGACACTAGCAGGCCTTGGCTCTAAGGTCCCCAGTGTGAGTTGTAAACAGGTGGTACATCCTTGCAAAATGCAAAGGGTTCCTAATTGAGTTGCCAAATTTTAGTTTATATTTTATTTATTTATTTATTTATTTATTTATTTAAAGATTCCACTTATTTATTTGAGAGAGAGAGCAGGCTGGGGACAGGCAGATGGGAGAGGAAGAAGCAGGCTTCCCGTGGAGCAGGGAGCCTGATGTGGGGCTCGATCCCAGGACCCTGAGACCATGACCTGAGCCGAAGGCAGACGCTTAACGACTGAGCCACCCACACACCCCTCATTTACTGCTTTTTTAGTTACTCTACCATGTCACATATCAAAAACACGAAGTTTTTTTTTTTTTTAATGATTTTATTTATTTATTTGCCAGAGAGCAAGCACAAGCAGGGGGAGCGGCAGGCAGAGGGAGAAGCAGGCTCCCCACTGAGCAGGGCACCTGATGGACTAGATTCCAGGACCCAGGGATCATGACCTGAGCCGAAGGCAGTCGCTTAACCAACTGAGCCACCCAGGCGCCCCAGTTGCCGAATTTTAGAGTAAAATCTTACTGAATTCAGCCGCATCCTTTTGTCTTTTAGAGAACTTGCATACAGTTAATTAGTAATGAGGCAGTACACTAACTTCTTAAAAGAAATCAATGGAAACCGATCCAGCTGGCCTTAATTTAACAAAATCCTGCATCTACTGTTTTTAAAGTCTTAAAACAAAAGCACAGTGGTAACCAAAATCCTTGAACCAGTTTTGGGAAGAATTTCCCTTTGGTTCCCTCTGTAAGGAATCCTAGAGCCAGTCAGTTAAGCGTCCTGAGCATTGCCCCGAGGTAGCTCTTGTGTTCCTAACAGCCAGTGTACTTGCCTCTAACAGCATTTGAGAAGACAAATGTACCCAGTGCTAGGCTGCAAATGGATTAAAGCACTGTTGATCCTCATCTGTCAGAACAATTAACATGAGTAAAATACTTGCCCTACTTAAAGCAGATGGAGGGAGGGGAGGAGAGGGAGAGGGTGCTCTGTGCTACTGTTCATAAGATTAATGTTGCTCTATGGGCAGAGAGAGCACTGGATTTATTTTCTGAACATTACATGGATTTACAGGGATGTCAGTTATTGCTGAAAGCACAGACTGTGTTCTTAAAGGGTCTCTGTAGGGTATTGAATGAGGCACAGAAGAGGCGTGGGGGTGGGGAGTGGTGCATGAGATATATAGCATTTTTAACAGTAAAGTATGACTTGTTGACCATTTTGTGCTCTGATTTTTAAACTCTGCTAAATTCAAGGCTTAACAGTAACCCAACTTCTTAGAGGATGTATAAATATTGTTATAAGATTTTTTTGATAAAATAAATAGAATGGACAGACACAGGACTTCAGTGACTTGAGACCACAGCTCTGTGTTTGCAGGGAGACGTGAGACCCCCTTTGCCTTCCATTAGAGCTGGATCCATGCTACCAGGGTGGGAGGAAAAGAAAACAGCATGTTAATTAAGAATGAGACATCCAGGAGGATTTTATTATTCTTTGACAGTGGAAGTGGAATGGGAAAATTGTTGAGGTTAGCACAAGAGTGATAGAAGATGACAGTTGTGTGAGAAATGTTTACATGAGTGCTGAATCAAATTTTAATTATAGGAAGCCTACTGAGGAAGGCAGCGGGCTGTTGGCAGAAGTTCAGCTGTCGCTGCCAGGACAGGACTTGGGGGTGAGGACGGAGTATTATGGAGTGACCACCAGCTGTGGGCAGATGGGGTCGACATTGTACTATTCCTTTGGATATACTCCCCATAATGTCCCTCATAAATAAATTTTCTGTCTTGGTAGCCACTTCTCCCTTGTTTGCTCTTCTTCTTCTTGCCTCCTAGTCCCCCAGTTACTGGAAGAAGTTCAGAGTCCTCTGCTGTCAGTCACAGCTTTCATGTTTAAATGGGATACTTAGCCATCTTGCTAGAACAGCTGCTGGGCGCTGAGATGTCAAGATGGTCCACTCCCCCGTGGGATGTGCTCTTTCTGAACAGGGACAGCAGAAAGGTAGCATCTTAGTTAAGTGACTGAGAACCAAGAGTAACTCTGGAATTGCTCTTCTCAGGTCTTTCCAGAACATACTGCACTTGCGCCTTACCTGTCTGAATTCTGGCTTCTCCTTCTCTACCTGAGCAGCATCTCTTCCTTTCTCTTGTCTTCATCACCACTCACAGCTTCCTTTCTTGCTCATTCCTCTTTGTGTACCACACACGAGTTTTGATCTGCAAGTGCCCTTTTCTGTAATTACACTAGCCACCATTTTGAATATTGTTCTTGTGGACAGTGTCCCAAGCAGGCATTCTTTTTAGGTTCTTTTTGGAAGGAAATAATCCTCTAAAATGAGAAAAAAATTAACTCTGTTCTGATTTGAAAAAAAAATGTACATATATATGTTTTATATATGTTACAACATTATTTAAATTAGTAAAGATTAGAAATTTCCTAAATATGATGAAGAAAATTGTGTACTTGATAGCATTTACTCAGCCATTAAAAATATGATATGAAGACTATACACCCACTTGGGAAAACCTATACAAGATAACACTAAATTAGCAAAGTATGTATGCTATGATTATTACAGCCGCTAACCAAACCCCAAAAATATAAGGTTAAAAAATGGAAAGGACCACAGAGAAATCTAACAGCTGGTATAATTGTGGTTTTCAAATGTAATTTCTTTATATAAAGTTGTTTTAAAGGTAAAATATATTTAATGTTCACATTGTTTATAATCCTAAGCAGTCTTACATAATTGACTCTAATGCTCACGTTTGTTTTGCGATTGTATGGCAGACACACAAACCTCTAGCTGTGGGTTTTCCATCCCTGTGCACCTCAGAGGCTTTATGCCTTCCCCGGCCACTGCCGAAAGTCCACACTGTGTCATTGTGCAAGTCCCACGAGGACCCTCCAATGCCTGGCTTAGCTTTTCCGTAAGTCCCATTGCCCCATACAGAGGAACTGAGTAATCTTCAACATACACACATTCCATATTTGCTGTGTGCTGGGCACAGTGCTGGGTGCTATAAACTAGTCAGACACAGTCCTGCTCCTCAGGGGGATCTAGAGGAGGAGACCTAAGAAATGGAGCCATTGGGTACTGAGGTAGATGCCATGGTAGGAGGGAGGAAGGGCACGTGGGAGTGGTGCCCACCAGGATTCAAGAAGTCCTTTCAGAAACCACCCGAGTGAGATGTGCAGGTAAGTGGCACAGGGTGGGAGGCAGGGGTTGCGACATACCTGGAGAACTGCAATTTGTTCAATATGGCCAGAGAAGATAGATTTGGGGTGGGGAGGGGAGGGTGTGGTTCTTGGGCCACATTGAGAAATTTGGACTCGACCTAAGGGCAAAGGAAAGTCATTGAAATGTTGTTGCTGTTTATATTGATCTTTTAGCAAGAGAAGTGATACACAGGACTCAGAATTGCCTTTAGAGTGTTGGCTCTGGCTTTGGAGAACAGTTGGGAGAGAAGGCCAGGGGCAGGAGAGCCAGGTAAAGCACGGTTGCTGCAGTCCAGGTGAGCAATGGCATCCTGAGTTAGAATGATGATAGCCGGCATGGGGAGGAGCAAACAGTTTCCAGAAAGACTTACGAGATAAGATCAACAGAAACTGGTAAGAGTGAAGAGTAGGGAGGAAGAATTCAAAAAAGGATGCCCATGTCTCTGGCTTAGGGAAACAGGCATGTAGAACCTGGCTTTTGGTGCCTCTTGGCTCATTGGGTTGAAGCGGCCAGCAGGGCAGCACAGTGATGGGGGATGGGTTGGCTTTGCAAGGGAAGAAGACAGGTTGAGTTCGGGATGCGTTGAGTGTGCCTCTGGGTACAGAGGTCTGATAGGCAGCTGGATGTAGAAGTCCGAGGTGCAAGGGAGTTGTCACTATGGCTGTTGGGTTTGAGATCAGTGTTTAATTAACTTCTGTGTGTGAGGTGCATGGTAGAGCTTCAACAGATGTCATTCACCCTGAGAATTCTGCTAACAGTAGTAGCTTCTGGAATTCTACACGCCAGCAGCATACGGCAAGAAGCAACTTCTCAGATTTGAGAGTTAGCTCTTAGCTGTTGCACGCAGGGCAGAGTCCCTGGGCTCTTGCTGCTGGTGCTGGGCTGTTACTGCAATCCTTCACAACCTAACCTGATCCCAGCCTTACATCTCTGTTGTTGTAACCCCCTTATTTTTACATGGCATTTGAATATACAACAAAAGGGAATTTGGGAATTACTCCTCAGGGAGAGATCCAAACGCAAAGCACTTACCTGTTAGAACAAACACTTTGTTGTGAGGTGGAGAAAATAGAATTATCTCTTTAATTTTCTTTTTTTTTTTTTTTTTTGAAGATTTTATGTATTTATTTGACAGAGAGAGACACAGCGAGAGTGGGAACACAAACGGGGGGAGTGGGAGAGGGAGAAGCAGTCTCCCCGCTGAGCAGGGAGCCCTACGCGGGGCTCGATCCCAGGACCCTGGGATCATGACCTGAGCCGAAGGCAGACACTTAACAACTGAGCCACCCAGGCGCCCCTCTCTTTAATTTTCTAATGGATACTTGAATTTGACTTTTTTTTTTTTTAATGGCAAAATCAGCTCCTTGGAAATCAGCACAGGACGTGGCCAACAGACTTGAAAGTGTTTCGCTCTTGCTGGTTGGGAGTAGGAATAGGGATGGGGGCAGGAAAAAAGGGAGTATTTAATGCAGTGGTTTTCAAACTTGTTTTTTTATCTAGACCTATGTGGATCACAACATCCTAAATTTATTTCTAGAGTGATTCATGGGTCAAGACCCCCAGGTTGAAAACATGAAAAGTACTCTCGGGATAGTTGACTGGGACCATTTTATTTCTTTCTTAGGGTTGACTATATTTTAGAGTATATTATAAGGAATGTCAGGTGATCTTTAATTTATTCCCCAGTTACTCCACAGCAAATTTGCACTCTCATACAACCTCCTTAATATTTTCCTGAGCAAGTTGAACGAGGCTTTCAAAAGTCAAATAAATTATGGTGGATATAACCTCATCTCTACTTATCTGTCACTGCTTCCCCTGCAGTTTGAGTGGCTAATTGAACACCAACTATAGTAATCTGATTTGCATTTTCCCTGTCAAATGTGCCACTCTATGAATAGCTAAATTAACTCAGTCTTCCTGGAATATACCCAAATGTTGAGAACCATTTAGGACTTTTCAAAACCATTTGGTCTATTAGCTCTGTCTTGAGATAAGCAGAATAAATGAGTCCCTGAAATCAAAGGGAAACTAATTGTAGTACCTCTTTCCAGCTTTGAGTCATCAAAGCTTGGCTGTCTCAAGTGTGTTCTAATGGGGTTCATTATTTTTGTTTGTTCTACATTTGATAATTCTGAGATAATTTTACATTTGCATCGTTAATATCCATTTTTCAAAATTTGTTGACATGTCTGTTTATTTTCAAGAATAATAATTTATTAGCCTTCCCTTTCAAGGCACAAAAGCTATGTGTGCCCTATGTAACAAGTCAAATGACATAGAAGTATCCCAAGAAAAAGCCAACTTCCGTCCCTTTTCCTCCATATATTTCCATCTTCCTCCTTAATGCATGTTAACAACTCAGTGTTTATTCTTCAATACCTATCTATGTGCATACAAAATACACAAATATGGTGAACATTTTAATAGAAATAGATCAGACTATTTACATCCACATTTTAACTTATTTAAAACTTACTAATATATCATGGTTTTCTAAGATCTCCAGTAGATCTCATTCTTTTTCAAAGCTGCAAAATATGGATAGGTCAGTTTATTAGCATTTGCTCCCTTGTAGATGAGCACTCTGTGTTTTGGTTGTTTAGTTCAGTTGTTGTCATTATTACATAGTACCTTTGTAAATAGATCCTGAAACTAGTAAATTAAGTCAAGAGAGTTGCTCCCTGGATATCCTAAATAACGCATGTGATCCTTACCAGTAGGCTGAGCACAATTCACATCATTCCTCCAGCCTCCACCAGCAGGTTGATTTTTTTTAGTTGAGTCCCTTCAACAAGGCATTGGGTCGAAGGCGGGTTAGGAGCCCTGAGTCAGGCCATCTTTTGGACCCAGGTTGCTTCTTTCTCTACCCACCCGTGCCCTGGGCCATTGCTCTTTAAACGTCCTAAATCTTTCTTAGCATTGGCTCTAGGACTTTTTTTTTTTTCCTCTAGAACTTTTTAAAAGCAGTTTGCTGACCTCTTTACTCCACCATGGCAATGATATAAAAGGGACCCCACTCTAGTAGGGTTTCTGTAGTTCTCAACCATAAATTCCTACTCTGTGATTTTAGTTCATCTTAGTATATCCCAGTTTTACTCTTTCTTTTGCCCTTTGTGTTGCTATTGCAATAATTTAGGGAGGTTTCCATCTTTGGATTCGTTATGCCATTGGTCAGAGTTGGGTGCAGTGGCCTGTAAGTCCCTTGTACGTCTTTGCTCAGTTTACACACAACAAGTGCATTCAGAGTTAGGCTGCTGTTTTAGCTGTTTCGGGTTAGAGATACTAAACCAAATAAGATACTCAAGACAAAAAAAAAATTCTGGGCCACTTTGATTTCATTCATTCAGTAACTATATGTGTGCATGCACTGGACTAGCTGCTGGGAATATAATACACTAAGGGAAGAAACAGGCATGTGTTTGTCCTCAGGGAATTTGTGTCTGGTTAAGGAGAGCCACTACAAAGAAAACTGCAGTTGATAAAATGTTTTTAGGTTTTTAGGTGGCATTTCAGGCTTACACATGACTTCACTGACTTTGGGAGTGGAGATGGGGAGAGTGGAAGCTTAATGTTCTGATTCAAGCCCTGTGAGATTTAAAAAAAATCTTCATAGTGATTTTCTCTGAAGAATAAATAGCTAAAATATTTTTGAAAAACAAAGGGGATATTTTAATATAACATTAGACATTAAAATACTATCATTTAAAATAGCATAAAAGGATTTAGTTATATCATAAAGGCTGCAATAAGAACAGTAGGGGTTTCATTATTTAGTAGTACTAGGACAATTGTTAAGTGAAAACAAACTTGGATTTGTAATTTATGTATACAATGAAATTCCATACGGAATAAATTTTTAAAAAATGACCATATTAGAAAAAATGAAGAAAATATAGGTAACTATCTGACTAGAGTGGAGAAGGAATTTCTAAACAAAAAGCAGAGGGAAAAAATCTGCAAAGGAGAAGATTTATGGAGACAATACTATAAAACATTGATGCAAAAAATGCTATATAAGTTAAAAGGTGAACAGTCAACTAGGAAAGAATAATTTCAAATACGTATGGTGAAAGAGGAATATCTGTAATACACATTAAATTCTAAGAAGTCAACATCCTGCCAAAATGGCCAAAGAACATGAACAGGCAATTAGAAAAATAAAGGCACATGTCTAATAAACTTATGAAAAAAACTTAGCCTCAAATAATCAAGGAAATGAAGACTGAAAGTCATTTTGGAACCATATTGGCAGAAGGAATTTTTACATGGTATATCTAGATTTGCTGGAAGTAAAGCAAAATAGATACACCTGACAGAAGTATATACTGCAATAGCTTTTCCTCAGCTTTTGTGAGGGAAGCAATTTCACATTCAGAGGCTTTGGACAAATTTTGCCTAATGTCTTCACTGCAGCATTATACAACAAGGGAAATTGGTCACACATCCAGTAACTGGTTTGTTGGTTAAATTATGGTACATCCAGTACATCGGTAATTACATCAAGATGGACAGATGGCCATGGGTGAGGTCTTCTTTCTAGTAGCCTGGTTTGCTCTGGGTTCTGTCAATGTTTAAAAGGTGTGGAGAAAGAGCAAACTCTTGCATTTGCCACCTCTGATCCTTTTTATTCCAACAAGATTACTTAGGGAGCTCTGTACATGGAAAGTAAAGATTTCTCAGTTCTAAACCTATAGGAAGTATGTGATCATATATGGAATGAAAGGAAGATGAAACCTATTCTGTATCCAAATGAATTGCGGAAGAAGCTAAGACACTGTAATCACCTCCAAAACCTTACCTAGGCTATTAAATAACCTGGAAGAGGTGATTTTGATACCTGAGATGTTTACCTGTGTTGTTTTGTGGTCACATGGGCAGAAACTGTGCCAGTCAGCTCTGAATCCTGTCTCATTTTTAAGTGGAATTTGGTCATCAGTATTAAGTCAGGCACCTGGATTGTTTGAGCTGAATTATGTTCATTTGGTATGAATTGTCCACTGGTATGTGTCTCTGTTGTTTTCCACTCATTGAGTGGAGAAAAGTAGCCTCTATGTTTTCTTTTTCTTTTTCTTTTCTTTTTTTTTTTTTAAGACTTTATTTATTTATTTGACAGAGAGATACAGTGAGAGAGAGGGAACACAAGCAGGGGGAGTGGGAGAGGGAGAAGCAGGCTCCCCGCCGAGCAGAGAGCCTGATGTGGGGCTCGATTCCAAGACCCTGGGATCACGACCTGAGCCGAAGGCAGATGCTTAATGACTGAGCCACACAGGCGCCCCTCCTATGTGTTTTCATAGAGAATCCTTTCCGTAAATAATAATTCTTTTCTTTCTAAGGCTCCCACAGTGCCTAAAGTCAATCAGCCACATTTGGATAGCTTTCCATTTTATTTTCTATAGGCCAAAAGTTCAACTGATGGTAGATCGATCCTGGAGGCAGGGAAGGGAGAGCCTTCCTTAGGTGGGGCTTCCTATAACAGTGCTGATTACTGCCGAGTTCCACTACTCCTCGGTTGACAAACAGATCTCTCTAAAACGCTGTGTGTCTTGAGACCTCACAATTTCTGGAGAATTCCTTCTCGATGGCTGCTGCTTTTTTTAGAGGCTGCCCAAGAACCACTATGAAATGATAGGGGACATAGAGCCACTGATTACATTTTCTGGGTTAAGGGGGTTTCCACCTTCTGCTTGTCTGTGCATTTTTGCCCTTGTTAGCTAACTGCGAGACAGAACCTTAATACATTTTGGGGCAGGAATGCAGACTAATCGGTACACTAGTGATGAAACTGCTCTATTTTCTGTGCTCCTTCCTTTAGTCTCCAGAGTTAAGAAAATGGCTCTCTGTCTGATAGGAGATTACCTTGGACCATGCTGTGGTTACGCCTTAAAGAATTTGTCTCAGGAACTTCCTGCTGGACGTACTAAGTTGTGATAAGATGTTTTGTGTGAAAGCAGATAACTGAATGAACTTGCAGGAACTCAATTTCTGTAATTCGTTGAGGTCATGGCCAAATGCCCCAACAGAGCAGAAATGCTCCACAGAAGCACCTGACATATTTGAAGCCAGAGCTCTAGGGGCAGTCATTCCCAATACTTCAGTGAAGTGTCCGTTCAGAATTCAGAGATCCCAGTGTGGGAGCCAGACACCCATCCTTTACTTTAGGAGACTCCTGTTAGCATAACAATATTGCAAGTAATTTGGCAATATGTGGATCCTGACCCTCAAACTTCAAGTCTTGTCCTTAAGATCCCTTCTTAAGGCTCCTTGGTGGGAACAGAACACATCAGAGGTGCTTGCTTGTACTGTAACCACTGACTCCATTAGCAAAGAGGCTGTTGTCCATAACGTGACTTCTTTGCAGACTCTATAAACAGAGGCAACGTAAAGTGTGTGAGAGATGAATTTTGAAGACCCAAGTAAGAGGAGTTAAATAGAGAAGTCAGTAAATACCCCCCCTTGAACTGTATCATATAACATTTTTATAGTGCTTGTAACCTATAACCTTCATATAAACATTTTCCTTTCTCCCCAGCATCTGTGGGAAGTGGCTATGGTGACTATTAAGTTTCACAGAACAGATAAGCAACAGGAGTGGGTGGGGGTAGACAGAGGTTGGGCCCTGAGATACTTTAGTTACATGCACACACAAAAAGCAGTGAGCTTCCCATCATTCATGTGGTTGTGTTTCATCAGAAATTTTCAGCAATGTGGCTTCCTGCCTGAGAGGTGGGAAAATTGCACATTGCCCAGTCCTACAAGAGAAGGATGTTTGTGCCATAGGGTAGAAATAAAGTACATTGACGAAAAGAAGAAAAAAAAAAATGAAAGAAATAATGGGACCAGGTACATCCTGGGGCTCCATTTGCCCTTGTTTAAAAGTAGTAGTTGCTGCAAGGAAAGAAAGAAAAAAAATAATGTGGATACTACATTAATTATTTCTTTCCATGAAGACCAGCCTGTCAGTGATCTTGTGCTTTCAAAAAAAAAAAAATTTGTGCATTTTATAAAAATTCCTCATTTTACACTGGAGTTGAGATCTGGGGTAGACCCATCTCATTCTATCATGGTAGCTATAGCCAAGGTATCATGCACTTGCCATCCCCAGAAGAAAGTGCATTATTTAACCAAAGTGAAGTTGGACAATGTATGAATGCTGGGGAGGATAGCAACGTATCATTTATGCCTATCTCCCAAGCAGTGCACTTTGCTGACTGGTCCCTGAATTGCCTCTTGCTGCCTGAATAGCTACTATTAAAGAAATGAGGCATTTTGTTTTCCAGACAGACCTCTGATTGTTCCCTACACTCACACAGGAGTGCCTGGCTGCAGAGCTTTCTGTTTTTCTCCTAGGTCATCCCACAGCAGTTCAAAAGGTGATCTGTCACGGGGAGGAGGGCAAGTCAATGCATTTTAAGAAACCCGCCCTTGTGTCTCCCCATGGCCAGAATGTGACCACAGAATATCTGAACTTGAACATTAACCCCCTTGGCTCTGCACCTGAGCAGTTTGGCCAGGTCTGAATGAGAGAATTCTTTTTTGAGAACAAACTCAAGCTGTTTCTTAGTCCACAACTCAACTCCACCCAACTAAGTATGACTGCCCCTGGGTGTGCTTGGCTGGGGGGTGGGGGGTTGGCGATAGAGGAGATGATGCGAGATGAAGACTTCCAACACATTTAGCCGCAGGAGGGATCCTGCCAGAAGTCTTTCAAACGGCACATTTTTTGAAAAAAAAAAAAGTGGAGGTATAATTGATAGACAACCTTATTTATGTTAGTTTCAGGTGTGTAACGCGATGGTTTAGTATTTGTATGTATTGTAAAAATGATCAACACCATGTCTAATTTAACATCCACGATCACACGTAATTACAGAGGTTTTTTTTTTTTTCTTGTTATGAGAACTTTTAGTATCTCCTTTCTTAGCAACTTTCAAATACGCACTACGGTTTTGTTAACTATAGTCACCATGCTGTGCATTACCTCCCCTGGACTTAATCTGTTTTATAACTGGAAGTCTGTACCTTTTGACTCCCTCCACCCATTGCACCTGCTGTCCCCTCCCCCACTCTCTCCCCTCTCTCTGGCGACCGCCAGTCTGTTCTCTGCATCTGTGAACTTGGTTCTCGTTTTGTTTTGTTTCTCCCAAAGGGCCCACTTTTTTTTTAAAACCTATAATGCTAATTCTCATCATGATTCTTTCCTTATTTTTCTTTCTCCTTCTGGGTTTCTTGGCTTCCTTCAGAATTAATGGCTTCCTCCATGTATATGGCATGTCCATTTTATTTCTCCTTTCCCCTATCCTTTGGATTGAATTCCTTCCCCCTTTTCCCCCTTCCTTTCTTATCTACAAAACCGCAAAAGCAAAGCAAATCAGTATCCTTCTTCTCCAGCAGGCATGTGGGATGGTGACAATTCCAAAATTTCTCTACGGGGAGGACTCAGGATGCTCAGGGGCAGGGAATTGGGGGGACAGGGGGCACAAGCGGCCTGGCCTTGTCTATTTTCTTAGCCAATGCAATCTCTACCTGGATTGATTGCTTCTATTAGAGGCTTACAGGAATGCTGGTGGGTATTATGGGGGCTGAAGCCCGCCTAAGTTATTGTTACTAGTCTAGCCCAAATTCAAGGGGTCTTTGCCTTATAGACTTTAAGGGGTAAAATGCAGTGCGTGGAATTAGCATTGCCAAGTCTTTGGTCCCTGCCTTGCTCTCCCCTCTCCAGCTCCAGTCGTTCGCCCTCTTCTTCCCCACCCCCTCGACTAAGAGGACTTCATAAAAAACTACAGACAGAGCGGAGAAGCTTGGGTTGCTGGGGCCTGCGCCCTACTCAAACTTGGAGATTTGGAATTCCAGAAACCACAAGAGTTTTGTGCATATGGTATATTCTGGAATTTGAACTCGCCATAGGCGAGGTCTGCTTTATATTATCATCTTTCCTAGCATAGATTTATCGTTCTGTGTACGCTATTAATGTATTTCTGTGGAAATCACTTAACTTATAGGGCATGGCTAACCTTTTTTACAAGTTTTTTTCTTAAAATACACGAATAACTGTGTTTTTGTCCCTAAAATGCAGTGGGAGAAAGAAATGTGAGTATGTTTTTTCAGAAGTTTTCAAAGAACAGATCATGTAAAGCACTGGTCTGAATGGGTATGAAGCTACTCTTAACATCTGGAATTTATTAGGAAAAAAGAACACATATTCAGCAAAATTCTAACACTCCACATTTTAAGTTCTCAATTCCTTACGGCTCCCCAGCTGCCGTGTTGAAGTGAGCGTGTACTACACTCCATATAAACTCCAGATTGGCTTGCTGGGGCTTGTCCGAGGCTTAATGCACACTGGGTATGTGAAATGACTAAAGTCAGCCTAACCTTGTTGCTTTACAAGGACACTCTCCAGCTCTGTGAGTCCCCAGGAAATGATTTGAAATGTTCCCACTTTTTCTTTGTGAACATAAATCTATTGCTCAAAAGAATGTAAAATCTGGAATGAGGCGGGTTAACTTTGTAATTAAAAAAAAAAAAAATTCCGAGACAGGAGGCAATTTCTGAATAATTTTAGTTTTTTTAAGATGCGAATTGAAAGGGCAAACTGATGCCATACTTAGGCACGACTGCCCCAGGAGAGATTGCTGTAAAGATAGAAAGGGAGGTTAGATCTCTTCCATCGCGATTTAAGCGGGGAGTTCTCTGTACCGTTTTCACCCTGTTATTTTGGGAGAGGGGGAGCTCTTCCTTGACATATCGATCACTTTAAATATCCAGTTCCAACACAGGCATCTTGTGGGTAGCTCTCACCCCTGTGGGTTTGTCAGTGCCCTAATTCTCAGACCAAAGTACAGCAGGGAACCTCTGCTCCTGTAAATACTGCTCCCTTTAGCACTCGCTATTGCTGGGTTTTTTTTTTTTTTTAAACCCAGAAAACAAACCCCAAAAAGCTTACTTTGAGGGACCTGTGCTTCCCTTGAAATAACCTCTGTGTTTCTTTGCCACATGAAAAGAAACGTCCTCCATAATCACTCTGTGTGTTGACTCACCTTTTTTGCCCCAGCTCATCTGTTGGTGTAAAAGGAGAGAATCATCAGACTGGAATGAATTTCAAGAGGTTGTAGACTATAAACTCCCAGGCAGGACTGCACCCACATTAGCCCGGAGAGATGAGGCTCTCCCCTGTCTTGAAAGGGTTTATGGGATTAGAATTCCACAGCCACTGTGGTACCTTCTAAGACATAACAAGCTTCAATGTCAGGAGAGACTTTGGGAGCAAACCGGAATCCTCATGCCGAAATGTAAACTCATTATCTCGGGCTGTACACGCTGGTGACTCTCCATGGAAGAGCTGATCATATGCCTGTCAGCTAGTGCTAATTTGCCTTCATCCTTCTTGCCTCAGAGCCAAATAATCCCATTTCACATTTGTGATATTTTTCTAGGAGCCCAGAACTAAGCTCAATTATTTTTTATAAAAGGATGCCCCGGATTGAGATTGAAGGGAAGATGATCTCACAGCGTCTTTTGATTCGTAATCCTGTTTATCCATCTCGGAATGGTGTTTGCATTTGAAGTATAATAACACCAATACAGTTTTATAATTAGCATTTCAGAATTTGGAGTACACAGGGCAATGCACTCTAGACTCTAAGGAGATTGCATCTAAATATCAGGCAAAATCTTGCTCACCTTTTTTCCCCACCCCCTGTGTTTAGTCCTATGCCTAGTGACTGACAGTGTCAACATCTTTAGCAGTGAAGCTAAGCTTTAATAGTTTGGGTAAATTTGGGGTTTCGTATTGTTGAAACTGCAGTATTTCTGGTCACTGCTAGATTTAGGCTTTCCTTTGACATTTTGGTCTAGGTTGGAAATGTTTCATTCTTAAACAGCCTAGGAATCTTTAATACTTTTTCTGTTCACTGCCTTTCTGCTCTCAGGAAACAAAATAAGGCAGCTTTAAGGAATTTTTGTTGGCATTCTAGTGCTCTGTCTACAAGGAGTTAGGAGGGCAAAGGGTATTGGGGAGGGGTTAGACGGGCTAAGAAAGTCAAAAGTTAGATAGCCTCCTGTTTGGGTATGGGCATGTTTGAACTAATGATCAGGCCAACTTCTTGGGTTTGGGAAAATGGGTTCCTCCTCCCTCATAAGCACAGGAGGAATTTGGTTTGCAAGTGAACCTGTGTGATGGGACGAAAGCGATGCCCTACCCAAAATACATGATGAAAGAACACCTTACTTCCAGGAGGCCCTGTGCTAAAGCCTCCCCACCTCCTGGGCAACCAGATAGTTCGTCTCTGTCTGCATCATTCAGCTAAGTCCAGAAGCATGCTTGGGTTTGTTGCGAGCCATGCCTTACAGGCTGGGGGACCGTGCCTTCTTCCCTGGGGTCTCCTTTCATTCGAAAAAGTCAGAGACAACTCATAGTGTCTGTGCCCAGAGGCACATTTCTTTCATCAGCCCTCCGGTATGGCCTCCTCTTTATCCTTTCTGGTGCTTGGCTCTCAGGTTGTTACAGAAGCCCCAGGACAGCAGAAGGGCAGAGATGAGCACTGCTTCATGAGGTCTCGTGTTGCCCTTAGCTCCCTGCCTGTGGCCAATGAGGTCTGCACCATCCCTGCTATACTTTATTCACTTCAGAGTTAGTCCGGAAACGGAGGGGCCAGCAAAGGGGAATAAACCTGTAAGAGAGAAAATCGTCGAGGCGTATGTGATAAAATATGTTCTTTGTAGGTAGAGGGGGAAAAAGGGAGGCTTTGTTGATTAAAATAATGCTGAGCTGTGATGTACCTGTGGGAATTCCTATTGTGTTGTGGTTTCTAGGGGCAAAGCAGGAGGGCAGGGTGCGTTTGAAGGACAAGGGCTCCTTACAGGAAAGGAGCAGGAATGCTGTCAAGCTGGACTCAAACCACAGTGTTTGATTCTAGTCTGTGGCTCACTTGCTTGTGTCCTAGCTTTCAGCTGCAGTTCTGACATCTTTGTGATTTGGCAAGGGATTGTGCAACACTCACCAGACCCTGGCCAGGCGAGCACTGGCAGATGGGGTGGGGTGCACACCCGCTCCGGGGGAGTGAAGGGCTCACTTGTATGCACGGGGGTCGTTATGGGTTCGTTTGGCCCTGCCCTTCACCTGCACTGTAGCTCCTTCTCTCCAGCGCTGGGCACGGTCAAAGCGAGTACAGGGGCTCACCGAAACTCCCTTCTGGCGCCAGTGGCTTTTCCAGTTTGTGCAGCAGTGCTGGAAACCATCTGGTGCTGGGCGCCATCCAACTCTGCAGTCTTGACTCCTCCGATTCTTTCCCTTGGCCCGCGTCAGATCGTGGGATCTGAGAATGTGCAACCCTGATACCCACAGTTGGTGGCGTGCGGTAATGGTAAACGGGATAGGTCAGCTTGGGAGTTGGGTTTCAAGTACTAGAAAAACTGTGCCCCTGATTGGTATCTGCAAAATGAAGTAATAATAGCTCCTATCTTGTCAGGTGAGAATTCAGTGAAACCCATATAAGGCAACTGGCATGGTCTCTGGCTCATAGGAAGTGTGCTGGCCAGAATTCGTCTGGAGTGCTGTGCTTGGTCCTAGGTAGTACTTATCAAAAGGAACATTGACATGCTGGAGGGAGCACTGAGGGATAGAGGATTGTTCTAGAGCTTTGATGACGTGGAGGGGATGTTAACAATATGGTGAATTACCTGGAGAGTTTGAAGTATAAGAGAGAGTACTATATTAAACATACTGTTTTGCATAAGCTATTTTAAGTATATTTACTTGTAGAAAAATGTCTGACAGATATTTGCGAGTGATACGATCTCTAGGTGGTGGGGTTAAGGATAATGTAAATTCTTTTATCCGAATTTTTTAAATTTTCTCAATTTATCCATTTAATAAATACTGTCTCAACCATCAAGTGGCAGGCTTGGTTTATCTTGTGTTTCGGCTGTATCCCCGGGGTCTTGACTTTGTGCCTTCTGGGAACTCATAGTCTCATGAGGGAAATGGGTCAGCAAAAAAACCTATATGATATATTGTCAGGTAGTAATAAGCGTTATGAAAAATAAAGAGGAGTAAAAGGTGGGTATGAGGGAGGGGGGAGGGAAAACTTGTTCCAGAGGGCTGTTGGGGACAGGTGGAAAGCAATCTGAATGACCTGCGGGAATGAACATACATATGTGAAATCATGATTGCCAGGTAAATTATTATTTTTTTTTTTTAAAGATTTTATTTATTTATTTGAGAGAGAAAGACTGAGAGAGAGAGAGCATGAGAGGGGAGAGGGTCGGGAGGGTCAGAGGGAGAAGCAGACTCCCTGCCGAGCAGGGAGCCTGATGCGGGACTCGATCCAGGGACTCCAGGATCATGACCTGAGCCGAAGGCAGTCGCTTAACCAACTGAGCCACCCAGGCGCCCTGCCAGGTTAATTATTATATACATTTCTCTATTTTGTTGACAACATAGTGTCTTATTACACGTATCGTGCAATTTATTCAATAATCTTTTTTTTACCATCATGAACAGATCTTTATGCACATCCCTGTTCACAGTGGCTTGTGTCTTCTTACCATTCAGATACATTTTCATGAAAATTAATTTTGGGGTCACTATATATGTATCCCACTTGGTTCTTGATCATCTCTTACCTTGTGATATGAGGAGTCAGGATTTCGGGGAGCAGGGAACACACTGGGCGTGAGGCTAGTCCAGTTTCTAGGCTGTTGAGGTCTCGCATGTTTGCGTGGGAGCCGTGGATTCAGTGGCACAAGCTTAAAGACTGAGGATACATTACTGTGATTAATGTGCTGTAGGCCTCAGTGTGATGAGTCATTCTGATTGCTTAATCAGGGTTTGTAAAAACAAGAAGACACAATAGTTACCATCACTGTTTGCAAAGGCTCAATTTTATCTTAACACTTTTTAGCAAGCTCAACGTGTGACATGATGATCATGATAATTAAGATGATGATGGTCATTGTGACTCACATTCCGCCAGGCAGCACTGTGGTTAAGTGATTTACCTGTAGTATGTTCATTTAATCTTTACAGCTCTCTATGGTTGGGTATGGCTCCCGTTTTACAGGGTGAGTAAACTGAGGTTTGGAGAATTTTAACAGTTTACCCAAGGCTGAACCTGGTACTCAGGTCTGGGGTTTGATTTGTTTTATTTTGTGTGAAACCTATGTCTTTAATCACAAAACAGTTTTTTGCCATTTTTTTCTCTCCCTCTTCTCCCTCTCCCGTTTTCTTCCTTTTCAGGGAACAAGGTAATCCTGGTTGGGCTAGTATGGGCTGGGTTAGGTGATTCAGAAAGGAGAGGAGATTTAGACGTTTTCTCTTTAGCTGAATGCACTGTTCTCTGAACAATCAGCAGGACCCCTGCTGGGCGAGAACATTTGAGCAGATTTGAAATGTGTGTCTCCTGCTCTCTCCTGTTGCTTAGGATTAGATGTACCAGTGAGTGTAAAATGGCCCATCAGTCAGCAGCCCATGGTGAGGGGGGAGAAGTTCCTGCCTTCTCCTGCCTATGCCTTCACTGAAATGAGAACTTGTTTATGGCATCAAACATTTGAAAGGGATTATCTTTAAATATACTGCATATTAAAGTAATTTTAATAGTTGGGGATGCATTTAAAAATGACCGTCTTCAGGGGCGCCTGGGTGGCTCAGATGGTTAAGTGTCTGCCTTCGGCTCGGGTCGTGATCCCAGAGTCCTGGGATCGAGCCCCGCATCGGGCTCCCTGCTTGGCGGAGAGCCTGCTTCTCCCTCTCCCTCTGCCTGCTTCTTCCCCTGCTTGTACACTCTCTCTCTCTGTCAAAAATAAATAAAATCTTGAAAAAATAAAAATAAAAAAAATAAAAAATAAAAAATAAATAAAAATGACCGTCTTCAGTATTTCAGTGGTCAACATCTTAGCTGTCTCCTGTGCTTTAATGACAAATCTGAAAGCACGTGCCTTGAGTCTGGTATACTTACAAATTTCACATGTGTATATGTGTGTGTTAATACATGCATATGTGTATAAGTAGGTCTCTGTATATGTATCCACACAAACACTCAAATCTAAATCTTCAGTTGTTTTCCCGAAGAAAAAAACACTGTCTTTGATCCAGTAAAAAGACAGGGTCCTTCCAAAGCAATCCAACTATTGCTGTAAACATACCTTGTCCTTTGCTGATCTGCAGAGTTTATTGACTGTTTCACCATTAAAGGTACTTGGTTTCCCTAGAATGGGGAATTCAGTACCTGCTAAATTAGATCAATATAAAAATTTATGAACAATGCAGGCCTTATCAGGGAACTCTTACTCCTGTTCATATATTTCTGTGTGGGGGTTTTTGCCTCAGGGACCACATCGGTATTTAGTGCATGCTGAAATATTCATGTCCTCTAATTAGTGGGATTTAATTGTTACACCTTCATCTCCTTCATGGTGTGTCATTAGGATGCAACACACCTTTGAAATTTAAGTGAGTGCTACCAGTTTATTGCAGTGTCTTTTTTTGTCTGTGTTTCTTTCCAAAAATTCCTGTATGTGCATGTAATTTTGGTTTCCCTTGAAAATAACACTACAAAAAGTAAGAATTTGTTAGCAAAAAATACTAAACAACTTACTGTTACTGGCAACCATTGCACTATATTTGTATAATAAAAAATAAAAGCTTTAAAAATTTTTTTTAATTTATCATTTTTTTCCAACCAACGGTCTCACATATTACTGAACCAACCTACTAGTATGGAAGCACAGAAACAGAAAAATCATTTTTCGAGTAAAACATGTCCAGTTGCTCAAGCGGTCGTGATATTTACAGAGTGATAAGGTACGAGCAAGTGAGCTTGATAGAGCATGACCATGTGCGCCATCTCATGTGAACTTGATAGGGCGTGCATACGCCTGCCATGTCATTGTGATTCCTTGTAGACCTGGCTTGGTTCTTTTCCAGTGTCTCCTCCTGGGGCTGTACCTGATTTTATCACCAGTTTTTGTCCAAATCCACTGGGGGATGGGGCGATTCTGCTTTTGTTTCTTGGCCAGGAATCGCTGGATCCTGAAAGTCATGAGAAGACATGGTGAGGAACAGTCAATTGCACACACCATGATAATGGGAAAGAGAAGAGAGCTTGATTTTTTATTTTTGAAGATCAGTTAAATTAACCTTTCCTCCCATGTGCTGTTTATTTAGCTTTTCACCTACACATTTTGTTCTTCACCTTGTAGGGTGTGGAAATAGCTGGAGATTAATTTTTCTCCGAGAACTTCCTGTGTCTGATATCAGCTAAGTAGTCTGCTATTTCTCAGTGTTGGAAGTTTTGAAGAATTAATGTCTTTTTCCCCATGCTAATTTTGCAATTCTGCTCTCCCCTTTTAAAAAAGAACCTTCTGTCTCAGACCTTATCCTCTCAACAGTTTCATGGGGGATCTGGGAGGATCTCAGAAGTGCTATGATAGTCAGTTGCAAAGCATGAGGCATGGCGGTTATGAACTGGGCTCTGGAATTAGACAGACCTGGGCTTTCATTCTGGCTCTGCCACTTCCTAGTTTGACAAGATGCTGAATTTCTAAACCTCAATTTTGACCTCTTTAAATTGGGGTTAACAACAGTGCATACTTCATAAGGCTCCGGGAAGAATGATAGAGAAAGTGCATGTTACATGCTTAACATAGCAACTAGCACATAGTAAGCACCCAAATGCTAACTAATATTTCCAGTAAAAATTATGATATGATTTATTCTTACAGGAGCATATGTTCATGGATGGGGTGGGATTGAAGATCTTCTTCAAAGCTGGGATGGCCAATCTTGGGCACCTCCCCTTTTTGAGCGCCATCTCCCTGACCATTTATTTGAGGCAGAGAAAGAGTGGCTTTAGGTGTGGCTGCCTCCATGGTTTGTACCTGGGCCCTGCTTTGTGGTTTGGCACCCTCACCTGTGTCAAGCACCCTTGGATGGGGTCGGTTTTTCTTGTATGAATGGTATTTTTGTGCTACCGTGTTGAAGAGGGCTTAAATGCTGTTTTCAACAACTGAATTTCAACAGAGGTTTAAAGAGTAACTTGGGCCACTGATCTCTCAATGAAATTATCAGGTAAAATCAAAGACAAAAGGCTGATGCTTTTTGAGTTGATGTAAGTCAGCAAAAAGTGATTTGCTTGCAGTGAGCAATCTTGCAGATGATATTTAATGAGTTTTAAGTTTCAAGGCCATGAGCAACCTTTCTTGAAGTTACTACACAGCAGGTGCCCCTAGCTGGAGTTCTGGCAATAAATAGGAATGTTCCAGTCCTGGAAGCCACTGAACAGGCCTAACTATGTCCATTTGGAAGGGAACATTACCCTTTTGCCAGGGATTTTGTTCTTTGTGTATCTGAATTAGAGCATCCGGGATGTGGGGAGTCTTGGAGTGGAAGCTGAATGAGGCTGCTTTCTGGTGTGCAGATGTCTCCTGTTCTTTCCAAGGACAGGACTGGGATACACACACTTATTCACTACCCAGGAGCTCCTGGATTGTCATATGGGAGAGTGGGAAGCCTCAGGACGGGGAATGAGGAAATCTGGATTTGATGAGCCTTGTTTCTCTGGGTCTGTTTCATTTCTTTACAGTGAGGGAATTAGACTAGATATTCTCAATTTCCCTCGCCAGTGGGAAGATTATGTGTGATTCTGAGTGCTCTTTCATTTTCTAGGAGAAAGATCTTTGCTGATCAATTCTATGTAGAGTGAAGCTTCCTTATATGGTGAGCTTTAGCAGATACTTTCTGGGACTAGTGGGCAAATAAAGTACGCAAAGCTCCAAATACAGACCTCAGGGTGGGGCCTGGGGATGTAAATGTGCCAGGAATACATGCTTATAGGTTTAAAACCAGAAGAATCTTAGAGACCATCTGGTACAAACCCTTCTCAGGAGGATGGCAAAGCATAGGAAGTTAAAGAGATTTCCCCCAGACTCAGACAGAGCTGAGCTGACTACCAGCCCCAAGTGTCATCATGCTGCCAGAGGGCTTTCCCTGCCACTTCCCCCTGCTCCTCCCATCCATGGAGATCCTGATCCTGCTTCTCCCCATGTCCCTGCCCCTGCCAGTGTATACATTTGATCTCTTACCTCACATCCACCCTCCCACATACATGCACATGCACATACCTATGCATCCCACAAGAAAGGGAGAACAGTGGTGTGATGAGTTGGAAGTGCCAGCAAGGCACATAGCAGAGCTTAGAGCCCTAAGTGTCTGTGCATTAGCATCTCTTCTATGTTTTATCAGTTCTCTCCCCTGGCTGATTTCCTGCCCCGCTCTATGCCTGGGTTTCTTCACTTGTCAGAAGGAGGTAGGAGTAGCCATCTCAGAGCATTGTGGTGAGGATTAAATGAGATACTGCATGAAATTCACTTAGCCCAAGCACCAGTTCCCATTAAACATTCAGCAGATGGTAGCTATTAATATTGTGACTTCTATTGTTACTACTGAGTTGTCTGGAATTCTCAAAATATTCCTAGAGGCTGGCATTGGGGTTTGCACTGCCTTTCTTCTGCAGGACTCTGCAGCTGATTCAGTTTGGTAATATATAGAAAATAGTGCAGAACCTGTCAAGAGTGTGTGTGTTCAGTAAGGTTTAGTTGTGCTTGTTTCTTGCTCTTTAATGAAGAAAACCGTTCCCTCGGTGAAATAAGTTGGCACTACCCATTGTCATCACTCAAACCTAAGCAGAAACTGGGTGTACCTTGTACTTGGAAGGCAGGTGGCTCAGTTAGGACAGAATGGTAATTCCCATCATCACGTAGTGGGAAGGAAGTAGAGGTACCCTGGCAGTGAATGACTGGTAGGAACACCTCAAGTAGCCAGAGCACATAAGAAAGAAAGAGAACAAGCACAGTTTGCCCTGGATGAGCTTACCTGCCGCCAGCGTGGGGAGGGCCGGCTCTGCCATCACACCATTCGTCTGCATGGTGCCTGTCTCTGGATGGAGATTCTGGGAATGAATTCATTCCCCTGTCCTAAGTGTGGCTGTGGAAGCCTTTGGCCCTTTGAAGACAGTACTATTAAAGAATAGACCAAAGTCCCAGAAAGATGAGTTAAAATGGTGGACTTAGAATTTGGCAGCCTAGATTCAGGCCCTAGATCCCCTTCACCAACCATGGTCTTGGTGGTAAAGTACTTGTCCCTCCGCAGATGGGGAAGCCTAGCTATCCTGTAGGCCCCAGAGCTGGGCTGTGATGGGGACGGTCCAATGGGCTGATGAAGGGAGAGTGCCGTGTAGATGGGACAGTGTGGGCCCATGTTTGTTGTTGTTGTCAGTAGTAGCAAGGTGGAGAAGTGCTTTATAAACGGAAATACACAGTGATGTCTGGGAGACTCCTTTGAGTCACTGGGCTGCTGGCTTAAAAGGCATCTTAAGAAGTGTGAAGCCCTTTGTCTCATGGCCAAGGTGTACTACCAGAAACATCTATCCACATAGCCCAGGAGGAACCACCAGGAGAGGCCATCACAAAGGCCCTGCTGGCTTCTCACCCAGGCCCCTGGCGGCTGGACATCTTATCTGTCCGAGGCTAAGCGAGCCTGTTCCGACAGCCAGCTGAACAGTGAACTGTTAGTGAGTAGGGTTTCATCCAAAAATAACAACCGTTTTGACAGTTATCTTGCAGTCAAATTTCCAGGTGGTTTAGTTTCATTTGGATATACACTGTAAAATGAATGTGAGGCAGGTCTCCAAGCAGCCTGGGGACTTAGGGCCTCATATCTCCAGAACGATGAGGTAAGTATGGATTTATATCCTTCATGCACTAGACCCACATTTGTTTAGGAAATGTCACAGTCCCATCCCAACCTTGCTTAGGCCCTGGGTAAAAATTTCACAGAGATTGAAGAGCCTTGGCGGTCAGCAAATTCAGATAAACCTCAGGACTTCAGCAGAATCAGACAGAGCAGCCCTGGTCTCTGACGCCCGTGCTGATACCCACCAGGAAATAAGCTGCTCTGAGACAGGACTGGCTTGCTCACTTGGCCGAATGTCACACTCACTACCTCTGATGGGGCTTAGTCTGAGAAGGCTGTTGACTTGAAACCTGTTGACTTAAAACTTGACTGGAAAAGAGGATGTGTGCATTTGTTGAGTGCTTCCCTGGTTCCAGACACCAGGCGAGTTATTGATGTGGTCTTATTTGTCTCTGGGGCAGCCTTATAACAAAGTGATTAAATAAGCTATCTAAAGACAAGTCACCCACAAGTGGCATAAATGAGATTTGAAGCCAGGCTTATCTGATTCTTTACAAATTAGGATTAGATCAACTTCATTTGCCAGAGTACCTCAACAGAAGAGTGGCCTACACAGTAGAGGTCTGTTGCTGGCTATTCTCTTCCACAAGTCTGGAGTCAGCAGTCCAAAGCTGGTAGGGGTGACTCTACAAACTTGCTAGGGGCTCAGGCAACTTTTGGCTCCTTAGAGTGTGGTCTTCATTATTATGAAGGAGGGTGGCTGCTTGAGTTACTTCCATCACATTAATGTACCAAGAAGCAAGCATGGAGGAAGAGAAAAAGGGTATGGCTTCTCTCAGATTTTTTCTAGAAATCTCCCATAATATTTCTACTTACATCTCATTGACCAGAACTTGGTCACATGACTACACCCACCTCCACCTGCAGAGGGAGAGCTAGGAACTGGGATGATTTAGCTGAGCAGCAATAATATGACCAGCTAAAAATTGGGGTCTTGTTGTGGAGCAGGAGAGAAAAATGAGTTGGAGGGGAGACTGGGTGGCTCAGTCAGTTAAACGTCTGCCTTCGGCTCAGGTCATGATCCCGGGGTCCTGGGATCGAGCCCCGCGTGGGGCTCCCTGCTCAGTGGGGAGCCTGCTTCTCTCTCTCCCTCTGCCTGACGCTCCCCCTGCTTGTGCTCTCTCTCTCTGTCAAATAAATAAATAAAATCTTAAAAAAAAAAAAAAAGAGTTAGAAAGGACGCTGGCACAGACTCCAAACATCGTATATATTTGTTCTCTTTGGTGAGTGAAACATCTTCTTTTAATGGTTCTTTATGGGTCATATGTCTGAAGCTCTGACTCAAATTAGAGGCCATTTCCAAAACCAGAAAATAAGTAGAGAGAGCCCCAAAAAGGGCATACATATAATTTTCCTATTATATGTATTTAACAGTTTCGGTTGCTTTGGTAAAGTTGCCTTTCCAGGATTTAAGCCCACTGTTACTCCTCTTAAAAATTTCCCCCAGAGACCCCTATCCTTCTTCGTGTTTAGTACTTGCCTTGACAGGGCCCAGGTTGTGTCCTAATAGTTGGAGCATTGCTCTCACACTCCCAGCCTTTGAATTCCCAGGGCTAACCAGCAGGTCTGCCAGAATGAGGGGGAGGAAGCCCACAAAGAAGGGGTGTCAAGCTACCTTGATTACTGGATTCTTAATGGGGGGAACTTCTTGTGGTGAGAACTTAGCGCACCTCGTGCTCAGTCATCAGGTAGTAAGGGGGTGCCGTCAGCCCCCTCCCAAGCAACACGTCCTGTGACTTGCCTGCTTTGCCCACTCTAGCTCCCGCCCTCTGATGTTAGTTTCTGCTGAGTAACTGTCAGCAACATTCGGGAACATGTGTATATTCTACCCTCCCCCCTTTCTTTAAAGTTTTATCTTCTATCAGAAGAGCTGGTAGACGGGGAAAAAGATGCATGCAGCAAGGAAGGGAAAGAACCCTTTACAGTTTTTATGCTACAGCCCTACATATACAGAAAATAGAGTCACAACTCTTTTGTTTCTTTAATACAGAGCCTCTTAAAAAAAAAAAAAAACCACTTAAAAATATATTGAACAAAAAACTTTTTAAAAAATTTACTCAAAATGTCCCCCCCAGAAATTTGAAACCATCCAGAGGCCACCACTAAAATGTTAGGATGCTCTCTTTCTGATTTAGTTTTCTGTTACATTTTTATTTCTTCTGCAATCAGAGGGAAATATTTTAAGTAAAAATTTCATACAAAATTGAGAATTACTGTCACAACATCATACAGTGGGGAGAGGGCAGTGGTGGCCTTGGTGCTAGTGCTGAGCTACCCATGGGACCCTGAGTGAGCAAGTCAATCTCTGGGTTTTAGGTCCTACCTGCAAATGGGGAATGGGAGATGTCAAGTACCCAGGGCCCTTTTCCCACTCAAACAACTATGATTATGACCCACAAGAGAATCTACAAAACTTATGTGGCCTCTGTGGTTTCTTAATTTGGAGTTCATGGAAAGGTTCCAGAATGTGTCATCACCATAACTAGATGGAATACATGCATAAACCCCCAAATCTTTACTCTTCTGTAGGAGAAGAATCCATCACCTGCATGGATTCTTAAGGGATTTGTGACCCAGGGAAGGTGAAGAACAACTGGTCTTTTCTCATTTTATGGACAGGCATCTTCCATCCAGGAAAGTGAAGAGATTTGCCCCAAATGCACATCCTATGCATCTTCCTGGCAATCTGGAAGACCCAAAGGTGTTATCTGTTCCAAGCGGGGTCCTCTCCCTGGTAGGGATGATCCATCCTGGACCCTCTCTGTCATGTATTACTCTATGTGTCCCCTCATCTGGCCCAGTTTATGATGTTAGCGTGAAGTTTATAGCTTCCTCCGTCAGCTTTGCCTTCCTAATTCTCCCCCAAGTCCTTCAGGTAGTCCTTCCCCCCAGAAGTAGGAGGGAGATATAGGAGAGAGGAAGCATATCTGGGCTTAGAGTTGGGATCTTAGTTTCTACTCCTATATTTCTTAAGGAACATTTCATCTCTATATGTATTTTATCCTTCTTGCCAGAAGAGAGGTGGTAAAGCCTCTCACAAGACTTGACATAAAGTCCAACAGACCACAATGTCCGATGCTGAAGGAGAATCTGCAGATGGACAGTTCGGAGGCGGAGGCGGGTACCCAGCCGTCTAAGGAGGGAGTGAATATGTGTCCCTCCCCGCCCTCCTGGAAGCAGAATGGCCTCAAAAAGACCGTACAGTGGGAACACTGTGGTATTTGTGCTGAGACTTCATCACACAAAACCTTGTATCTGAAACCCAAAGTGACCTTTTCCGAGCAGTCCTAGCCCTACATGAAAAGGCAAACACCGCCAGATTGCCTGACATTTCCGTTTTTAAATTTCAAGCATTCCTGATTTCAGATCGGCTGTTGATCTGTTGGTTGCAGCCCTGATGCAATTAAGTGAACTCATAGTCACTGCTGTTATAGTCTAACATAAACAACTGCTTTGAAAGCCCAGACCCTGCCCTGTATCTCCTCCTCCCCATCACACCCCAACAAGCCTACCGGCCCACATGCGGTTGCAGAAAAGCATTTTCTAAACCTGCAATTAAAATCTTCAAAGTTGAACTGTGGACTGTCATACCATGTCCATCTTTAAAGATCATGTTTATTTGCTCACTCCTTATTTTAACCCCTCTTGGCAGAAGCTACTAAAAACCTATCGGGAGGGAGGGTCTGTTCTGATTCTAGTCACTCCCCCAAATGTAGTGTGGAATTTGGCTAGGGAATGGTCTGCACTCCCCCTGGAGCTGACAGTGAAGACAGATGAGAAGCAGTGACTCAGAGGGCAAAGAAGGTTGAAGGGTGCTGCTCTGGGACCTGGGTGTTGAGCTCCACCCATTGGCCTGAAAAAGCCACAAAAGGCACATGGCGTAGCTTTGGTGCTGCTGAAGCTCAGGGTTCAGGCTCGGAAGTTGAGCACGTTGAGATCCTGGAGGTGCAAGGTACCCCTTGTTAATGTGTTCAAGAACATTCCTTGTAGCTCCAGATAACCTGAGGGAGTTGGCTGGAGAAAGAGATCTGGAGGGATTCTTGGTGTGTTTTTCCTAGCATCATTTATCAGAGTTCTGGTTCTGTTCCTGCGAGTCAGCCTGCTAGCCCAGAAGCAGCATCTGGGCAATCTAGTCTGTCTGGGGGACAATGAGGAAAGATGAGCTGGCAGGGAAATAAAGGACCAACTTTAAGGGGAGACCATCTGAAAAAAAAGCTCTCCCAGTTTTTCTTAATCCTCGGCCCCATGGTCTGTCTGTACACATAGCAGGATGGGTGATAGAATTGCCCTATCCAACTTTCATATGTGCCAAAAGTCAAAGCTGATGTGGTTCTCCTTCTTCCTTGCTGCTCGGGTTGAGAATCCCATGGCCCCACACCTGCAGTTAATCTCATCCTTGCTGAGTAACTGAGGGAAAGCCCTTAGAGTGGGGGGCTTTGCTCTTTATCCTGATGTGACCACTGAAATTAGGTCCCGCTGCCCACATGTGAGTTTTCTCCCTGTGACCACATAACGCGGCTTGCCTGTCCAACACCTGATTTAATAGCACCCCTTGGAGATGAGGCATTTTTTTTTAATATGATCACACTAATTACAGGGAAGGAACGAGTTTCTGACAAAGGATCTAACCTTGTGCTCCTTTCTTTCTGTCTCCACAGCTCCACTTGGCAGCCCTGGCATCACTCAAGGGAGATATAGTGGAACTTAATAAACGTCTGCAGCAAACGGAGCGGGAACGAGACCTTCTGGAAAAGAAATTAGCCAAGGCACAGGTAAGGGATCTGGAGAGTTTTTTTTTAAACTCTTGTATTTTTTTATTTTAAGATAAAACATAGATCGAGGAAATCCAGCCAATCAAGTTACGGGGTAATGAGCAAACATTCTCATAAGCACCGTCCAGGTCAGGAAATAGGACTTGCCAGCCATCCCAGAAGTCCCTCCTTATGTCCCGTCCCAGTCGCACCTTCCCTCCCACCAAGGTGACCACCACCATGACTCCTATAGTCCTTTTTCCTGTCTCTTTATACTTTATCACTGAAGTTTAGATGTCCCTCGATAGTGGAGTTTAGTCTTGCTCATTGAAACACTTTGGGTTTCTTTTGAATCTCTTAATTTATAGGTTTTACTTCCATTCTTTGTTTGCTTTTTAATTAATCTGTTAGAAACCTGCCATTTGACCTGTGGAGTTCCCTACAGTCTGGATGTTGCTGATTATACACTCACCGTACAGCTCACCACATTCCTCCGTCCCCTTTAGTTCCTGTAAAACGGCAGTGGACCCAGAGGCTCAGAATTCATGTCTGGCCCCTTTGGCAAGACTGTAGAGGGGATTTGTTGTTTTACCAGGAGGCACATAATGTCTGGTTGTCTCATTTTCTGTGATGTTAGCAGCTGTTGATACTCAGTGCCTATGTTCATTGATTCACTGAATTATTAGGACTTACAAATGATGATATTTCTGTTGTACCATTTCTCATTAATTGGAATGCTTTTATAGAGACCTCTCCCATCATCTGTGATTTGTTGAAACAGTGGTTCGTCGAGGAAAAGCAGAATTCTTCATCTATTAACATTTTTCAAGAAAATTACCTATGATCCTCTGAAATTGCCCAATAATTTTTTAAACTATTATTATGAAATTATAGATTTAAACATATTTGGGGTTTCATTCCACTGTAACTATTTTCCTTACAGAAACCCGTATTATCTTTGGCCAATGTGAACTTCTTCAGGTTGGCTTCTGAGTCTTTTGACATGAGCCCAGGAGTTAGTCCAGACTCAACTAGTACATTTTTTGCCCCAAATCTGGTAGTAACTGTTCTCTGAGTAACTCTTACTTCTCTCAGCAGAAAATAGTATCTTAAGACCACAGTCTGGGTGCTAAGAGTGCTTATGGCTTCTAGGTTGGTCATTTTTTTTCAGGCCTCTTTTATAGACATAGCCAGGAAATTCTTTATTTCCTTATTTATCTACATCTGCATGTACATATAACTTTTAAGATAAAATACCTTAGGAGTTCATACTAATAGACCTGATTTAAATTCAGACTACAGCCTACTTTTTACCTAGCTTCTTCTATATTTTATCTGTATCGCCTTTCTTTCACATGAAGAGTCCTGGTTCTTAATGCTACAGAGGATGATTGAATTAGAATATTCCATAATTACTTACTTGCTTCATTCCATATTATGAACAGCCTCAGAATAATATTACTCCTGCCATAACAGATACAGTTCCTGAGAAGAATGTAATTTATTGTTGTTGTTGCATTACGCTCTCTTCACTCCCCATTTTTTGCAGCTGTCTTATATCTACCTGCCTGACCATCTGGCCATTGCATCTCACCCTCTCCCCTTCTTGTCCTCATTTAGGCTCCTATAAGCAACGATATAGTTAGTATTCACCATGGTCCTTATGTCCGTGTTCCTCCGTTTATTTGTTCGTTTATTACCTGAAGTGGATTTTCTAGTATATTCCTCAGGGAGGACTTGCTCGTTATTAACAGGTTCTTGCTCGTTATTAACAGTATGTCTGTTCTTTGCCCTTTGTACTTGAAAGACATTTCTGCTGGATAGAAAGCCCTTGGCCCATCTTTTCTTTATTTGAATATGTTTCCTTATTCTCTTTTGGCAGAGAGTGTTGTCCCCAAAGTCTGATAACACAGCTTTCTTTGCCTCACAGGACATTGACTCTAGATGTCCATAGCATGTTTTTTCTTTATTTCTTTTTTTTAAGTCTAGTAATTCTAGAGCAACTTTTTTTTTTAAGTTTTTATTTTTAAGTAATTTCTACACCCAGCATGGGGCTGAAACTCACAACCCCGAGATCAAGAGTCGCACGCTCCACTGACTGAGCCAGCCGGGCGCCCCTACTAGAGTAACTCTTAATCTTAGTCATTCTGGTTTGATATTCTCAGGTTTGCTGTGTATTCTTTTGATTATCTCTTTTAATCTTTTAATTTCAGGGAAGTTGTAAAGAATTACAGTGTTTAATATTAGTTCTCTTGCTTTGATTTTCTTCAAGGATGTTTATTATTTGTTTTTTTTTTTTTTAAGATTTTTTATTTATTTATCTGAGAGAGAGAATGGGAGACAGAGAGCATGAGAGGGGGAGGATCAGAGGGAGAAGCAGACTCCCCACTGAGCAGGGAGTCCGATGCAGGACTCGATCCCGGGACTCCAGGATCATGACCCAAGCTGAAGGCAGTTGCTTAACCAACTGAGCCACCCAGGCGCCCCAAGGATGTTTATTATTTGTATGTTAGATCTTTTTTGCCTATTTTCAGTATCTCACTATCCACATCCTCTCTCTCCCTTTTTACTTGATTTTCCTGTTGTTCATCTTCTGTTTCTTTCAGGGCATTATATGTTGTGTTTATTTCTTCTCGTGTGCCTTCTAGTTTAGTTTGTATTCCTGAAATGCGTTTTTATTTTATTTCTAGTTTTTTCCTGTGTTCTGTTACCGTATGAATTTTCTAATTCTCAATTATGTTTTTTCATGTCTTATGTCATTTTATCTCCTTAAAGTCTTTTAACTTATTTTGAAATAGTGGGCTTTGTTTGGGCTTTTTGGGGGGAGGGATGTTCCATTTTGTGCCATGCTTTAATGGTATATAGGCATATATTCTGCTCTTTTTTTCTTCCTTCTTATAACTTTGTATGGAATTTGATGTCAGTACTTCTCCATTTTTCATTTTTATATGAAAAATAGTTTCCTTGAACTTTGAGGAGGCAGTGTTTAAGATGGCTTTATAAGTTCATAAAGCTTAGTCTTCTGTTGTTTTCACTTTGTCAAAAATATGGCAGCCTGCTTTCTAACACTTCCTGGCTCTGTTCCCCTCACCTACTTCTATCTGGATCTATTTCTTCCGTTGTCTCTGTTACTCCATACTGTTCAATCCTGATCCCACTGTCAGCAGGTTTTCCTCCTGGAAGCAAGTCCTGGGGCCAATCTTGAGAGTTCCCAGGGACTAGCTGCTTTAGGTCTTTCAGATCTTACTGTGGGCCCCTTCCTCATTTACTCTTGGCTCAGGCAGAATCCCTTTTAGTGTTAGCCTCTCTTTTCCAATTGGCCCTCCTCACTTTCCTGAGTATACTGACTTTTTTTTTTTTAAAGAAGAGGTGGAGGTAGTTTTTTTTTTTAAAGATTTTATTTATCCATTTGACAGAGAGAGACACAGCGAGAGCAGGAACACAAGCAGGAGGGGGAGTGGGAGAGGGAGAAGCAGGCCTCCCGCCAAGCAGGGAGCCCGATGCGGGACTCGATCCCAGGACCCTGGGATCATGACCCTAGCCGAAGGCAGATGCTCAACGACTGAGCCACCGAGGCGCCCTATACTGACTGTTTATGTTGGGGTTTTCCAGTTCTCACATCCACCAGCCTTGCTGCTTCCCACTGCTTCTGCCCATTCAGATACCCTTTCGGGCTTGTGGATGGTGTGGGTTTGTCCTTACTTGCTTGTATTTTGCTGTTCAAGAGGATACCTTGTCTCCAAGCATTTGGTTCTGTTGAGTAAGGTGCTCTGTTTTTATGTGGGAATTCAGAGAGCTCTAAAAACCAGGCTGCCATAGTCCTTGGTCTAGATGACCTGTGGAAAGTTTTGAAAACTCATGTCTCATAATCGTAGATTGTTTGAGTAGGGAGGAGAGACCCTTTATACTTGAGATCATCTACTTCCACATTTGTCAGGCATCCCAGAGAGGTTAACTTGCTTACCCAAGGTCAAATGAGTAGCTTAGCACCAGAGCCAAGACAAGGTCCCAGTGTTCTTTCCTCATATAGGATGTTGTACAGACAAAAACTTTCAGTTTTTACTTGGATGAAAACTTACAATATTTTCCTTCTGATTATAAAAAGTAATAAAAATGTGGTAGGAAAAGCTGGAAAGATAACAATATGATGTTTCAGTAGTGGGGTCTGGTGTATTAAAACATTTTTAATGCCTTTTTTTGTTTTGTTTCATAAGGGTTTTTTTTTTTTTTTAAAGATTTCATTTATTTATTTGAGAGAGAGAGAGAGCATGAGCAGGAAGGAGAGGGAGAAGGGAGAAGCAGGCTCCCCACTGAGCAGGGAGCACAGTGCGGGGCTCAATCCCGGAACCCTGGGATCATGACCTGAGCCGAAGTTAGATGCTTAACTCACTGAGCCACCCAGGCGCCCCTGTGAGACTTTATTTAAGAGGAAAGAAATTGTGAAAGCTCTTAACTGGAAGTTGGCATGTACTGTAGTCTTGGATTTTTAAAAATGACCAGGAGGGTATTTATTAAAATTTAAGCCTACAAGGACAGAGCAACTTATGCAGAGGATGGTAGAGGATAATAGAAAACTTTTTCTGTGCTGTGTCAAGGAATGAGTCAGTTCCCTTTTAACTTATGGTCAAGACATTCTTATGTAATAATTTTTGGTGGCTCTTTACATCATGTTTACATTCTTACACTAAATATACTTAAAAATTACTCTCTGTTCTTTCAATGGAGATGTCTTTCCAGTGCAGATGCTGAGACCCAGGAAAGAGAACATAAAAAAAAAAAAAAAAGGTCAGACTCACCAGTCTCATACCTTTTGTAAAGATGAGATTTATGCAAGAAAAAATAAGAACAATGAAATGACAGTGCTATTGCTTCCTGTGTGAGTGATTCATGTTTGAGACTTGACCAGATTGTGGAAGAGCAAGTTCATGCATAAATTTATGCTCTCTGGCTTTACTAAGTTTTACCAGCTCTCTAAATATTACAGAGCTATGATTAAGCTAAAATGTAAATGGTGGCTGTATTCATCAGAAATAATCAAAAAGAGCTTCAACATCTGTTGAGTGATTCTTGATGGTGACACTGGAACTAGCTGAATAAAAAAGGTTCAATATACATGGTCATAAGGTCAACCTGCCAGTAGAGTTTTGAGAATAGTGATGGGAAGGGAAAAGTTGAGTAAAGGAGACTAGATCAGCATGATGGGGAAGGTAAAGTGCTTCTGTGTTCATTTTCTATTGCTGTGTAATAAGTTACCACAAAATTACTGGCTTAACACACGTTTATTAACTCATAGCTTCTGTGCATCAGGAGCTCAGGTATGGCATAAATGGGTTCTCTTTATGTTTGCAATCAAAGTGTTGGCCAGAGCTGAATGCTCATCTGAAGGCTCAACTTGGAAGAGTTCAGTCACCCATGTACTTGGCAGAATTTATTTCTTTGTGGTTGTAGGATTGATGACAGTTGGCTTTTTCAAGGCCATCAGTGCAGAGAAAGATTCCAGAATAAGTGTGCTAATAAGACAGAATCTTACATAATGTCATGGGAGTGACATCCCATCACCGTTGTCACATTGTATTAGTTAGAAGCCGGTCACAGGTGTCACCCAGGCTCAATGAGAGGGTACCACACAAAGGAGATACAGGGATCATTGGGGGCATTTTGGAGGCTGTTCATCACAGCTTCCTAGGGGATTTGATTAACAATACCACTGTTAGTGTATACAGTAGTGATAATCACCACACTTCTTTAGCTCTGTTTTGTGCCAGGCAGTGTTCCAAGCATTCTGTTTGCTCTATCTTAGGGAGTTCTCATAATGACCTCTGGTGCAGGTACTGTTTTACAAGTGAAGAAATAAAGGTTTGAGGAATTTGAGTATCTTGCTTGAGATTATGTGGCTGTAAAGTACTAAGAGTTAGAATTTGAATCCAGGTTTTGTGGGAATCCACAACTATACTAATCCCGTATTGTCTTTTAGGCTGCCCAGGCTGCCCTTAGTATCCAGAGGGCTTCTCAAAGTGGGTGGGGCATGATGCACAGGTCCATTTGGTTTAAACTTCCCTACCATCCCCATCAAACAGGTGCACAGATACATGCATGCATTGGCACCAGCATTAAGCAGCCTTGTGGGGAACAGCCTTGTAGGAAACTGGCAGAGATTCTATATAGTACTGGTTCGATGCTTTCAGCATATTTGCTAATTATTGAGTACCAACAATTTTAAATTGCTGCATTTTTTAAGGGCTATAGAATGATGTATCTCAAACAAGCTTATGAATCCTATGAATCCCTTTGAACTCAGTCAGTAGTAATACAGAACACTTTCTATTTCTAAGCTCTCTATCTTTGCATAGCAAATCTTCTGAATTTTCTACCTCTTGGCATTTAGGAAGAAAACATAAATAGTTTTCGTTAAATGTAATGGAGAGAGCACTTTCTTGGTGCTTTCTCGTTGTATGAGATACTTAAAGGTACAGTTTGGATGTGTTCTCTTTGTCAGGAATGTCCTCCATTCCTTTTTACTTGTTTCTACTTTTCTTTGGTAAATTGCACTAGCTGTTTTGCTCATCAAGGGCATTTCCATTTGTGCTGGGCCTCTTTGTTTAGTTGGCCTGGTTCCTCCCATCTTCTCCCTGGGGGAGAACCTGGGCAAGGACTTAGAATGAGGATGGAAATACCTGAGTAATATTACTGAGACCAATCCAGTGTGGCCCTGAGAAAGTAGCGTGACTTCTTTGCATACTTTAAAAGGGAGTGGTGCTGACCCCCTTCACCAGGATGGTTGAGAGGGTTAACAGATTAATGATGGCATTGCATTTTTCAAGAATGGAGTTCATAATGCTCTTAGGTTTGACAGCTGAGACTAATGTGAAGATTAAAGATCAGTGGCCTCTGTGAAGTAAGATAAAACCCAGTGAAGAACATTAACAAAACCATACCTTAGCATCACCACATTGCACAGGGTTTTTCCAACAAGGGCTCAAGTTCTCAGACCAGTCTGTCTCAAGGCTGACTCATGGCTTTATCCCAGCATTGCACCAATAGCAGAGAGATTCTTGGTGGTTGGAATGATACCACTTGTTTTTATTAAACATTTTTGCATATAGGCAATTTCACCAAGTTATGTGGCTAGACACAGGTATTTATATAGATTTTAAAGTTGCTTCCTCATCATGGTAGGAGAGCTGAAACCTAGGGAAAATGCTCAGAGTACATATTAAGTGCCAGATAAAATTCAGGAAAAAAACAAAATTTCATCATATCCGATCCCAATCTTTTTTTCTTTGCCTTTCATACTGACTGTTTATAGTTGTGGGAGAAACCCTAGTGATTCTGACCTCCAGAAATTCATGGCAGGCAAGAGGCTGCAACCACAGGCTTGCTTGCTTTGCTGTAATGTAGGATCAGTCAAAAACTGAATATAGGCTAGGAAGAGGGAGAGCCCTGGATGCAATTCCCTGTGCTAATAGGAAAAAAGTGGCAGCGTGTTGTTTGAGACCATTTCTTATTTTGTTCAACTGAAATTATATGGGGTATTTCTGTATGGTGAGGAGAAGAAAATCATCCCTCACTTGTAAGTTTTGCTGGAAGAAGCTGCCATTCCTCCCTGTTAAGAAAGTTGTCGCTGAATAATTGACTTTGGCAGCTAAAGCTGGCTTGATGGGAACCAGCGGGACCTAGAATTCCCTGTCTTATAACCCATTGTGTCTACTCTATTTCGGTGCTCCATGGGGTTGAGGAGAGAGTTGTCTGGGTTTCCTACCTTCATCTGATATTGGAAGGCATAATATTTGTATTTCCTGGAGTTCATCGGAGTTGGGTCAGGGGAGACCAAGAAGGATGACTCTGCTGTCCCTGGAGATCTTTAGGCAAGTGGTACGGGGACAAGCCCAAAGGTCAAGGGGCTGGGAGGGAGTAGGGGGGAGAAGATGGTGGCTACAACAGCGTCTACCCTTTGATGGTGTGAATACAGATCAGACGGTTTTTCAGAGGGTTCTGCTTGTTGCCTAGGATATAACAAATCAGTCACTTTACATTTTGTTTTCATCTGTAAAATGGTTGTATCATCAGAATATGCAGTGATAAATAACCCTAAAGCCACCTCAGTGGCTTAACATAGCAAAGATTTTGTTTCTTGCTAGGAGCTCAGTAGGGCCGGCAGAAAACTGTCCCACATTGTCCTCAACCAGCCTCCTAAGCTGATGGGGCTTCTACTCTCTGGAACATTGCCAGAAGCCATGGCCAGGGAAGGGAATGTAGCAAATCCTGATGGAGCTCTTAAAGGCTTCTAGGCATAAGTGATATAAATTCACTTGTACCTCATTGGCTAAAATAAGTCATATAGCCATATCTAGCTTTGACGGGGAGAGAAAGTATTATCCTGCCATGTGCATGGATGGGGGTGAACCGGAGTCCTGACGAATACCCCTGTTGGCTACCAGGGGTGCTGATGCTTACATGACGCACACCCCACATGGTGGTCCTGGCAGAGCCCTGTGTACATACTGGAGAGAAATGAACACCATTAGAAAAAGGGTTTTGTTAATGAACTATGAAAAAAGTGGACATCTATCATTTTTTAATGTGTATAAAGTACTTCAACTTGTAATTTAAAAATCAAAAAATGTATGCAAACATTAAGGGGCAATCATAGAAGTCATATTTCTTTTTCCTGTTTAGTTGTCATTGTTGTATGACCGTCTCGATTGAAGCTTTATGGGGATGGCTGCCCAGAGGTGACTCTCAGATGGAGGTGCGGGTATCCAGCTTGAGCTCGCCTGTGCCCCTGTGAAACAGAATACCTGAAACCCCATGCCCTCCCAGGCGAAACAAGGCTCTCACCAGTCATGAAAACTCAGGGTGGTGAGAGGCGTGGGTCAGTCACGATAGCGGAATGTGCTCATAAAATCGGGCATGACTTGAACAGACCAGCCCTGCCGATGCAGGACTTGCCAGCGCAGGAACGCACCGATCATGCGCAGAATGGCTTTGTCTGTCCTGGGCGCCGCCGCTCATCTTCCACTTTCCCTGCACTGAAGTGCCCCTTTCCTGGGGTTGGTCTTGGGCAGTTCAGTGGGAGCTGTTGAACAAGGGTGTTCTGTTGGGTTCTTCCGGCTCGCGCAGGTGATGGCTTGTTTTCTCCTGCCCCGTTGCTCCACCTTGCCCTGCCCCGCAGCGTGGAGATAGGGCTTCAGCCTATCTTTGTCTGGTACGACCAGTGTGCACAGAATGGGTGAAGAGTGTTTAATGTGATACCTCCAGGGGATGTTGATTTGTACAGGTGACCCTTGGGCAGTGTCTTCTCAAGCCATCCATTCCACCTTGAGGCTGGGCGTTTTTTTTGTTTTAAAAGATTTTATTCATTTATTTGAAAGAGAGAGAGCGTGAGTGAGAGAGCAGCAGAGGGGAGGGAGAAGCAGACTCTCCACTGAGCAGGGAGCCCGATGTGGGGCTCGATCCCAGGGCCCTGAGATCATGATCTGAGCTGAAGGCAGCCGTTTAACCAACTGAGCCACCCAGGCGCTGCGAGGCTGGGCGTTTTGATACTTTCCAGTGTTCTCTTTTCACTGTGTAAAGAATCCCCAGGGTACCATTCTACCATCTCTCCTTCCCGCACCCCTCATTTCTGTCCATGTTTCTTATTCTCCAGCAGAGAATTCCACCTAGAAGCTGTGACTGCAGTTCCCTTCAGAGGACATGTCATAGTGACCCCCACTGTGTGTCACTCAGCCCGGTATCTTAAATGTTATGGGAAATCAAGATATATCTATTATTTTTAGAAAGAATTAAATTATAGAGGCTTTCCACTATTTTAAGAAACCATACTTGTGGGAAAAATATAGGAACATAAACCAGATATCTTTGCCTTCAGCTAAGAATTTTTTTTTCCTCCGATATATTCTTGTTGCTACTCCCAAATGAACCCCAAGTTCCAAATATACATTATGAGTCTTTTGTCTCCTTTTAGCTACAAGTGCTGTTCTGTCTGAATCATCAGGCTTCCTGTTGTCTCTTGTTCATACTCATACCCTCCAGGCAGACTTCCCAGTTACAGGCAGGGGCAAAGATGGTACAGTACCAGATAGCATGCTCTTGTTATCTGGGCATCAGCCATCTGCTCTCCCGGGCAACCTGGGCACCGCTCCCCTGCCCCCCCCCCCCCCCCCCCCCCCCCCCCCCCCCCCCCCCCCCCCCCCGGATCTTACCTGTTAGGCAGCTCACAGCAGTCACCAGGGATGCCTGGAGTTGTCTTGGTGATTATCAGTAGATTGTGTGCCTTTTTCTTGCATGAATATTTGCACACCTTCATTTTTAAGTGAATTTTGCAGTTTCTGGTCTGCCTTGGTGGTGGTGGTGGGCTGTTGACCTCTAAAGACTGTGAAGGAGGAACTATAAGTGGGGAATTAAAGGAGAGTGAGAGGGTCGTCTGGGTGGCTCAGTCATTTAAGCATCTGCCTTCTGCTCGGGTTGTGATCCCAGGGTCCTGGGATTGAGCCCTGCATGGAGCCCTGTGTCCGGCTCAGAGCTCAGTGAGGAGTCTGCTTCTCCCTCTGCACCTTCCCCTGCTGGTGCTTGTTCACACATGCACTCTCTCTCTCTCTCTCAAATAAATAAAAATCTTAAAAAAAAAAGAAAGGAGGGGTGCCTGGGTGGCTCAGTTGTTAAGCATCTGCCTTCAGCTCAGGTCATGATCCCAGGGTCCTGGGATCGAGCCCGCATCAGGCTCCCTGCTCGACGGGGAGCCTGCTTCTCCCTCTCCCACTCCCCCTGCTTGTGTTCCCTCTCTCGCTGTGTCTCTCTCTGTCAAAATAAATAAAATCTTTAAAAAAAAGAGAGAGAGAAAGGAGAGTGAGAGTTGTTGACTTTGTAAAGGGAAGCATTTCACAGTGATTTTTTTTTCTTATTAAAGATTTTGTCAGGGAGAGAGAGAGCACAAGCAGGGGGAGTGGCAGGCAGAGCGAAAAGCAGGTTCTGCGCTGAGCAGGGAGCCCGATGCAGGGCTCCATGTGGGACTCGATCCCAGGACCCTGGGATCACAGCCCAAGCGGAAGGCAGATGCTTAACTGACTGAGCCATCCAGGCGCCCCATTTCACAGTGATTTGTAGCCCCAGAGAGCTGAATATGGAAAACCAAAGAGGAGGAGCCTGCAAGATGGCAGTGCAGTAGGAATCACGGCATAAACGAGATCCAGGTCAGGCTGGGCATTATCTTTTTTTTTTTTTTAAGATTTTATTTATTTATTTGAGAGAGAGAGAGAGAGAGAAACAGCATGAGAGGGGGGAGGGTCAGAGGGAGAAGCAGGCTCCCCGCTGAGCCGGGAGCCTGATGCGGGACTCGATCCCAGGACTCCGGGACCATGACCTGAGCCGAAGGCAGTCGCTTAACCAACTGAGCCACCCAGGCGCCAGGCTGGGCATTATCTTGTAATTATTTTAAGATCTAAAACTGGTGGTCTTCATAAGAGTGCTAGCTACACTGACACATGCACATCTGTACACACATACACAATGTGAAGGTGGGAATAAAGACTAATAACAAAAGCTCATAGATATTTTGCAGGGATGGAGAGAAACAGTACTCTGCTGTATGTTCCAGAGGAATATGAACCTTTTTCATTTATTGACACATACTGTCTGTGACACACTGTCATTTTGTGGACTTCTGTTTTTCCTTATAAAATATGATGGATCATGGATGAAAAGGCATTAACTTCATGGAAAGAGTATTTGTGGTCTGTTAGGGTTTTGATCTGTTTAGGAAAGCCTCCCTGTAGATGTGACTTTCACTCACCCTTGATCCTTGCCTCAGTTTCCACGTACTTCCCGTCTGTTGGACCTTGAGTGGAGGTTATTTGATGTTGCAGGTTGTCCCTGAGAACAAAAGTTCACATCACTGTTTCTCTGAAAGCAGCTGTCTCACAAAGTTCTGGGATTATAGCCTCCACGACCTTGTTGCCTCCAGTCTTGTTCCTGGAGCTCCCAGCAGCCCCCAGGAAGTTACCACATTAATACTGATCAAGGTGGTTTGTAGCTGTGGTCTCTGCCGTGATATATACCACCATATTTAGCAGACTTATGTGCTGCGTGCTTCTGTTTCAGTATGGCGTTGGGCTTAGTGTGTTGTGCTTATCTTTGAAGGCATTGGTCCCTGCCCAGTAGCTTCTGGGTTACACCATGGGAAGCAACAGATTTAGGGAAGGAGGAGGACATTGGACGTGGTGGGTGAGAAGTCTTACCCTTGCCCGTCTGCCACCGGCCCTGAAAGTGCAAAGCTAGCAAGTACATATGGCTCTTGGCATTAGGAAAACCTCGCTGAAATGAAATTAAAATTCCTCTGCTGGACAGGAAATTAATCAGGGCTGAATGCAGTAGACAGGGACAGAAGCTAGATTCCTTGTTCCATCACTGATGAGTGTTTTTATTGTTATGCAAATGAGATTAAATGCACTGTGACTGGTGAGGCATTGAGGAGGGGGCAGAGAAGTGAAGGAGATGAACATGTTCCTTAGGATTTGAACTCTAGCTACAAAAATGTTTTTAGAGCATTTGCTGTCTCTTAGACCATCAAATGCTGAGTAAGGGAAGCACCTCAGCTTTTTCTGTCATTGTTTTCTGCAAAGCAGTCTTCTTGACAGTGTGATATATTGCAACTGATTCATTCCATAACACTACTAGATCGCCCACAGTGAAGCAAGCCGCCGTTTGCCAGGTGTTAGGGCTAAATCATGAAAACGCCTAGTTCTTGCCTTCCCAGAGTTCATAGTCTGGTAGAAAAGGATATTGGAAAGAATGAAGTCTACAGATAACCAGCCAGATAAGAAATGTTGTCATACCACTTAGGATTATTTGGTTGAAAAGTGGCTGAAACATACCCTGGCAATGTCAACAAAAAAGGGAATGAATTAAAACTAAAGAAATTAATTTTCATTAAAAAAAATTAAAAAAACAAAAAAGGAATGAATTGGTACAAGGAAAACTGAACAGCCATAAGGGAACATGGGAGGGAAGCTCTGGGATATAGGTGTCGGGAGCTAAGGGACAATCTTTTCAGGCCCCTCAGTCAAGTGAGTGAACTCCATGCAATCTTAAGTCCATTCACTCAAGAGTCACATTCCCAAAAGAAGGTATCTGATGGATCCAGCTCCGGCACTTGCCTACTTCTTGGCGAGGGGAAAGCAAGAGACTTGGATAATGCCACAAAGATTGTGAGCAATGGCAGAGGGACTTTCCTCAAAGACAGAATGAATGCTACAAAGGCAAAGACTTTGTCCGCGGGGGGGGGGGGGGGGGGGTGCATTATAAAATTCAGCTGCTGTTGTGGCTTCTGGGATTCCCTGCCAATGTGCGGGCCTGTGTTTATTGGGAGCATGCTCAACATTGAGGTTGTGGTGGTTTGAGACCATAAAATTGAGCATCACTCACTGATAGGTGCATCTACTCACTGGCACTTCTGTCTTGTTCTCTTGATCCCAGTGTGAGCAGTCCCACCTCATGAGAGAACATGAGGATGTCCAGGAGCGGACGACGCTTCGGTACGAGGAGCGCATCACGGAACTCCACAGCATCATTGCTGAGCTCAATAAGAAGATAGACCGTTTGCAAGGCACCACCATCAGGTAGTGAGCTCCCAGCCGCGGCTTTCTCTCTGCCCCTCTGGGTTCTAACCTGGCTCTTGGAGTTGAAGTCGTCCCGATGAATAATAATGATGTTTTATTTGCAGCTAAGACTTTTACAGTTGATAACTACTTTCTCTTTACCTTGTTAACCATGCCCTTTCCCCTCCACTATTCTGTTCTCATCTTGATCGTCTCGAGGGCTCCCCTGGAAAGTAGCCAGGGTGGGAGTTGTAATCCTCAGTTTACTGATAAGAGCGTCGAATCAGAAATGGGTGAAATGATTGATTAGCGAGTTCTGAAGGGCGCCCCTCCATCTCCCTCCCAGGATCCCTACCACCTCTCGAATACCCCAGGTCTGCTCTCGATGTGCAAACTGTGTGTCTCCCTTGGGAATTTTGAGAGATCTATGAATGTGGCTTAGGACTAAGCAGTGCGTCTGCTTCTAGATAATCTAGCGTCTTGAGCTCACCTGAAGTTGATTTACCAACATTGATGTGGCCTCTTACAAACTCCTAGGGTAGGGAACAAGATTGGATACATCATTTTACTGGCAAAAAGGCTGGGCCTTAAAAATATTAGGGGATTACTTTGAAGTTCTAGTTAGCAGAGGATAGAGGTGGAGTTAGAACCCGCAGTCTCTCTGCTTTTACTTAATATTCTTTCCATGAAAGTGACTCTTGGGGGTCCTGCCTTCCTCATCAATCAGTTAACCCCTAAGGCTCCTGCACGCAGCCCTTAATTGGCGTATCTGCCTTGCTGTTCAGAGGAGGGGTTCTCTTTGAGTGACTTAGCCAAGGATAACTTTTATCTTCCTGCCTGTCCTTGGGGAACCGCCCTGAGGAAAGCAAATGGTTGTCACCTACCTTTATGGAGAAAGAGGGCTTTGTTCACTGAATGTTTGTCCAAGCCGCAATCAGGGCAGTTGTAGAGGCAACTACTTTAAACTCTCCCTCTAGAAGTTCCAGGTTAGAAGAAACTTCGGGGACATTTTGTTCCAAGTCTGAGAGAGTAATGACAGGGTTATTTGATGAGGGAACTGATGGGCCTCTGGTTTTCTGGGCAAAATCATGGAAACTTTGCACTAAACTGGAGCCACACAGTAAATTCCATATTCCAATTTAGAACCTCAAGGCCTTGAAATTGTATCCCGGTCTTGAGAGTGATTGTAGGTTAGAAACGCATGAGCAGAGAAGAATTTTCAGACCAAAGAAATGATTATAGCAGATTTAAAGGAGGCTGACAGAGTGCATTGGCAAATTTGTAATTTCCATTAAAACATGTTGCACTTTTAAACACTTGAGAAGGTGAGGCAAATGGGCTCAGTGAGTTGTGGAAAAAAAGCATCACACATCACCTGGAAAACTCAGTTGCAGGGTGTTTAAATTGAGTGTAACGGCCAAACTGCTTCGTGTTAAAATACAGTGAGCTTCTTGACCATAAACATTTATTGGTGCCTTTTATTTAAAGGGAGACGGCATCTGTGCAGATGTCAGATTAAATTCTGCCAGTTTTCATTATGTAAATGAGCTGGCCCCTCCTTAAGGGGACTCCCTGCAGGCCATGAGACATGTGGGCCAGGAAGACAAGGCTCTTCTGGTCCCCTGACCTCCTCGGCTAAGGCATGTCTCCTGCCCCCAGCACTCCAGGAAATGGGTTTGCCCTCAGGTCCTGAGATGCTTGCTAGACTGAGTGCGGTGGGAGCCAGACACCTTGGAGGAACTCCAACTGCCCTCGCAGATCCAGGGTGTAGAGAATGGATTGTCACACCAGTCAGGTACAATGCTGGTACTTATAGATTTTCTTGTCATTTTAGTTTGGGCCTGAGTTAGGAATTTATTGGAAGTGCTGAAAAATAATGGTAAGGAAATAGTTTATGTAAGCTATGATATATCCATATGTAAGCAATACTAAATTGCTTAAGTAAAAACAAAAATAATCTCATAGTTGTAAACTTTCATCTCAAGTCACAGTCAGAACGGGGACCTTCTGTGGCCACCCTAGAAGACACTCTCCCATCACGTAGCCACAGGGCTGACACAGCCAAGAATCAGACACTGCAGGTGGCTGAATTCCAATGTAAGTTGAATTCACAGCCATATCAGATCTCTTAGGTAAAAATGAAACATTGATAGGAAAAGAAGAAATGGTGAGAATTTGAATCGAGACCTTTGGGTAGGTTTCCACGAATCAGAATACCTAGAGCCTACAAACCCCCGTAAACTCCCGTCCTGTAGAAGCACTCCCCCTCCCTGACTGATAAAGCTGGTCTTACTTTGCTTGGAGACTCTGTAGCGATCTGATCCCAAGTAGGGGGTGCCAGCTACACACACTTAGGACCAAGTCCCTCAGGAATAAAGATTGCTAATTATTTCACTCGGTGAAGAGCTCTAACCAACCAAGGTGCTGGCCAAACACAAAGAAAATAGGGATTTCCTAGTGGAAGAAGAAGATTAGAAACATCAACCTTAGCCTTATGGCCAGTTGCAGAAAGGACGGATAGACTGTGCATATTTCCGTGCTTATTTGTGTATACAATTTCTTTTTTATCTTCTTAATTTCTCCTATTATACAAGGTGAGCTGGTATTGGTGAAACTTATCTAATGATTAGGTTAGATGATATCTAGGAGGATTTGCCACTGACCTAGAAGAGAAGTGGTTACCTGACAATGGATACAATAACTGATGGGACTTAGGGTCTTCCACTTTGGTGAGAAGGTGAATCATTCACATTTGAATGAGGGATGGTTACAGAAGCTTGGTGTCACTGCTATTGTAATTTGGAAATTTCAGGGTGTGTGAGAGGCTGTGTGTGGTTGTCGAGTAGCCAGAGAGGGTGGCCTATGACATGTTATCTAGCACCTGGTACCATTCCCACCCCTTCTCTCTACTCTCCCCAGAATCAGAGGCTGGACCCTTGGGACTGCTTCCCAGATTGCCTTAATAGCTGGGTTCTGGAGACAGTTTTGGTTCTGCCAGTGAGGTGCCTTCAAATGGGTTTGGAAAGCAGAAGGGAGGTGGGAGCCATTGTTCCTCAGGCCATGATAGAAGCAGCTGACAGAGGCTTTCATGGGCACGAGGTCCTGCACCTCAGAGCCAGGAGCTGTGGGCAGGTGTGAAGGCAGCAGCAGTTTGCTGACCTTTGAGGGGTCCATGCCTGCGATGGCAAATCTGACAGCTCCTGGTGGCCTCCGCCCACACTTCTCTGGTCCTTCCAACAGTTATGCAAGCGTGGAACTGCCTAAATTAAATCTCTTCTACTTGAAACATCCAGTGTAGTTTATGTTCCTAACTGAACCCTGCCTAATGCATCCTAAATCCCATCTCCTAGGAATAAACACTGAACATTTTGTATATATGGCCTTCTAAAAAATTTTACTCATGAATATTTTAAATAAGTTGGATCATATAGCAAACAATGTTTTTGTAATATATGCTTTTCCACTTAACTGTATATTATGAGTGGCTTCTTTTAATGCTTATCTGACTTGGGGAGATTATATAATGGGATGGGGAAAGTGGAAAAATACATCAGTAGCTCACTTGAAATGGGGGGGTGGATTTCGAAGCAAATTAAACATGAGCTCTTTTGTTTCCCAAAGAGATTCTTTTTTTTTTTTTTAAAGATTTTATTTATTTATTTGAGAGAGAGAGAGCATGCACAAGTCGGGGGCGGGGGAGGGTAGAGGCAGAGGGAGAAACAGGCTTCCCCTTGAGCAGGGAGCTTGAGGCAGGACTCGATCCCAGGACCCTGGGATCATGACCTGAGCTGAAGGTATATGCTTAACTGACTGAGCCCCCCCAGGTGCCCCCGAGGAGATTATTTTCTTTGCCCCAAACCTACTCTCATAACATCATCCTTTCACTGCCAGCTCTCGTGAGTAGTCATGTTTTCTGCCTCATTTCCTGTTTGTTAGCCCATTGCTGTCTGGCTTCTGAGCGCAACAGTTTCCCGAAGCTCCTTTTGCTAAGGACTGAATTATGTATCCCAAAATCAAAATTCATATGTGGAAGCCCTACCCCTGAATATGATGGCATTTTGGAGTTGGGGCCTTTGGGAGCTATTTCTGTTTCGTTGAGGTCTGAGGATGGGGACTGCATGGTAGGTGTAGTGAGCGCCCTTAGAAGAAGAGACACCAGAGGGCTTGCTCATGGGGTGCACTCCCCCTGCTGTGTGAGGACCCGGTGACAGGGCAGCTGTCTGTAAGCCAGGAAGAAAGCCCTTACCAGAAACTGACTATGCGGCCACCTTGATTTTGGACTTCAAACCAAAGCCTAGAACTAAGAGAAAATAAAATCCTGTTGCTTAAGCTAGCTCGTCTACAGCGTCTTGTTACAGCAGCAGCCTGAGTGAAGAGACTTTTTTTAAAATCACTAATGACTTCTTAACTGAAAAATCCAGGGACCTTTTCTTGTGTCTGGTCCTTTTCTGCAGGATTTGCTTCCAAATCTTCCTTCTTGGTGTGTTTTTCTTGAACTTCTAGGACCCTATATCTTCTGTCCCTGAGATTCACCTTCAGCCTTGGCTCTTACCCTAGGCTCTCCCCTCCCCTTTCACCTCGAAGGGCTACAACCCTGCAGCCCTGACCCCTCCCCTCTGAGTTACCTCCCTCTGCACTGGCAGTTCACCCTTCTGCTGAAATGCTCGTTGGCAACAAAGATAATATGCAAAGTCCCGTCTACTCTAACGTAATCCAGTCTCTAAAATCTCATACCTGCACCATGAGCCTGACCTTTTCATTTGCCCAGTTATTCACCAAAAGATTCATGGATGAGTCTGTCTTCCTTTGTGCTAGATGGAAAAAAAAGAGGAGGAATTACAGAAAGAATCAGGACTTACCACTGATTTCCTGCTTTAGAGCCTCTAAGAGAATTGAAAGGAATACATTTCCTCATTGTATCTAAAAAGTCTTTGTTCTTTAAAAGAATGATGGCATTTCAGGGCAAGTCTGCCTTTGCTTGTCAGGAAGAACGTAGGTCAACAAAACTCCCACCAGGGTCAGGTAGGCTGGGTTAGCTGGACATAGTTGACTGACAGGTGCCAAGGCAGGTAGACATCCATCTGGATCTTGTTCACCCATCAATCCAGTGACAAGGCATGAATGTGCACACCAAAATAGAATAGGCATGGGGATTGCTAAAGAAGTAATATTTGTATCAAATATTACTGATTCCATAGTACTTCAGCTTCAGGTCTGGAAAGTGGGAAAAGAATTAGCCTTTCATTGACTCTTCCCTTTTCAGATAAGATCATTTCACCCCTAGTCAGTAATGAAAAGGAATCTTTAAAAATCATCGTCAGCAACAACAACCAAATCTTCTCCTTAGATCACCATATTTGACTGCTGTTTCATTGGTCCTAAATTTAGGAAAGAGGCTGCACTGCTCACTAGTTGTAGAATCTTGGGTAAATCACTAGCCTCTTGAAGCTTCAGTCGTCTTACTTGTAAATAAAAGGTATTGATCCCGGCTTTGACGAACCCTAAGATCTCTGCTGGTCAGCCACCGCTAGTTACGTAGGTTGTGGGTACAACCTAATGCCGCGTCCTTGGGAGCATTTTTCTTTTGTCGTTTAAGCTCGTAGCAAGCACTAATCATTGCCACTCTAAGAGCAACTTGGAAGCACTTCACAAATGCTTCTAGGTGAATGAAATAAGGTACATTTAGAATCCTGTGAGATGATTCTTTATCTTCCAAAGAGAAACACCTGAGCACTTTGTAATTCCATAATTATGAAACCACCGCAATAGTGTATAATTACCAACATTTATCAGTCGATTAAGCTTCTGGGGTTTGTTTTGTTGTGGTTTTTTTTTTTTTTTTTGGCTTAAAATGATCACTTCTTGGAAATTTTCATGTTTTCTTCTTTCTCATCTCCAGCATTAGCAGCTGGTGTTATTTGGGGAGATCCTTTTTCCCCCAAAGGAATAAGTTTCATTTGCCAAGAGTTACTGTATACACAACAGAAAGAAGCAAGCAATAAAGTCACTTGAGACGCTGATGCTGTGGTGGTAGCTAGACATCTTTACCAGCCAGGGGCTCCTACTGCACAGAGCAGCCTTGAAGGCACACCTCATGTTCTTGCTTTTGTAAAACTGCTGGGACTTGTAAAGGCTTTTTGACTTCTTGTTCCATTGCTCTGGATGAACTGGTGCTCCCGAATAACACAGTAGAGAGAGAACCCCGAGCACCCATGTTCTACATACACTGCAATCACAGATTGACCGTCTGCTTACAAAAGGCCCTATGAGAATTGGCTTTTGTTCTTTCTCTGTCCCAGCTTCCAGCCTCTTTTTAGGAATGATGCCAGTATTGCTGTTCAGGAGATGATAAGGATATGCAACTCTGTGAATTTTTTGACCAAAGTCAGTGGGTGAAACAAAAGGGCTGTACATACTTTAATATTTGGGTTCAGTTTAACCATTTTTTCTACCTCTTCCTTTGTGGTACAGAACCCTGCCTGATGTTGCAAGGTTGCTTTCTGCCTCTCACTATTATTGACTTGGTTTGCACGAGTTGTTTGTACTATAATACTCACTATAATTACCATAAGGAGGAATCTTAACCAGGAATTGTGTGTGCTCAGCTCAGTGCTTCCCTTTGGGGTCAAGAACACAGACCTTAGGCACTTCCCCCCTGCTTCTTTTCTCTCTTTCCATATGAGAGCTCGGCAACACTTACTTCTTCCCCTGAATTCCTAGACTTCATCATCTTATTTTTGTTTCTCCTGTCTAACTTTGCCTCCTTCAATACAGTAAGTTCTCCTTCTGATCAAAATGGCCCGAGTGCCCCTCCAGCCTCATGGTTTCCATCGGGCACCCCATGTGGTTTCAGCAATACCAACCACTTATTCCTCTCCATTCTCGTCTCATTCACATTCAGAGGCACCTCTGAGCCTTTGCTTGTGCCCTTCCACCCTCGTGACCTACCTAAAATCTACTTGCCTGGGACTTCTCTGGAGCACTGCTCCATCGCAAAAGTCTTCCCTGGCTACTACTCAGCTGCAGCCCCAGATGCTCCTCCTGTGTCCGCACACAGTGTGCTTCTTGGGTTAGAATTAGTTGTGAACACATTTGACTCCTGGAAGACAGCATCCAGCTGGTCTTTGCTTTCCTGTTCTTATTTTGGTGCTCGAATACATTGACCACGGATCCTTAGTTTGCATTTCATGACCCTGAAAGTCTTTTGCCTAAGATGACACTTCTAGTGTAGCGTGATTGTCCTTCAGACTGTGCTCTGACCTCAGTGAGGAGTGGCCCCTGCAATCGACAGGCTCCTTTTTCTAGCCCTTCCCTATTCACTGCTATATAAAGTTCATCCTAATAATCCCTAGAAGTAACTCCTTACAAAGCATGAGATTTGACAGGCCCTATGTGTTTTGGAACCTGCCAAGCCAGGAGGGTTTAAGATGGCTATTAAAGATTCTGCAAATGCCATTTATACCAGAGATACAGCAGCATTTATCTGGCTTTCTTGGCTGTAGAACAGTCTCAGCCAAGCTGAAGCTGATTACATTGGCCATGCAACAAAGGTAATTTATTCATCATACACAAAACCTCCCGTTAACTAAAATCAGATTTTTAAGTGCTGATTGAAAGGAGAGCTGATGTATCAGGGCACAATTACCCTCTAGACCAAAAAGGCTACTCTTAAGGTACTTTTTAATTGTTTTCATTCCTAAACCTAATTATTGTTAGCTTTGCAGGTGTCTAATAATTAACTTATTCATAGAACATTAACCTATATTTTTTGCCTTCACCACTCCCATTCTAATTCATAATTTGTATGTCTGGGGGCTTAATATCTGTTAAAAGTCTCCCCAGATTTCTGGACGGCTTTTATTAAAAACACCTTATAAAGCAGGGGCTCAGCTGAATTCCTTCCCTGGGAGGATGTTGATTTCTTGAGAGAACTAGGAACTCTGGAGAGTTCTTCACATTCTCTAATTTATAGATGTGTCTCCCCAGCTTAAAATGGCAGTTGCCTCTTCCCCAAGTTTCAGTGGTCACCCATTACCATCTTGGTCTACCCCAAACCCAAGGCTGTAGACTCTTTGCCCCACTGGTGTCCACAACTTCAAGTGAATGCCAAACCAAGAGGACTTCTCTTCCTGGCTTTCCACACAGACTTTCGTGGGCTTTGCAGCCTCAATTAAATCCCTGACAATTTTCTCTTCTGGCTCACTTGCAAAATAAATGCTTCACAGTGGGTTGATTTTGCCCTCTCCATGTCTGTGTCCAGTGTGTGTAGTGATGGCGGTGGTGTGAGGAAGAGGTATGCATGTGCTTTGAAAGACATAATACAATTGTAAGCTTCCTTCACTTGACCATAGCTAGTTCAGGGACCAAAGGTTGAGGGATTGTGTAGGGCTGAGAAGGGGCGGTGTGTGTGTGTGCAGATGCAACATGGCAGCATTTAAGTGTTGACTTCCTGTTGCAGGTGCTGACTGATGGGAACAGACCACTGAGTGACATGCACTCACCCACTGTGTCCATTTTTCTCCTCTCCCCATCCTCTTTTCCTATCCCCTAACTCCATAGGGAAAGTAAGTGTGGTATTTACCAGATACATCTCTCAAAGCATCCAGGTGGATGTGCACAGGTAAGGTGCTGGTTTTCTGGTAGCTCCAGCCCCAAAACTTCCTTATATCCTCTTCCAAGGAGAAAGCCTGCCAGTGGGACCCTCCAGGTGATGGGATGTGACATTCCTGTGCACCAGACTCCTGCTTATTTTGCTCGCTGTAGCTTCAGTACTCAGACCAGCTCTCCGGTCTTGGGTTCTTTTTCACATCAGAATCTGAGGAGGTGAAGAAATCTAAATCTTAAAAGCAAAAAAGTTTCTAGTAGGCTGTTACATGGATCTCGTTCAGTATATGGATATGTATGTGGACCCAGGACCCTTTCAGTTTCACACAGGAACCGTAGAGGTGACTGACTGTTCATTTGGCCTGAAAATAGTCCTAGTCCATATGGCTGAGGAGGGTGGGCAGGGGGAGTAGATCTGTCTGTTTTCTTTCTGAATGTCTTTCTTGTCCTTAGAAGTCATATTCTCTAGGAATTTGTCTTCTATCTCTGTCAGTGGTAGCTGACTCTTCTTTTTTTTTCAGGGAGGAAGATGAGTACTCAGAACTGCGATCAGAACTCAGCCAGAGTCAGCATGAGGTCAACGAAGACTCTCGAAGCATGGACCAAGACCAGACCTCTGTCTCCATCCCTGAAAACCAGTCCACCATGGTCACTGCTGACATGGGTGAGTCTGCCTGCCATTTCACGAAGCCAGAGTTTGGTTTCTGGATTGTAATGGGAATTTTAGAAATATGAGGCAGCCTGAATTAAAATTTAATTAGTCAAGGAGTTTGGTGAGTAGATGAAAGCACATCCATTTGAGTCCCTTACATGCTACTCTGTTGGAACTAAAGAGGTGAATGAGCTTTCTGCCCTGATGTTTGTGATTTGAACATAGATCACCTCTATTTGAAAATTCTGGAGATAGGGAACCAGCTGAAAAGGCTATTGTAGTATTCCAAGTTACAGTAAAAGCTGAGCTATGATGGCAGGAATGGGAAGGATGGAATGGGTGGCGACCCATTGCGGTGGAAGAACCAATAGGTTTCAGTAACTGTTGGGTAAGAAGAAATCCAAAATGACTCTAACCTGTTGATCCTGAGTGACTAAGAGAATGATCATAGTTCTTAGTAAGGATGTTTGGTTGAGAAATGAGTTGGGAAATAAATATATTATGTTTGAGGTTGTAGAGAAATGTCCATCTGGGAATACTTGGTTTGGTGTATTTTAAACTGCAGGTCATGACCTGTTAGTGGGTCTTGAGATTAAATGAAAAATCTTTTTTTTTTTTTTTAAAGATTTTATTTATTTATTTGACAGAGAGAGACACAAAGAGAGAGAGGGAACACAAGCAGAGGGAGTGGGAGAGGGAGAAGCAGGCCTCCCGCGGAGCAGGGAGCCCGATGTGGGGCTCGATCCCAGGACCCCGGGATCACGACCCGAGCCGAAGGCAGATGCTTAACAACTGAGCCACCCAGACACCCCGAAAAATATTTTTTAAGTGAAATCAAATAGGAAAAAAATAAAATGACAGTATGACTTCATGAAACTTATTTGTTGAGTATGCGTGTGTGTGATAAGTTGCCAAATGAAATGTTTCTGCTGCGGGTTGCAGTCAACCCACAAAATGTTGCAAAACCACTGGTCTACTTGGAGATGCTTAACTGGATCTTTGGAGAGATTAGGGTTGAGGATAAAGGCTTTGAAGTTATGAGGTAAGGAGATCTCTGTGGTCAAAAGGGTGTGGAGTCAGAAGAGGGAGGAGCACCGTATCTTAGGAAATGTTCACATGTAGGGAAGATAGAAGAAGGACTACGAGAAGGAGGCGTAAACATAGTGTAACTTTCTTAGAACCTAAAATTTTATTGGGGGGTGAGTCTTGAATATAGTACACATTTATATTAATTATGAAAGTGCTGTAACATTAAGGAACATAGTACCATGAGAGTTTATCAAAGGAATTTTTTAAAGATTTTATTATTTCTTTGACAGAGAGAGACACAGGGGAGAGGGAACACAAGCAGGGGGAGTGGGAGAAGGAGAAGCAGGCTTCCTGCTGAGCAGGGAGCCCGACGCGGGGCTCGATCCCAGGACTCTGGGATCATGACCTGAGCCGAAGGCAGACGCTTAACGACTGAGCCACCCAGGCGCCCCTCCTTTCTCTTTTTTTTTTTTTTTAAGATTTTTATTTATTTGAGAGAGAGAGAGTGCATGGAATTTGATTCAGTTTAAGATTCTAGAAGAGCTTCTTCTAGGAAGTGACATTTGAGCCGAGAGCTGGAGAGTAAGTAGGAATTAACCAGTTAAAGGAGGAGATGCATTCAGGGGAGGGTGGGGGAGTGGATGCATTCAAGGAAATGAAAAGAGATCATGGAGGGCCCAGAGATGTGAGATGGAGGCTGGAGAGGTAGGCGGGAGCCATAGCATGCAGGATCTTGTAGACCGTATTAGAGAGTTTGACCATTAATCAAAGATGCACAAGAAACCACTGAAAGATTTGAGTAGTGGGGGAAGGGGATGCAATGATCAGGTTTGCATTTTGAATCAATCATTCTGTAGTAAAGAGAATCAGTGGATCAAGAATGAATGGGGGAGGGGCGCCTGGGTGGCTCAGGCGTTAAGCATCTGCCTTCCGCTCAGGTCATGATCCCAGGGTCCTGGGATCGAGCACCGCATCAGGCTCCCTGCTCCGCGGGAAGCCTGCTTCTCCTTCTCCCACTCCCCCTGCTTGTGTTCCTGCTCTCACTGTGTCTCTCTCTGTCAAATAAATAAATAAAATCTTTAAAAAAAAAAAAAAAGAATGAATGGGGGAGGCCAGCTAGGAAAGCATTGCTAAAGTCTCAGTGGGTATGATTATTGCTAGGATGAGGGTGGTGGTAGTTAAGATCTAGAAAGATTTAAAGTTGGCAAGATATGCTGAAGGATTAGAAATGGAGGGGAAAAGGAAGTATGTATGCGGAGATGTTCTCTAAGTGTCTGGATCGCACGATGGGTGGACAGCACTGCCGAGTCCCAACATGGGAGCACAGGAAAAAGGACCAGGTGGTTTTGCGTCGAGTTTTGTTTTGTTTTGTTTTACTTGAAGGAAGTGGGAGTGCAGGGTGGAGCGCCTGTGTTTTGTTTGGGTGTAAGTTTGAGGTGTCTTGAGGTGTCTGGGTTAGAGATGCTTCCGAAGGCAGCAGGTATTGATGAGAAGCCAAGAGGAGAGGTCTAGGCTGAAGAAAAGCAGTTAGGAGACACTGAGTTATGTGCAATTACCAAAGCAGTGGGAGGCCGTGGTAGAGCGAGGAGTGCAGAGAACCAGAGCCTAAGCCTTGGGGGCCACCAGCCAGGGAGGAGACCCGGCGGAGCTCCTGGCAAGGATGTGTCCCTCCTCATTTTAGTCTCGGTTTAAATGCACCTCCTTTGAAAGCATCTCATGGGCACTAGCCTGCAGCGTCCTGTGTTGACTCTGGCACTGCCCCATTTGTCTCCTTCTATTGAATTGAAATTTTAAATGATGTATTTCTAGCTCTTTGCTTGACTGACCATCCCACTAAACGCCACCGGGCAGAAGCATGTTTATCTACTAGCAGATCTCCAGAGCCTCCCGCTGGGCCTGGCACATAGTGTGTGTTCAGAGATGTTTGCTGGGATGAACATGTGAAGCAGTCAGCGAGTCCATCAAGCAGTCGGCCGGCCAAAGCTGTAGGAGGAAAGGAGGAGAGCCATGTCTGGGAAGTCAGTGAGGACAGAGAAAGCTCTAAAAAGGAAGAGGTCAGTCGGATGGATGGGTGCTGAGGCTAGCAAAGTCATGGAGAGCTGTATACTGATACCGATGTGATCCCAACAGAAATGGAGTGAGGAGTAGAGGCACCTCCTGGATCCTCAGGCTCTTGGCTCCAGGCTGAAACTGCCTCTCCGAAATTCACCTGGACCCCTACCCCGGGCCTTGAGTTAAAACACACGCAACCTCCGGGGACCGTCCCAGCTGTGGGTCCAAGTCCCATGTGCTGCTATAGCAGCACCGCAGTCTCTAACCCTAGTGGCCCGAGGCTTCTGGACTCTGCCGTCCAGCTTCGCGAGTGGGACAGGTGCAGACAGCCCAGAAGTTCCCATTCAAGCAAAGAGATACGCCTATGCTGATCCCTCCATTCATGTCTCTGAATGTGTATTTTATGAAATAAGAGCCCCATGCTCCAATAAAGTTTCTTAGTCAAGTAAGGTTGGGAAGTAGAGGGATAAACCTACTTCAGTGGGCTGGGCATCTTTGCTGTGGGACTTCTCAGAGCTCCTAACAGAGTGCTCAGTAGCTCAGGCTGTCTGCCTGTCCGTGCTGTGAGCTGGCTTCCTTTTCCCAAATGACGAATCTCAAATCCTTTCTTTCCATCCTCTTTCCCATTATAAGTATATGTTCATTATAGCCAGTGATAGTATCTCTGCCAACAAGACTAGGCTCCTGGAGGGAGGGGACCCCATCTGCCCAATGTCTGTGTGTGTTCTCTGCCCACAGAGGTGGCCTCGATTCATTTATTCAGCAACTCACTGGGTGCTGGGCGAGGGACTGGGGGTGTGAGACACAGGATCTGCCCTCAGATCGCTGTCCTCGCGTGCTCTCATCTCTCACACCAAGAGTGACGTCCCGTCTCCTGACCACGGACTATCACCCCCACAGAACTGGGCGTCCCCACCTTGGGCCACACTGGCCTCCATGCTGCCCCTCATACCTGACCAGCTTGTCTGGCCTCACTGTTCCCTCTTCCTGGAGTGCTCCTTCCCTGAGCCGACCCTCGGCTTCCTCCACCTGTCAGGGCCCGGGTGGAGCACTCTGGCCTTCCGTCACCCTCAACCTGAGATGAGAAGCCAAGAGGAGAGGTCTAGGCTGGAGAAAAGCAGTTAGGAGACACTGGGTTATGTGCAGTTACCAAAGCAGTGGGAGGCCGTGGTAGAGCGAGGAGTGCAGAGAACCAGGGCCTAAGCCTTGGGGGCCACCAGCCAGGGAGGAGACCCAGCAGAGCTCCTGGCAGGGAGGCCAGGCACTCTCCTCCCTTTCTGGCTTCATTTCTCCTCACAGCACTTAGCTCTTCCTGGTGGTTCACTGTATGTGCCTTTCTCTTATCATGTATTACTAGTTGTACTAGTCTCTCAAGCGAGAATCTAGAATGCAGGCCCCACGAGGGCAGGGGTGTCAGCCCTCTTGCCTGCCATTTGTCATAGTGCCCACACAGAGGAGGCACCCAGATACCGAGTAGCAGCGAATGCCATCTTGGAGCGCACACTTCTCCAGAGGATGCAGACAAGCCAACAGGGAATGACCCACAGTGAGGTGAGGCCCACGACAGGAGGTGGACAGCGGCTCCTAGCCACACCCGGGGGCAGGAGCCTCGGCCAAGACCTCCCTGAGGTCGCATCTAGCAGAAAGCCGAGGAACAGATGGGAGTGAGGCAGGTGAAGAGCAGGGGCAGGAGGAGAGCACGGGAGGCCGGCAGCTGCCGGCTCTCCGGGGACGGCAGGCGCGGGGACAGCGAGGAGGAGGAGGGGCGCATGATGGCTGCAGCAGAGCGCAGTCCCCGGGTGTGGTCACTGGGACTGGACGTCTGCCTCTCCTTACTCCTTTGCCATTTTCCAATTAAACTGCTTCAATAGGGAAAAAAGCTTCCATATATAAACACCATTATAGGAAATCATTAAAAAGCAGCCATTTCATTATGGTTGCTATATTTGCAAGCCTGCATTAGCAACCCAAAGGTTTTCTTGAGCTGGATTTTATATGCAGAGTTTGCTGTGGTATATTTGCTGATCTTCATTTTAGATAGCAGGAGTTAGTCCCATCTATTCCCTTCCTCAGAAAGCACTCTGCTTTTGTTTTCAAGCCCCACCCATCAGAGCCAGCCTGCCCCTTCAGTAAGCTGGCTCCTGAGCACTGTCCTCAGGCCCTGGAGGAGGAGACCAACAATTTAGAAAGTGCTTTGACTTACCTGACCAGTCCCTGGAAGGAGGAAGGTCCCGGCAGTGTCACATTGCATCTGAAATTGTTCTGGCTCTGTTCAAACCTGGTGACACAGTTTGGAAGATAAAGGTAATTAAATAGACAAAGACAAGGCAGGAATTGTAGCTTGGGACTTCTATTCCCTCCGTTTGGCAAAGAGCTCTAGTTGAGAGAGGCTAGCTATAATAGATAACCTGTTTCGCTCACATACTTTGTGTCGAGCATTTACATGCATCCTCATGTGTAATCCTCAGCCTTGAGAGGAGGCCCTGTAAAACTCATCTGTAAAGTTGGGCTAACAGAGTTCAGAGGGGGTGGGTCACTTGTGCCAGGCCACACAGCTAATGGGTTGTCGCTGCTCTTGGCGCCCGTGTATCTGTGGATGGCTTCACCCTTACTCCGACGTGCCCACGGTGAGCGTGCCCCGCTGCCCGCAGTCTTCTGAGGTCTCTAGTGCGGGTGGGGCTTGAGGGAGCAGCTGTGGCATCACGGCACCTGGCTTAATAGCAGTGTTCGTTGTTAATCGAGATTTTGCAGACCTCCATCTTAGAAAACAACACTTTGAGGCCAAATGATTCTGGGTGTTGCCGTAGAGCAAAACACAGATGTGTGTGCATGGGCTCATTGCAGCACACATGTTAGTGCGTGTGCGGTGTGCTCCCTGGCGGGCTGCTTCCCAGCTCTGTTCGTGGGATGGCAGAGCTCACCTGGAGCAAAATCCTTGGTCCGATGGACCTTTGCACAGCCTGTGTTGGGTTCGACTCCTTACTCTGAGCTCTCTTCTGGTTTTAGGTGAGAAATTCTTATTTTTCTGGAATCTAGCAATGCTCAGCTATTATCCCCTTAGGGATGAAAGGAAGCATATGATACCTTGTTTGCTGGTGGGATCATTTCGATAGAGATTTCCTCCTTATGAGTAGTTTTTGGAGGACAACCAAGGAGGAATTTACACATGAAACCTGGCTCTTTGGCACGGCTGTGATTATGAAATATGTTTAACGTTAAAGCCAGATTTTCCTGGCTCCATGGCCACTGAGGCTTAATGGCTTCAGGAAAAATGTTCCAAAGTGTCAGGCAGCCACTCCCAGTGAGGAGAAGGGGGGTCGGGCAGGGAGAGGCAGCCCTGCCTCCTCCAAAAAACGATTTCTGCAGGGTTGGGAGAGAAGTGGTTACAAAGGCAAAGGAGCCTGTCTGGAGAAAATGTGCATTTTGTTAGGAGTGAGGGGACTAGATAGCCAGTTATTCTCCAGCAAAGAATTTTTAAAAGACAATCAGGTTATTTGTAACCTGATTCTGGAACTTTGAGGAACCAGTCCATAGGTTGGAAAGGTTAGATGGGGCTGAAAACAGCACCTTGAGTAGTTGATGGAATAGGCTGAGCCCTTTGTTGCCCTTTTTCCCGTCACCTTACTTTAATTGGGCAGCTTAATTTCTCCCAAGAGGTTCACAGTGTTGGGCATCCCTGAGAACCAAGCCCAGAGGAGAACTTTGAAGTTTTGAACATGGACTCACGGAGGACTCTTTGGGATGGCTGTGTGCTTTCTCCTTGGGATCTGAGCCTGCTCAAACAAGACCTGTCTGTGAACGTCAGCAAGGCAGAGTGACTGAGGAGTCCATCTAAAATCATTCTGGAACTTTCCTTAGAGTAATCAAGCTTAAAGGCAGGAAAGCTCACTGCCCCACTTCAGTTTGTGTTACTTTGGAATATTTCCCTCAAATTGTACTCAATAATTTTTTTTCAGCCCCTCAAAGACACTTGGGGTGTAAGATGCAAATGGGAAGGCTTTGACCCACCACATTTGTTCAAAATGAGTTCCCATCAATGTGGGGATTCAGGAACTCCTTTTATAATGTAAGTAGTCTAGATTTTCTAAACAGACTATGTCCCTTCAGGTTAGATTGGGGTTTTTGGTAATTTGAAACTCATGACATAAAGCCACATTATAAAGAAGTGTTGCTTCCAAACCAGCCCGTGAAAGCCTGTTTCATCTGTAATGGGAGTGAAGTATGGGACCTCCCTAATGCTACTACCACCCCAACCATTGTTCTGGGGGACAGGATTGTGTCGACCACATTTGGCTGTTAGGGGCACATCTGCCCCCTTCTTCGGGAAGTTCTCCCATCCCTGCCACAGCGAGAGCCCCGGGGTCTGGGACGGGTACCTACAGCCTACTCTGCATTTGTCACTGTTTGTTCTCGAGGGCTTAAGACAAGGGCTGGTCTGAAAAGGGCCCTTGAGCTGAGATGGGAGACCAGGCACGGAGGAAGGGCCCTTTGGACCAGAGGTTAGTGCACTTGGGGGAGAGCTGTCAGAGGTGATGTTGTAGAGACACAGACTGCGCGAAAACTGCAAACTGACAATAGCAAAAGCGAAAACAAATTCAGGCTGCTAAGATTTGGCTGAAATGGAAGTCCTGAAAATACAGCTTTGTTTTCTTCAGGGAAAAGAAACCCATCGCTCCTGGCGAAGTTAGGACCCGGCCAGGGTAGTGGCTGGTGGCTACCCCCCTGATCCGTGCCTGTGGCCTTGGGGGGGACTTGGGTGTGGCAATGACACTTTTTCAGGAGAGCATTTTGGTTCCCGTGGCTGCACTGAGAAATGGATCATCATAGGGATCCCCACGTCACATCTTGCCTCAGTGTACCCACGCTCTGTCAGGCCTCCTGGCCTTGAATGGTAAGGTATTTCTTTCCCCTCCACTTTTTATTTGAAAAACTTCAAACTTACATAAATGGTAGAATGAACCCCAGTAAACCCTTTGCCTAGACTGACTAGTCATTAACGTTATGCCACATTTGATTTTGCACACACGCGGAAATATTTTTCCGGAGCTATTTGAAAGTAAGTTGCAGACCTCATGATGCTTCACCCTAAATATATCAGCACAGACCTCTTAAGAACGGGGAACGTCTCTTTTTTAACCACAGCACTTTTATCATACCCGAGAATTTTAACCCAGATGGAACGTTATATATAGTCCATATTCCAATTTCCTCCAAATGTACCATTCATGTCTTTTGTTGCTTTTGTTTAATCCAGGATCCAGTCAAGGCTCACACATTATATTTAGTTACCACGTCTCTTTATGTTCCTTTCATCTAGAACAGGTTCCCCCACCTTTCCTGTCCTTCATGACATTGACATTTCTGGAGAGGCCGGGTTTGTAGTGCCATAGAAGGTCCTCAGTCTGGATGGTCTGATTGTTTTCTTGGTATTAGATTTGAGGTTAGCATTTTTCGCAAGAATATACAGGGGCAATGATGGGCCCTCACGACTGTCGCCACAGGAAGTTCATGATAGCAGTTTGTCTGTGGTGCTGTTAATGGTGATGTTGAGGTGTTTTTGAGCTATAACAACACCGTTCCTCCTCATTCTCTTGCCTTCGGGAGATGCAGGCCCTGTGCATATTACACAGGGTGCAACTGCCTGGATACTGTCCTTCTTTCTCACAGACCCTTCCACCTCCACCTTCTATTTCTCCGTTTGCTGTGTTGCTTTGTTCTCGTCTTGCTTCTTCCTCCCTGCGTGCAAGGAGGGAAGTGCTTATACAGGAAAGGCACGGCCCTCCTCGGCTCAGCCTCGGAGCCACAGCAGGGGCTGGACTGTTAGGTCCCTAAGGACATCACCTCTGGCCTCTCAGCAGAACATCTGAGTTGCTGCTGAAAGAATCTGTAGCTCTTTCCTCTCCTTGACTTGCCTTATAAGGTGCACGATGTGTGGCCGTCGGAACAGAGGTGGGGGGACGTGTGCTGGTGGGGGTTACGGTCATGCCCCGAGCTGCTGCACCGCACAGGGAAGGCCTTTGGACTGTGCGCAGCAAGCCTACAGCTGCTTCTGTTCCTCAGACCGGCTCAGATTCACTGTGCCTAACGGCTCTAGCTGGAGTGGACACATCCACCTTGGGGATCCGCCCAACGGAAAGCTTCCTGCCTTTTTAGCAGGGTGTGCTCTGCCCCAAGATAGGTCTTAGATTTGATGATTCTTTAGCAGTGAGCAGATGAACAAAAACCGGATACTTATAAAAAGTTGATTTACAGAAAGTCTTTCTTTTACACGTTCAACTCAGGTAGTCTTTACTGAGCACGATCCACTGTTGTGAGCATCTGGGAACACAAGGACTAATAAACAGTCATTGGTCCCCAGGGCTGGGCTTAGTAGGGTCGATATGTCAGTTAATAAATAATTACAGGGAATGCGATGCCTCAAAGAAAGAAGTAAATACAAGACTATGGGCGGGTGGGGGATGGGTGAAATGTGTGAAGGGGAGTGGGAGATACAGGCTTCCGGTTACCGGATGAGGGAGTCACAGGGATGAAAGGCACAGCAGAGGGAATATAGTCAGTGATATCAAAATAGCGCTGTGTGGCGACAGCAGCTACAGCTGTGAGAATAGTGTAGTGTATAGACTTGTCCAATCACTGTGTTGTATACCTGAAACTAATATGACACTGTATGTCAACGATAGTACAATTTAAAAATTTTTAAGGAAAAAAAATCTTTTTTAAAGACCGTAGGTAATCAGGGAAGGCTTCCAGAAAAGGGTATTTCGAGGCAAAGCTTGGAAAAGGAGCCCTTAGGAAGAGGAGAAGGAGAGGCTTCCAGACGAGGCAGACACATGGCCACTGACTCTGGACGGGAAGCCCCGGGAGTGTGTCCTCTGGAGGCTGGGACTGTGTTTTGGAGCAGATCCATTCTGGTACAGGTGCACAGCTCAGAATCCGGGAGGCCGGGGGAGTGTTTCTAATGTCTCATGTTTTATTGGGGTTAGGGCTTTTACAGGGGGTTCAAAAAAAACAAAGAACAGGCAGCCTCTGACACCTGGTTCAAAATGAGCCAACTCTGGCGTAGTTTCTTGTATGGAACTCGGCGGGTAGGCTGAGCTGATCCTGAGGGAGAGAGAAGAAAACCAGTGTATGTGTTTAACCAAGCCAGAATGCTGGTTAGGCTTAATTTTCGTAGCCGTGAATGCCCTCTGACCCTCTTTCCGGACTCTCCTAGTACTCGGGTCTTCCCTCAAACAGCAACGTAAAAACCTAAGCCTCTGGGGTCTCGTTAGAAAAGTTAACCTGAGCTGTCGTGTCTCCAGCTCCTCTCAGAAATGTGACTGGGAAAAGTCCTATTCAGAACCGATAGCCAAGGTGGGGCTGCAGACGGACGGGGCCCAGGGGGGGCAGCGAGCGGCGGTGAGGGAAGCAGGGGGGTGCCGTGGCCATGCCGAGTCCGAAGGGGCCGGCTGCCGGCTGCCGGCACATGGCAGTCATGTGAGGAGCCGGGCCCCGTATTGCCAGGCCTGACTCGACAAGAAGAGCCATAAATTCTAATGACTTTCAAATGCTGACAATTAATTCAAAACTGTTCTAAAAAAACAAAAACCAAAAAGGCCGTGCCAGATACCTACTCCTGCCGTCCAAACAACACGCATCCTGGGCCGCAGGTGGCTGGGCTGCATCCTCTGGTCAAAGGGAGATGCTCGTTCCACTTAATCATCTGTGTCCTCTGTCTCGTCTTTACAGCAAATTAGACAACTGGAAGGCACAGTGCCAAGATTGTGCGAACTTACTCCTTCCCAGAAGTCCCTTCACGTTGTACTTGAATGGCCCACGGCTTAATTTTAATTGAAGGTTAGCATAAGAAGAAACCATATGAAATCTGCCTCTCTTTGAAACTGGGTCTGAGGAGCCTGGCAATCCCATTGCTTTACACCACACATGAAGTCCCATATACCTCAGTTCTTTTAGCATCTGTGGCTGAAAACACAGTGTCTCTCTTGGGAAGCCGGAATGCTTCCTTCTTTCTGACAGGAGAGGTTTTGTTTTCGCTCTGGCTGCCAGGAAGCTCAGGGCTAAGTGGAAGAGTCTGCCCCAGCAGCCGTGTGAGCCTCCGTCAGCGTCCTTGCCCTTTCCCTGGGTCCGGTCACTCTGTTTCCCCCTTACGTGTGGGTGTTTGCTACAGGCCACTTCAAATTCTTCTTTGGAAAGAAAAATAACCTCTGTTAAAAGAATGTGTATCCTATACGAAGGGCCTCCTCTTTGTCCTCGGCACGCGGGGCCAAGCCATCACCTTTCTTAAATAAAGCACAGCACAGCCTGAGGTTCTGTAGCGAGTCAGCCTCCGTGTCACCCTCATGACAAGTATGGAGCTCAGTGGCAGGATGTACATTCAGAGTTGTGCCACCCTCACCACCATTCGTTTCCAGGACTTTCTCATCCTCCCAAACAGAAACCGTGTGTCTGTGAGCAGCATTGCCCCACCCCTGGTAAGCTCTACTCTACGTCCCTCATCTCGGGGGAATCATGTAAAATTTGTCCTTTCGGAACTGGCTTATTTCTGGTGTAATCTTCTCAAGGTTCATCCATGTTGTAGCATGCATCCAAATTTCCTTCCTCTTGAAGGCTGAATAACATTCCATTGTGTATATAAGCCACATTTTGTTTTTCCATTCATTGGTCAATGGACACTTGGGTTGCTTCCACCTTTGACTATTGTGTATGAGGTTGCTAGGAACATGGGTGTACAAGTATCTATTTGAGCCCTACTTACGACTCTTTTGAAATTGGATTGAGAAACGGGATTGCTGGAGGATAGGGTAGTTCTATTTTTAATTTTTGAGGAACTGCTATAGTGTTTTTCACGGAGATTGCACCATTTTGCATTCCCACCAGTAGGGCACAAGGATGCTAATTTTCTCTCCATATCCTTACCAACACATTATTTTATGTTGTTGTTGTTGTAAACAGTAGCCATCCTAATGGGTGTGAGGTGATATCTCATTGTGGCTTTGATTTGTGAATGAGGCACCTTTTGCACAGTCTGGAATACTTGGTCCCTGTCTCAGTTTATCCTGCTCCTCTGGTCCCTTAACAAGAGGTCCCTTAATCTCTCTTGCATTTTGTAGAGACTCCCAGTGCCTCAACCTGTGGTGTTGATGCTCTCATCTGTGGCAGGGGCAGATGATCCTGAACATTGTAGGTCGGGAGAAGGGACTGAGAATTTATTCCAACTCAATGTCTAGAGGAATATGGCACAGACTCTGAAAGCTAATTCCACCCTGTATGGAGCAGCACTGATGCTCGGGGAGAATGGTGGTGAGTGATTGGTGCTGGGGGGCAGCACTCAGGGGACCCAGGATAGCTGCTCCGGCCAGCCTAGCCACCTTGTCCTCCTAAACTGAAGAATGACAAAAAGACAGCCACGTGTCACCGGATCACTAGTGGGACTTGGATCAAACCACTGTGCAGAACTCGGTGGGTAACAGGCGAGAGTGTGTGGGGTTCATCATCCAACCTGTGCCTTAGACATTTGGCTTCCTAAGACCACAGAAAGCATTAATGGCCCTCTTTGGTTCAAAGGGAAGAAGCTCAGCTATTTTCAATCTGGATGTTTATTTACATACCCTCCTCATCTCCTGATTCTCCATCTTGTACCAGCACCATGTTCTCTGTGGTCACTTTCCCCAGGGTGGTAGTGGACAGCTGAGAGAAGGGACTGTGGCATTTCCTCGTATACCTGTGAGCCTCTCAGGGTTGAGGAGAGTCTCTTATTTTTGTACCCTGCTGCTAGCCTAAGGCCAGGGCTCAGCAACTGTTTGGTTAAGCAATGAGAAAGAAGTATCGGCCAGATTTATACACCCTCCCCCTGTTCCCCAAAGCCCAACATCATCGGCATGCAGCCTGGTTCCACCTCTAGGTCCTGCCAGAAGATCCCAGAGCAGACATGTCCAGTGTGATCACTGTATCAGGTGGAGCTGTGCTGGGGAAATCCAGATGGAATGGGTGAATAGAACCATCTTTCTTCCTCATCCCACTCATAAGCACTTAATAATGCAGATAATTCAGGAGTTATATGAACTCCAGCCCTGTGTACCAAGAACCCTGCAGCTCGAGGTAAATGATCATTTGGAGAAATTTCTCTGATTATTACTTACAATTAAGTGTGCTTCAGAGAGAGTTCCAGCGGCATGCTCTGGACCTCCTTAGCTTGAGTTGGTGGTGGGCACCTGTGGTGCCCTTCTCCAGAGGATCTTCTCCAGAGGATCTTCTCCAGAGGACCTTCTGCAGTGAGGACTGTCCCCCAGTTGTTAGCAGCTCAGGGCATGGTCTATGATGAGGACAAAAAGCATAAGGTTGATGTAAAACAGGCTGCTACTGGCAGTCTGTGTTTCCAGTCTGTCTCTTAAATACATGATGTGAGGTTCATATTTGCCCACTTAAAAATAATTCTTGATCGCCTACACTTTTCTGTGTTGGAGATACAATGATGAGGAACATCAAAGTTTCTTCTTCATGGAGCTCACATTTCAGTAGAGAAGAGGTAATAAACACATAAGTCGGATCAGATAGTGGTAATTGCCACGAAGAAGATAGGATAATGGGGTAGGGACTGAGCAGGGAGAAGAGCCAGAACCCCATGCTTTTTAGATAGGGAAGAGCTTGGTGAAGAGGTGGCATCTGAGCTGAGACCTGAGTAAGTGGAGACTTGGGTGGAAATCAGTCTTGGCAGAGGAAACAGCAAAGGAAAAGGAGGCATGCTCCAGGGATGGAGAGAAGGTCAGGAGTGTGAATAGAGCAGAGCGAGTGAGGGGGAGGTAGGCAGATGAGGCAAGGACAGGGTCCGTGGTTCTCACCCTGGCTGCATGTGAGAGTGATCTGAAGACCTTTAAAAATTTTCTCAGTGCCCAAGCCCTACCCCCCAGAGACTGTGATTTAATTGGTCTGCGGTGGGGCCTGCACAGGGATAATTTATAAAAACTCCCCAGAAAATTCCACAGTGCAACCTGCGTTGAGAACATCATCAGTCTTGATCATGCAGAGTCTCACAGACTGTGGTGAGGAGTTTGCACTTGAGCTGAATGACAGTGGGAAGCCATTAGGTGGTTTGGGCTAGGGGAGTAACATCTGACGTACGTCCTTGAGAAGCTCACTTTGGCTGCAGTGTGGGGAGTGGAGGTTGGAGGTTGTTCAGGTGGGTTCACTGAAGAAATGATGGTAGCCTGAACTGTGGTGGTATCGGTGGAGATGGTAAGAAGAGGTCCCTTTGGGGATAAGTTTTGGAGGTTGCACTCACAAGGTGGATTGGGTTTAGGATATGGGGCAAAAGGAAATGAAGCTTGCCTGACAGGTAACCTGAATAACTGAGCTGATGGTGGTGCCATTCACAGAGCTGGGAAGGAATAGGTGTGAGAGGAAGGGGAATAATTGGGTCCATTGGTTGGTGTGCAAGCCTCAGGCTGTCTTCTCTCTAGATTCAGGTAACTTGGAGATCCAGGCAGTCAAATAAGGTTGACCAAAAGATTCTGATATATTCTGTTACTATAGTACTGAGTTTCTTGATGTCTTCTAAAGGTAAGCCCCAAAAGCAATGGACTGTTTTAGTGCATGGAAGCTGTGATGAGAAGGGAGGAGGAACAAAGAAGAGAAATTGAAGACGTTGAGCTTCTTTCATGTAGGAATCAGACTGGATGTAGGGGAGGAATGCCCTTTGAGAGGCCGCTTAACACCTGTCTTGCTGTAATCCAAAATAGCAGGTTATTTGTGTTTGACTTTAAGGGGATTTTTTTTTCCCCCAGCAGAATTATCTTCTAAAATATTTGTAGCTCATACTAAGATTATAATTAATTTTTCTTCCCAGACCAAGCCCTAGATGTCCAGCAATTAAAAGTAACCCAGAGTTTTCACCTGGGTGGCTCAGTTAGTTAAGCATCCAACTCTTGATTTTGGCTCAGGTCATGATCTCAGGGATGTGAGATCAAGCCCCAAGTCATGGAGCCTGCTTAGGATTCTCTCTCTTCCTCTGTTCCCCCCCCCCCCCCCCCCCCCCCCCCCCCCCCGCCATTCTCTCTCTCTCTCTTTAAAAAAAGGAAAAAATGTAACCCAGATTTTTTAAGTCAGGATCAAATTATTAGAATGACTTACAAGACCTTTACATGGAGAACAATATGAACTTCATTAGAAGAGTTTACTTTTCCCCTGATGGAAAAGTGGGTTAAATTGCAATGGTAGAGCACATTGATTGGTCACATCAGAAAAAAGTCCTGATTATAAGCTCACTGAAGGCAAGGACTGTCTCTTACAGTTTATTATTATTTTTTTAATGCCTAGTGTCTCTGCTCACTCTGGGTCTTTTTGTTTTGTTGAGTAAAGCTCTGAGATCTTTGCTGAAACTCTTTCTGGAGTCGTACTTGTCTGAATAGCTAAGGAGGAAGGTTGACCAGAAGGCTTCTGAAGTCCCAACAGCCTCTTCTGGGACCCTTCTTTGTTCTTACCAAGGAACTTGAGACATAGCTCCCTTCCAGTGAAAGACTAGAGCATTTAGTGTGGTATGGCTGTCTAGAAAATGACTGTGGTCTGAAACTCCTTAATAAAGGCTTTACCTTTGCTCTAAGCCTCAGAGGCGGTACGTACCAGCAGCCTATGACATGAGGCCGCATAGCATTAAAGTCTAGAATATCAGGCTCCATTGCCATTCCATTTTACCCGACTGGGTTCCTCATGGTGAGTGAAATGGAGAGCATCCGTTGCCCACCTGCCTGCTTAACTCATCGTGTCCACCTTCACTCACAGATAATTGCAGTGACCTGAACTCAGAGCTGCAGAGGGTGCTGACGGGGCTGGAGAATGTCGTCTGCTGCAGGAAGAAGAGCAGCTGTAGCCTCTCCGTGGCCGAGGTGGACAGGCACATCGAGCAGCTCACCACGGCCAGTGAGCACTGTGACTTGGCCATCAAGGTATACGCTCCCCATTCTGGCTGGCTCTTTGAGGGCATGTGAGGGAAATGGTCAGATCTCTTTCTTCTGAAGTGTGGTTTTCTCAAATACCTGTTAGGAATGAGTGTTTCTAAGAAAACCGTACTATACTTCGGACCTCCAGGGAGAGGTAGGAGCCCTGTAAATTTTTGTTGGGCTGAATCTTGTTTAAAAAAAAAGTCATTATGCTTCAACATAAAAACATCTGAGCGGGGGACAAATGACACTAGAATGTATACTCCACGTGTTTCATGCACATTTTCAAGACACGTATAATAATGTGTTTTCTTAATTTTATTTCTTGTGGTGAAATGTGACTTTCAAATTAAAATGACCTTCTTTGAAACTTTTTTTTGACTTGTACGATAAAGCGTTTGGAAAGATCCATAATTTTGACTGAGGTTTGCAACCAGGAGATAAAAAGACGTCTCAATAGTAATCTTGTTCATGTGCTTTTAAAACCAGCTACAGTTTAAGACTTTATTAGTTATGGAAACTGTGTATGTTTGTGTATGTGTATATATTAAATAAAATACATGCCTCCAGTAATGCAGTGCCATTGATCTTGATGCATATCAGGGGAAAATCCCTTTTATGACAAGCACACAGAAAATGATAGCATGGTCTGACTTTCAAAAAATGCCTCACCATCTTTCTTACAGCTTTATTTTGCTAAATGTCTGTTTTGTTGTGATCTGTTGTACCTCACAGCACCATTGTGACCATGGTGATGCCTCATTTGCATGATGTGTATGTTGTGTTTAACGTGAAATACATTTTCATTGAAGAGTCTGGAAAAAAAAAAAAAGTCATTATGTCAGCAGTCAAGATCACTGGCTTTTCAGGAAAAGTGACGGTTTCCTTGAAAACTCAGACTCCTAGTATTGAACCGTATCATTTTAGTGTGGCCCATCATGTAGCACTCGCAAGTTGTAGGATTAACTTGGAAGTTTCATTTAAACTTTAAGGCCTCTCGTATATTAATTCAGAAGTTAGCAATTCATGGTGCTAACAAGAGGGAAGCTCAGGGCCTGAGTGAGTCATCTGCCCTGAGCACACTGGACGAGGCCTCAGCCACACCTTCCCCAGCCTTCCAACTTGGTGCCTTGGGAGCTCGAATGAGGAATGTGCTGCATCTGCACAGACTCCTCATGAGAGCAATGGGAACGCCAAGGCCTATTGCTACTGGGCCTCTGGTATCCGTATGTGACTTCACCACAGCTTAGTAACCTAGGCATAGCAGTTCAAACTGAAAAGTCTGGGAGGAGCCCACGTAAAGGGAAAATGTGACACATTAATTGAAAAATCCCTTCGACACTAGGCCCAAGGTTCTATCCACAGGAATCCTGGCTTTCACAAAAGCACTGTGGTATCATCTCAAGGTAAACCATGATTCATATTTATAACACAGCTGGTTTTCCATCTTATTCATCGCAATTATAAATATATAGTTGATGTGGTTTGGGGAGGCAACCGCTGTCGTTTCTTTTGTTGGAGTCTCTGAGGCCCTGTATTTGACTGTAATGTCAATTTGGGTGTTAGTCCTGGCCTCAGCATTGCGAGGGCAGGAGGGGGTCGAGGGTTTCTGCCAACCAGCAAGGGACGGATGGAGTGGGCCTGGAGCAGGGCTGAGGAGAAGAGCTTCAGATTTGAGGGGAAGGATGAAGCCCCACGTGTGGAAAGTGATGGCAAGATTTGTGTAACTTCTTCATCACGGAACCAATGTGGGCATCCAAGGGTGTAGTCCCCTCACATTCTTGCATTTTTGAGACCACCTGTTTCTCCTCACATCTCCTCACATCTGCCTTCTGCCCTACATGGTCCTCCTCCCTCTTTTTTCCGTGTCAGTTTGTTGGCTTATGCTTCCTATGCCAAAGGGCAGTGATGGTAATGAATAGTTTCTGAAGCAAAGCAGAATTACTTCTTCCTTTTTTTTCCCCTAATTTTATGCATGTCTCTTCTCCATTAATACTACATCTTAAATGAATTTGTAAAAGTCTCCAAGTACTATTAAGATTCTATTCTTTTTCGCTCATAGCTGTCTTATTAATTAATGAAATCCCTGCTGTCTTAGAAACATCCACAATGAGCTTCGTCTTTTCTGTGTCACTGAGGTTTATTTTTGTCTTCCACATCTTGGGACTGAACCTCATTCACATCCTCTGAATTCTGATGTGACACCAAAAGCTGGAAATGGTGATGTGACTTCTGCTATCCCAGAGTTGCAACATGGGAGGGCTATGATTTGGGAAACTTCAAGTTAGCTTTTGTATGCTGTTTGCAGCTTCGCACTTGCACTGTGAAGCCCGCTAATGGGCTTGCTGTCTGGTTACATGTATTTACCAACTCTGGAACGTGGACGGAGGACTGAAGCATTTGTATGGACGTGGCCGTTAGAACCACAGATAGACAAACATCCCATGAAGGGACTGTGTTGTTCTGACTCTGGGGACTGTTGGGAGACGCAGACTGTGACCCAGGCGAGTGACAGAGCCTTCTCTGAAAATGGGGAGAGGGTGATTTGGGGGTAGTCATGGTTAGTGTTAGCAGTGAAAGGACCATAGAACCCACTCCTGTCGACACTCGCGCCCATCCTGCCTATTGTCTTCCCTTCTCCTCGCTCCCAGGGAACCCACTGGGCTTGTCTTTGTGTTTTCCAGACAGTCGAGGAGATTGAAGGGGTACTTGGCCGGGACCTGTATCCCAACCTGGCCGAAGAGCGGTCTCGTTGGGAGAAGGAGCTGGCTGGGCTGAGGGAAGAGAATGAGAGCCTGACCGCCATGCTGTGCAGCAAAGAGGAGGAGCTGAACAGGACCAAGGCCACCATGAACGCCATCCGGGAGGAGCGGGACCGGCTCCGGAGGCGGGTGAGCGCACCCAGTCCGGCCTGGCCAGGCCTTCCCCCCGGGCTGTGGGGCTGGAAGACAAACAAGCTTGTAAGAGCCAAGGGCAGCCCCAAGAATTTTGTGGCATTTGTAGTCTTGGGAATCTCCATCCCTTTCTGACCAGGAAGTCATTCTCAAAAGGGGAGTAGTTTGAAAGCGCTGAGGTATGCAGGTAAGATTTTAAAAAACACTATTCTCTGGAATCACAAATCTAAGTGGATGGTAAAATTTTATCAGTGCGGTGACTCTCAAACCGTTCTCCAGGGTATGCACGTCTTCCCCAAACTCAATTAAAATGTTCTTCCTTTAAGATAGACTAATAATATTTTATAATTTGCAGAAATAAATAGAATTTTCCCGTTTGCAGTTTCTTCTATAAAATTTTCTTTACATTTGTAGTACCTGCTCTCACCTGCGGGGACTCTGATGTGAAGCGTCCCCTCCTCTAGTGCATTTATTAAGGTTATGACAATCGTGTGTGTATGTGTGTGTTTATGTACGTACGCGTGTGTCACTTCTGTCATTCACCCCAACTTACCAAATGGTTCTGTGGCCCGCAGCAGCCTTCAGAGCAGAAAGCACCAAAACTTGCTTAGGAAATACATCCTTTGCTGAAGGAGCTGATGTTTCAGCAGAGTCATGTTTGGCAGAATTGTTAAAGCACTCAGTTTTCTAAAGACAGAGTATTTTTTTTTCCTCCGGAACCCACAAGTACTTCTTTGTTTGGCTGTGAATTTGATCTGTGATTGGTCTAGAGCAGAGCAATGAATTCTTCAATCAGAAACATACCCTCTGAACTTCACTTTGAATTACTACACCGGCTTTACTCTCTTTCTCAATCTTGGCAATATTAGCAGCTTGCTTTCTAGCTGCGCTCTGACTGGCAATTCTGCACGCAGATAAAGCCGGCTTAGAGGGGAAAAGTACGTCTAGTAGATCCCTCATCCTTCACCATTGCTCTCGCTCCCTTACTTTTAAAGAATACCTTGGAAATAACTTGTCTTCCGTAAGGTCAGCACGTGTACACCAGTCTGTTCTAAACGCACACACAGGTTTCCTTGGTTGCTATTATGCACGGATATGGAAGAAATGACTATTTTTGAATATTACCAACTCTTGTCCTCATTTATGGCTAATGTCATAATTAAAAGGCCAGCATTCCTACCTGTCCTATCTGAGCATGATTTTGTCTGAACTCACGTGCCTAAGCTTATTTTCAGTCCCCAGCTGGACGGGATGCCTTTCTGCACTCTGGCATCAGCAGGTGTAAATCATCCCAGTCAGCAAAGACTTTATCTGGGCAAGCTGATGAAGTGCACTTAGTGCTGAGGCCCACACCACCTGGAATTTCCTGGGTTACACTCCCTGGTTGTTATGACTAATGCCCTAATTAGGCATGCTTGCTCTTAGCGTGCACATTCGGATGGTGCATGTTTTGTGAAGGAAATGTTGGTCTTAGGTGTAATTGCATATTGTGGTTTAGAATAAATTTCCTCCTCTCAACTTGAGTTACTAATGTACAAGACAGCCCTGGATTGTGACAAGCAGAGGATGAAAAGCCAGTCCCCCTTCTGTGCAAGTATGTTCTCCAACTCTGGAGGTTATAAGAACAGCATAATGTGGTAGTACTGTTACGATGTACCTGGGGTCACAGCCTGACCTACCAAGTCACCGTGAACCTTGAGCAAGTTACTAACCTCTCTGTGCCTCACTTGACTCTGCCATGAGTGGGAATAAGAATAGTATCCAAGGCAGGAAAATCAGTTAATACTCATAAAGCACTTAGACAACCTTTATTCTTACTACCTTTTAAGTTTTGTAGTTAATATGGTTTTATATAATCTGTATTTCCATTACATCCAAATCATGAAATGTTGAGGAACTTGTGTCTCTTCCTCAACTGGAAATGTCCTCAGGAATGTGCATACCTACCCATGATTTATTTCTCTGTATTTCAAAACTAATTGTGGGTCTCAGAGAATTTGCTAACTGCCTTTGAATGCCAGTTTACTAGACTTTCAATGTTGGGTCACTTCCACCCACCACCACCCAATATATTTCATTTCCCTGAGGAATCTGTCTTTTGTGGTTCATTTTCTTCTGTTCTTCATGATGTGTAGCTCTGTGGAATGACTAAGGTAGTTTCATTTCCATCTCTGTGATACCACATGATACATGGCTTGTTTGCCTTTGCTGTCTTTAGCACAGGTCTGAATTCACAGTTTGTCAGAGTTGCCTGAAAAGCAACTGGGGCCACTTTTTTTTTCATTGCCCACATTCACTGTATAGAATTTGAACTGACCAGATCAATAGGATTGGTGCTTGCCCCCTGCCTGTAATTAAACAAAGTGCTCTCAGTAGGTTTTCTAAGCCTTGCTCAAGATTTAATTAAGTTAGATCTTTAATGTCAGTTAACAGATTGGGCTACTTGGCAGAGCAGTAACTAAGGAACAACAGGCAGACAATTTTTATTATTGGTCCCAGCTCGTTATTAAATGAGATAATCATTTATTTCTTCATGCTTTGTAATATAACCAGTCATTTCCTCACACTTAAAGAATTGGGCTTAATTTAGGCAAGGTAGGATTAATTACCCTAGAAAGGAAGCACTTGGCTCTTCGTTCATTTATTCATTTCATGAACATGACTGGCCATCTCCTCTGTGCTGGGCAGAGAGGTTGCAGTGATAAACAGGACACTGTCCTTGGCCGGGAGGATGTTGGGGAGACAGGCCAGTCAATAGGTTGTTACAATGTTGTAGGGAGGATAGAGCACAGAGAGCACCCGGGCAGTCCACAGGAGGGACTTTGGATGGTAGGTCCAGCTTCTCCACACTACTTTCATCTTTTACCTAGTTGTTTAGGTCAACTGCCGTGTAGCAAAAATGATCAGTGCTTTCCTCAGATAGTTTGGTAAAGCATAGTCTGGTAAAGTTTTTGGTGAAACTATGACCACAAGCTCATGAATCTGTGTCCCATTGAGTCATAGACTTGAATCAAAATTAGGCCACATGAGTTCCTTCTGAGATTTTGTACAAATTCTTCAGAAAGTTCTGCAAATTCATGGCCTAAGGTGGTGGTAGGAGTTTGTTCTGTGTACCTTACGTCCCACCTGGGTATTTTCATCATGTCGGGAAATGAATTTCATCAACCTCTCCTGGACTTCCTTCATCCTTGGGATCTGACTTCTGCTTTGAGTCTCTGGTCATCACCACAGTAAATTCAAGAGACTAGAAGACATACTGTCTTAAACTAAATAAAAGTCACCTTAATCTCAAATTTCTCCCTCTCTACTACTTCTGCTTTCCCTCCAAATGTCTTAAAAACCCTTAGTGTTAGTTAATTGACTTGGCTGGGGCAGGGGAAGGGGACAGTATTTCCAGTAGTGGTAAGAAGACACAAGTGTCTGTCTTTTCCAAACCAATTACTCTTGATTCCTAAATGTGGTGTTACATTTATGAAGGGATTTCATTGTTCTGTGTTCATAGGACCCATGTAATTCAAATGGAATCCCCCAGTTCAGCTAAAGTCTTTTAAAATATAAATGAGGACTCAGCTCCAGATTTTTTAATGGCTGCCGTGTGGCTCCTTGGCCAGGAAAAAGGACGAGTAAATTTCTAGAATGCTGCAGTGCCCATTTCCTCCCCCCTCACCTTGTCCTACTAAGCAGGAAGTAAGCCCAAATTCCTGGTAATGTAGCCTTTGGGGAGGAAGGGAGCGGAAGCTGTGAAAGGAGGATTACAGGTAAAAAGAGAGAAATTTCCTTCATACATTGTGCTCTCTGAGGACCATTAACTCTGAGGCTTTTCAAAGTAACAATCCTGTCGTATATTCCTTTGGGCCACTTTTTTTTTTTTTTAACTTATGATTATAGTTTTATTATCGCAAAAAATCAGAAGCAGCCAAAATAAAGAGGCACAGGTCTGGAAGCGCTCCAAATGCAGACGTTCCTGTTGTCTTCTCCAGGTAAAACCCTGGGTGGTGTTACCGCCTTTTTGGGCGATACTCAGAGTATCACCAACGAGGGAAGTTCTCCCGAACTTCAGTATAAGTTTTTATTGGGGTTTCACGATGTCGGCATGATTTATTACATTATTGGCCGTGTGGCTGAACTCCGTTTCCAGCCCCTTGTCCTTCAGGGAGATAAGGCTGAGATCCTGGAGGCTCCTTGTAAGTTTGTGCCATGACAGGTGGGCTGGAGCTGCACTGTGTCTGCCACTGTCCTTCTCCTAGAGATCCAGGAGGATGGAAGGCTCCAGGGCTGTGCCGCTCAGCCAGGTGTGCGACACACAGGTCAAGCATGCGTCCCACCAACTCACCAACCAGGGCCGTTTAGAGAGCATCCTCTTCTATGACCTCAAGGTCCTCCCCTAGAGCCATTAGTTCTAAATTCCACTGGTGCCAGTTTCTAAATACTGAACTGGTTCTACACACCAGTTCCACCTTCAGTATCCATATTCACCTGCTATTATGTCCAAGGGTGCTTGTCCCATCGGGGGTCATGTTTAAAGGAGTTGGAAAGAAGAATCCAGATTAAGCCAAAGGGCCTATTAGAAAGAGTAATCACCTTATAAGTTGACTGTGTGTTTTATTGTGTACCTTTTTCCAGTCATTCATTCATTTATAATACCTATTTACTAGTAGGCTGCCCACCTCTACCGGGAAATGAGATTTCTAGTGTCACACTGTTGCCTCCAGAGCACAGTCTGTCTCTGAAGCAGCCATTCACTTGGTCTGAGTTGTCTCCTGTTATATGCTAAGTCAGTAGCTCTTTGATATTTTTAACTAAAAAACAGTAACAGTGGAGATATTTCTGGAAGTGAAATTGTTGTGACCTTATGTAGGTTAAATAAAGATTCATCTCCGATTTGCCTTCCTTGGCTTTGAGTCCCATCTGAGCTCCTTCCGCTCTGCCTCCCCCTCCATGATGCTTTTCCTGACCACAGTGTCTGGATATGGAAAATGCAGGGCTGCAAAATGGTACTTTATATTTACTATGAATTTGTATGTGTATAAATTTACATTAGCTATGTGTGCATGTATTTAAAATAGACCAGAACAGTATAAACCAATCTCATAATAGTTATGGTGAGGAGGGGAAGCAAGTACCTGGAAGTGTAGGTCAAAGGGTACTCAAACTTTTCCACAGTGTTCTAATTTTATTTTTTTTAAGATTTTATTTATTTGAGAGAGAAAGAGAGAGCACAGAGGAGAAGGAGAGGGAGAAGCAGACTTCCCACCAAGCAGAGAACTGAACTGAGCTGAAGGCAGATGCTTAACTGACTAAGCCACCCAGGTGCCCCCTAATTTTATTTTTTAAATGAATGTATTATTTTGTATAACTTTTAATAGGTAGAAATACATATACATAGACATAGAAACAAAGCTAAGAAGCCAAAATATTAACAGAGACTAAATCCAGGCTGTGAAATGTTAAGCATATGTTTCTTCTTTATACTTTTCCTTAATTTTCAAATTAAACAAAAAGTGGATTGTGGTCAGTGATCCCCATCTCCCAGCTTTAACAACTTGGTAGTCATACACAGTCTTCTCTTTTGTCCTTGATGGAATTTTGTTCATATCTTACATGTTGCATTTCTTCTTAGGAGTTTCTTTGTATGAAAAAGATATGGCTGGTATTAGCTAAGTTTAAATTTGTAAAAGGTTTGGAGAGAGAGGGAAAGAAAAAGAGAAAGACCACCTGTTTTAACACTCCCATCCCTAACCTGGTCACGAAGGAGGGAGCTGAGAGGAGTGGGGTCTGGCTCCAGGGCTCTCCTTCCAACTGCTATTTTGGGGGGGGGTCTCAGGTGGCTCTTCTTTTGTGTGGCTGATCTGTTAGTCAGGATAAGGATAGGTTAACAGCCATTACAAATTAACTCCCCAAATTTCAGTGGCATGGCACACCAGAAGAGCTTATTTCTTGCTTGCATTGCATGTCCAGCACAGATGTGGGGATATGAGCACAAAGCAGAGCACAGAGCTCTGGTCACTCAGGGGGCCAGGCTGATGGCACCCGTCACCTAAAACAGCCCTTGAAGGGACCCACCCTGCTCACTGTCGGTTGGCCAGAACTGGACAGACGCCCCTCCTTAACCACAGAGGCACTGGGAAACGTGAAGGAGCACATGGAGATTTGTTGAGCAGAAAATGTTCCTAACTCAGCTGGTTTGTTTGAGCATTACACCAGATAGACTTGGACGTGAATCAGAGTGCCAGGGAAACAGGCTGTCTGCCCCTCCATCTTGCGGTGGCTCTCAGTGTGTGTGTCAGAATCATTGGAAAGTCTTTTGGAGGATATGTGCCCTGGCCCTTCCATGCGCCACTGAATCAATGGATGGGGTGCAGGACCCTGGCAAACTTTTGCTCATCTTGATCCCAGTAAGTTCTCGGGGACAGGAAAGGGAAGGAAGTGTCCTTCAGTCACCCACTGGATGTGGGCCAAGAGCCTCTCCAGGCATCTTCAGCTTATTTTTAAAAATCTGTTCTCATATTGATAGTATTAACATTCTCTGAACATTTTCAGAGTAAACATTACCCCTCTCAGACTAAAAACAGATACCTCTGAAGGCAAAGCAGGATTTAAAGCCTAAATTCAAACGCTGAACATACTTTGAGCATTTACTTGTGATGAGCAATGATGTATGCACATCTTGTTTCATCTGTATCAGAATTCTACAAGACCACTGCTAGTATTAAACCCTTCTTAGAGATGAGAAAACGGAGACCCACAGAAGTTTGATAATCTCGTCCTAGTCCACAATGGTGCCAAAACTTGGGCCCTGGTAACCTTACTATCGGATGCAGTTTTCATTGTCCTGTTGTCCAGATGCTTTTCCTGGGTCCTCTTCTCCCTTTTCCTCATTCTGTCACCTGCTTCCACACAGACTAGAAGTTGGTAAACCATCCTCGGTTACAGTAACATGGGCACCAGATTTCGTTGGGCTTCTACAGACCAGTCTTGCTAGCATGGTAAGACAACGCTAAGTGAAGGCAAAATGAGTTTTTTCATAGAGAACAAGTGACCTATATGTGTATTTCTCTTGATTTGAGCCCAACAGAGCATCACTGGTAAAACCCATCGCCCTTCCTCTCTGTGGTTTGAGGAGGGGTGATGTGTGGGATCCAAGGCAGAGAACCCGCAGAACTAGGATTCTTTTCATGTCCTCTTTGGAAACTGTTCCAGGGACTCTAAAAGGGCTTCCTGCACATTTGTGCCATGGAAATTGTGAGGTAACTTTTTCAGTTGTGGGCACTGGTGTTTGCTTCTCCATCCCTGGCCTCTCTTCTCCAACCCCTGCTTCGAAATTCCAGATCAGGCTGCTTAAAGGCGGACTCATGGCCATCAAGAAAGTAGCTGACTCTCTTTGTTGGAAAGCTGGTAAGAAATTAGGAAGGCAGCCAAAACTCTGACCTCTTCCCTGATGTGGCCATTTTGATAATTCGGTCCAGGTTCTTCAGTGGTCTGTGGAACAAAAGAGAAAACAATGCACCTAGCAGATCTTCAGAGAATGGAAATGCTGTTGGGTTTGTTTCTCTTCTGTTTTGTAGTCCCCTTCCTCTTCCATTTCAGCCTACATGAAATTGCCCTGACCAATAAAAATACGACTTTCCTGGAACACGGCATGAGATTCATAGGAACAAATGTATCTTTTCTGTAAATAAATTCTGATTCCTCATTTGTCTGAGGGTTCCAAGAAAAGTCTTATAAAATCTCCAATAAGAGGGGCGCCTGGGTGGCTCAGTTTTTAAGCGTCTGCCTTTGGCTCAGGTCATGATCCCAGGGTCCTGGGATCGAGCCCCACGTCGGGCTCCCTGCTCTGCGGGGAGTCCGCTTCTCCCTCTCCCACTCCCCCTGCTTGTGTTCCCTCTCTCGCTGTGTCTCTCTGTGTCAAATAAATAAATAAAATCTTTAAAAAAAAAAAAAAAATCTCCAATAAGAGAGCGGTTCTTAGCAAACTCTGGACTTGGAGGAGGCTGCTCTCCGAGAAGCAGAAGGGCCCAACTGCCCAAAGCTCGTTGAGGAGAGCTTTTGCAGCCCAGCGGTTCTACCCGTTTGCAGGGCTGAAACCCCCTCACCTCAGCCAGCTCCATTACACAGTGAAATTGTGAATCACAACCTAACTGCCTGAAATGACAGCCACCCAGTGAACAGTGCTGCACATCGTAAGCCGAGCAGACTCCTTCTCTGGCTGGTGACCGTGTTTCTAATCCTGCTCAGGACTCCCGGGCCACCTTTCATTCCTGCGTGTCACCCATCTGTGAACCACATTCACAGATGACTTCATCAACTGCGCAGTCGTCTTGTCTGCGTCCCTGAGCTGTCCTGGGAGATGGAAGTGTCCAGCAGCTGACCCGTCTTACACTTGTCCTAGCCTCCCTTTTTTCGGTGGACTTCCCCCCCACTTGGGAAACCCTGTGCCCGCCCCGCCGGATGTTTGTCTTTGGCAGCTCCATTTCCAGATTCTTTGTCACCAGCATCTCGCTGTATGGCTACCATAATCTCGTAGGCTCCTGATCTCTCATCTTTGTATTTACTTTCTTTCATTTGTTGGCTTTTATTTGGCCTGCAAGGGCAGAGAGATAAGCTAATGACATTCCTCTGTTAAAAGCACACTCACTGATCCGTGAAAGGTCCCTCACTTAATTTATTTACTCCTTTTATATCCCATTCCCTTTCCCCGTCTTGCATATGTCTTTATACACCGTGTTTTGTGTCTTGTTTTTAATTTACATAAATGTTTTTGCGCTGTAGACTCCTTTCTCCCACTCAGCACTCTGGATCTGTCCGGATTGCTGTGTACCCCATCGGGTCTGACGCGCTCGTGGCCACCTCGTAGTCTGTAGGGTCCCCCGCCGTGCGGACCATGCCCGACGACAAGACTTCCCACTTCCTGCCACCAACTTTAAGATGATCTCTTTGTTCTTTTTTCCCCCTACGTTTGCCTTACAGTGTTGCTACGTATGCAGTTATGTTTGCATCCTCATTTTCCAAGTAGCGTTAGTGGCATAACAAACCACCCCAAACTTAAAGACCTTAAACAATGATTTATTCCTATCTGGAACCCCTTGGTTCCCCAGAACCATGCATTGGCTGTTCTCGCTTAGGTTCAGATGTGGTTACAGTCAGATGGTGGCCAGCGCCAGAGTCATCTTGAAGGCGTCCTTACTCGTAGGTCTATGGGGTGAGGCTGGCTGTCGTCTGGGGCCATAGCAGGGACTATTGGTCAGATACACCTGCAAGCATCCTCTCCAGGTGGCCCGGGCTTCCTCACAGTGGAGTGGCCGGCTTATAAGAGCCAGCATCCCTAGAGGGAGCGGGCAAAGCGGATCCTCCTTTTCTAACCTAGCCTCAGAAGCTCTGTAGTACTGCTTCTGCTATATTCTGTTCATTAGAAGCAGTCCCTCAGGCCAGGCGCGGGCAAGGGGAGGGGACTCGGACTCCATCCCTTGATGGAGGGAACATCAAAGAACTTACAGGCGTCTCTACACACTGCCGCACCTGGTTAGAACCTAGGGTGACGCTTCAGGACTCAGGTCCACCTCCACTTCTGGAAGACACCTCTGTTTTCTTTTCAGATACTGTTTCTCTGTCATTTCCTGTATTCTCTTCCTCTTGAACTCCTTTAAAAGTATGTTGGGGCCTTGGTGGGTCACTTGTGGTCTCAGTGACACATGCATATTTTGTATCTCTTTAGCTCCCTGTGCTGTGTTCTGAATTAATTTCTGTGCTCTGTTCCAAGTCACTCATTCTGTTTTCAGTTTTAACCAGTTGAGAGTTTAACCAGTACATTGATTTTATGTCATCGGCTACATTTTCTACTGGCTTGTTTTTCTCGTCTGCCTATTCTTGTTTGATGATACCTGCCTGTTTTTGTTTCCTAATTCCTTACTTTTTATAGAAAGTACTCCTTTTAGGGGCGCCTGGCTGGCTTAGTCGGAAGAGCCTGCGACTCTTGATCTTGGGGCCATGAGTTTAAGCCCCACTTTGGGTGTAGCGATTACTTAAATAAATAAAAAACTTAAAAAAGAAATTAATCTTTTTATCTTGCAGAGGGCCCTACACTGATTGTGATATAGTTTGCTGTTTGCTTTATTTTCGTTTCTTCTCGGGTGGCTTCCTCTCCTCCTGTAGATTGCTGCCTCTCCTGGGTCATCGACCCCGTTGCACAACTGTCCCCCCATGTCCAGCAGCTTCCAGTCACGGGAGTGTTAGGTCTCCTGTCCCCCCATGATACTGGGTGATTTACAAATTAAGTCTCTGAGGCAGTGACCGGCTGGCGAAATCCAGACCAGTTTTAACTCTTCATTTCCAAGTGGGGGCCCTGTAGTACACAGATGCTATAGATTTGGACTCAGCACCCTGTGTCCTGGGTCTGGGATTTTGGCTTCTTACGGTTGACCCCTGGGCACAGTTCTAGGGCTTCTTTCTGGCTTCCTGCCAGTTAGTGTGAGGGTCACAGAAGGGCGGGGCGGGAAGTTTCCAGGCTTACCGAGGAGGATCCGAGCGCAGACGGCCTGACTCTCAGGGGCCCTCTCTGGCCCTCCTGGCCCCACACACTGCACCCTGCTCTCCATTCCCAGGGCTGCTGCGGCACCGCCTCCCTCCTAACCTCTGTAGCTTTCTTTCCCACCTCATTTCTGGCACCTGGAGATTTCACTGCCTTTCCTTTAACCTTGGCAGTGAATTTCTTTCTCATTGTTCCTCTTTTATGCAACGTTTCTATGCATCCTTAGCAGGAGTGCCTGTTTACTTTAGCTGAGGCTGTCATGCGCTGGAAATTGTCATTTGTTCTGTATCCAGACCCTTATTCCTCCCGTTTTCAGCCTCCTCCTCATTCTTGTCCTTCATATACCTGCCAAAGCTGAGTCTAAGCCCTGCCAACCTTCTCCAGGGTAGACAGGCCGCCTCCCCTTGTGTATTTGATAGAATTTGGCTTTTCCATTCTGTTCCTTCCATCAATACTCTTCCCTCCACTTTGCATTTACAGAATGTGCCCAAATCTTTCTGCTAATGCCCTAAGCATGTGCTTTTCACTGTTACGGTTTTAATCTGGTTTTTATTCTTTACTATTATTTTCATGAGGTCTCCAGAGTTTGAAGAGAATAATGCATTTACTCAGTCTACTGTCTCGAATGAAAGAGCTCAGCTGAGTTCTCAGTGCTGCTGTGTAAGCTTTTTTTTTTTTTTCTTCTTTGGTCCTCATTCAGCTTCCTTCCTCGTTTCTGACATCTGCTATTCCCTCCCTCGCTCCTAGCAGAGGACCTCAGCTCTTTCCTCTTAGAGAAACAAACCATCAGATGGGGGCCGTTCTGTTACCCATCCTCTCTCTCCCATCTGCAAACTCACCTTTCTTATTGCCTATCCTCACCTTTTTCCCTTCTCTCCTGGAGCAAAATCACGGTCTCATCTGTCCTCCGTTGATCCTTCAGTTCACCTGGCTATGTGTGGGCTCTCCTCCCCGCCCCCCCCCCGCCCCCGCACCTAGTGCCTTGCCTCTTCCCTGGGCAGCCTTATCCACACACAAAATTCTTAAACGGTATACCCAGTTCTGATCTCCTTCCCTTAGGTTATATTTCTAACTGCTGACTGAATATCCTTACTCACATACTCCATGGTTTTCGCAAATTCAGCATGTCCAAAGCTAGCATCTTTATTTCTCTCTGGAAAGTCTGCTCCTTCTTACGTTTTCCCCATTGTGCCGAGTAGTGCCCTGATTCACTGAATCACCCCGGCTACCAGTTTGGGTTGTTTGTGTGTGTGTGTTTGTTTGTTTGAACTTCCTTGAATAGTTCCAGAACTGCACTGGCCATTACAGTAGCTACTGGCTACACACATCTATTTATATTTGAATTCAAATGGACTAAAATAGAATACAATTAAAAATTCAGTTCTTTGGGTCTAGTAGGCACACTGCAAATTCTCAGTAGCCACGTGAGGCCAGAGCAGCTGTAGAACAGCATTACTGTTCCCGGAAGTCGTTGGGCGACGCTGCTCTAGGGTGTATTTTACCATTTTTGTTCCCATTTCGCTGTGTTGGAGCCTCATCATCTCTCTCGACTCACCCCCTTTTTCTTGCTCATTTCAGTTCATTCTCTTTTCTAATCAAATGATTTTTTTAAGATTTTTTTTTACACAGGGAGCGCGAGTGAGAGAGCGCGCGCAAGCACAAGCAGGGGGAGCAGCAGGCAGGGGAGAAGCAGGCTCCCCGCTGAGCAGGGAGCCCAATGTGGGACTCGATCACAGGACCCTGGGATCATGACTTGAGCCGAAGGCAGACACTTAACCAACTGAGCCACCCAGGCTCCCCTCAAATGATTTTCTTTTTTATAAGACCCTTTACTCCCTTTGAGGGTCATTAAGTTATAAATGAGAAATGCAGAGTTCTGGCATTTTAACGTCATTTCCTTACTTGAACCTTTCAGAGTCCTCCCCAGCCCGCTCCACCCTGCCTCTGTTTGCCTTTTCCTTTTTATTTGCTTGATGAACAACTACATGACCTCCAAGATTGAATCCCAGTGTTTCCCACTGTGGCAAGGCAGAGGAAATGTGTCTTTTAGACTTGGATGCTCCTGTTGATAGCCCTTTTCAGAGTGCATTCACACTGGAGTGTTTGGCTCAACTCCAAGCCCCTACAAAACAACAATTTTACCTTCATACTCTATCATGTTTCCAATATATGCAAGAGATTGACTCCTTTTTTTTTTTTTTTTCTGAGAGAGAGAGCATGTGCGCATGAGTGGGGGTGGGGAGCGGCAGAGGAAGAGGGATAGAATCATAAGTAGGCTCCAGGCTCGGTGTGGAGCCCGACATGGGGCTCAGTCTCACCACCAGCGATCATAACAGCTGAAATCGAGAGTCGGACACTTAACCGACTGAGCCACCCAGGCACTGCTGCAGGAGGTTGACTTCTTTTCAGGGCATCTAGATGAGGACTGGCTACGTGCTCACTTCAGGAGAAATCAGAAAATGGCCATTCAAATCACGTTCTGTGTTTTGTTGCTGAACTCCAATTGAGAAAGCCTGGAAAGGGTGATGAATGACCTTCCTACAAGTATTGATTCCTTGTTTTGGGTAGCTGTGATTCCTGGCTACCCCCTGACTCGGAACCACGTATTTTGTAGAGACAAACGTATTTTCTTTAATAAAATATTTTCAGTGAATGCAGGTATATTATTTAATTATCCCAAACTCAGTGGCTTAAAACAACAGAAATTTATTCTCTCACAGTTCTGGAGTCCACGCAGTCAAGGTGTTGGCAGGGCTGCGCTTCCTCCAAGGGCTCTGGAGGAGAATCCTTTCTTGACTTTCCAGCTTCTGGTAGGTCCCGCAGTTCTTTGACTTGAGGCCAATCTCAGCCTCCATTTTTACTTGGCCTTTTTCTCTGTGCCTCTGTCTTCCCTCCCCCCCCCCTTAAGTAATCTCTACGCTCAATGTGGAGCTCAAACTCACAACCCCAAGATCAAGAGTCACATGCTCCACCAACTGAGCCAGCCAGGTCCTCATGTACCTCTGTGTCTTAAATTTCCCTCTCCTTTTTCTTACAAGGATACAAGTCATTAGATTTAGGACCCACCCTAAATCCAGGATGATCTCATCCTGAGAGTCTTAATTTAATCATATCTACAAAGACCATATTCCAAAATGAGGTCACATTCACAGGTACTGTGGGTTTTTTTTTTAAAGATTTTATTTGTTTATTTGACAGTGAGAGAAACAGTGAGAGAGGGAACACAAGCAGAGGGAGTGAGAGAGAGAGAAGTAGGCTTCCTGTGGAGCAGGGAGCCCGATGTGGGGCTCGATCCCAGGTCCCTGGGATCATGACCTGAGCGGAAGGCAGATGCTTAACGACTGAGCCACCCAGGTGCCCTGGTACTGTGGGTTTAGAACTTGAAGCTGTTTTTTGGGGGAGGGGGGCGGTGAAGGGCATGATGCAACCTGCTAGAGTGGGTAAGAATAGGAATGAAGACAATCACAGCTGTGTCTCTCCCCTCTCCCAGGCTTCACCTAAGCTGAATCAGCAAATTGGCTGTAGCCTTCATTTCTGTGCATTTATTCATTTAAATTAATTAAGACCCCCCACCTCCAAATCAAGAAAAGAGAGAAGGCTATTTAATCCAGCTGGCTGTCTATCTTCATGACAAGCTCGCTCCACTCCCTTCAGCTGGATTTTTTTCACTGCCTAACAATTACCATTAAATGATAAAGCGTACACCAAAAATAAACATGTTTATTATTCTGTAGTTTTCAAAGGCATTCTCCAGGTCTAACGCTTTTTAAACGAAAATGGATATTTAGATTTAGAAATCATTTTAAGCATGCATGCCTGTGCACAAACAAGCCATGGAGAGATAGGAAGAAAGAATATTAGGTACCTTCTCGGTTTTTATTTTTCAGTGCCATCTAAATTTTCCACAGTGGACATGTTTTACTTGAGTGATTAGAAGAAGAAACTTTTTTTCAATAACATGGGTAATTTTAATGCACTTTTAGTAAATTGCCCAAGACAATTTATTTATATATTTTAATGTAAGGTGAGTAGGCCACTTGGCATTGTAGGAACCGACCACGGATTATTCTGTGAATGATTCGGGTACTCTTTAGATTTTGGAATGGTGTTAACATTGTCAGTTATTCAGGACCTCATCAGACTTTGATAGCAGTAGCAGTGGAAATCCCTGGTCTCCGTCAGGGAGGTTTCCCGGGTGCCAGGAAGCAGCTTGATGGGAAAGTAGGCCCTCTCTTTGCCATGCAGCCCTAACAAGGCATCCGCACTATACCTCTTCTTGGTTTGTTGGGGACCAGTCCAGAATAAGCCCTGTCAGCTCTCACCAGCAATACCCTTTGGCTTTAACAAGCATGTGTTTTTCTAGTCTTTAAACTATTTTGAGGTCTGCCCTGTTTCTGGTGTGCTATGAGGATGACCTGGGTTTCCATCAATCCCCTGTTACTGGAAGCTGCAGCAGAGCGTGAGGCACTTTTTAGCTGTTACACCATTGAATGCAATTCGCTCTGAGGGAATTTTCCTATTTTGGCTTCTAATATGTTGATGAATTATTGAAATTTCAATTACTTTTGGTTCCCAATTTAGCAGGATGGAGACATCCAAGATATTTAATATGAAAAGCTTTCCAGTTGCTTTTGGAGAAGGGTTTGGTGTCAAGGATGTGGTTGCATTCCTCCTGTCTCTGGGACTAAAGTGCTATGTGGCCCCGGGAGTCCCTTAGGACTCGGGGTGTGAGCCCCCAACTGGGAGCATCTGCAGATCCTGGGAGCCTATTAGATATGCACATTCCACCTACCAAATCAGAATCCCTGGGGATGGGACCCTAGGCTCTTTAGCAAGCCTCCTGGACATTCTGGTGCACTGACAAGTTTGGAAAGCCCTGACTTAGATGTCCTCGTGCTAATTCTTCACAGCAGGACCCAGTGCCCATTTGTAGGGACCCATGGGTGCTATAGTCAGTTTGCCCTTCAAGGTAGACATTGTACCTGATGACAAAACTGTGATCCAGGTCATCAGACCAATTTCTCTCAATTATTTTCACTTCCTTGGAACACTTCTCACTTTGGAAATCACTGAGCCATAACCATAGAGAAGAGAGTCTGCACATTTAAATTCTGTGCAGGTAAATGTGTGTTCTAAATGCAATTCAGAGGACCCCGGGTTTCTCTTTTATGCAGAAAGACTCTGTAGATATTCCTTCCCGCTGTCCCATGGATAATCCCATCTTCAAGTCTCTTGGGGGGAAGCTGCAGGTGCGTGTGTCTTGCCCTTGGTCTCCCCTCCTTGCTAGTGCCTTCGGCTCTTCCACAGCGTGCAGTTCTCCCAGTACAGTGTGTCACCCTGATGCCTGTGCCCTTGTGCAAGCTATTCCCCCACCCCCAGCTTGCTCAGCACCCCCATCAGAGCCGGCCCCTCCTCATCTTGTCTATTGCGATCTGGTCGCTTACAAGACCCTGTTCAAGCACCATCCCCTCCTTCCCTGTCGACTTGAGATGGAGGTACATTCTTCCCCTTTTCAGCTTCCTACAGCACCTTAGGTGGATATTTACAGCATTAATGTGCGCTTGCATTGAAATCATTTGTTCTCTCTTCCTCTGAGCTTTGAGTTCCAGGCGAGTGGCGATTTCATCCCAGGTTCTCCATCTGCAATGCCCAAGACGTTCAGGCCCATGAGGCAGAATGAACAAACATTCCTTAAAGATGGTCCTTCCCCCTCTGCTGGAAGCCTTCAAAGCCTTAGAAAACATTTTTAGATCATACCTGTGAAAAACAGATGATGGCCAGCCAGTGGTAGGTCTAGTTAAGAATACAACAAACTTTTATGTGGACTTAACCAAGTTAGCTTTAGTTAGGTTTTCAGTGAAGCTAATCTCTTCATGGAAATGAAAACCCAGCCATCTGGCTACTTTGCTCCTTGGCCAGGGAAGCCACCAACTGTGTCTAAAGTTTGCATTCTTATTTCAGGTTCGAGAGCTTCAAACGCGACTACAGAGCGTGCAGGCCACGGGGCCCTCCAGCCCTGGCCGCCTCACTTCTGCCAACCGCCCAGTTAACCCCAGCACCGGGGAGCTGAGCACAAGCAGCAGCAGCAATGACATTCCCATTGCCAAGGTGAGCGCCCGGGGACGGGCGGGAAGCCTGCTCTTTTATCTGGAATCCGCACCAGCCTCTACCAAGCATGGCCACTGTGCAGGCCTGGGATGAGCTCACAGGGCGCCGAGGAGCTTCCCTCGAGTCTCTCACAGGCCTCCTACGCTGGGGCTGCAGGGAGAGATAGCCCGCTGGTAGTTTTGTCTGTCTTGGCTGTGACCTGGATGCCAACTCTCCTTAATCAGCCAGCGGGAGCAGGTCACAGCTGACCAGTCGTTGTGGAAAGTGAGATGTTTTGTAGGTTCTACCATAGTAAGGGGTGGATGGATAGTTGCTCTGGGGGACTGAGATTCAGCCCAGGAGGGGACCCTGAGTAATGGACCAGTGATCACCCTTCTCATAGGACCAACAGCCCTGGCTGCAGAAAAGTAGATTCTGCTGGACAGGCCAAGGCAGTTAGAGGAGCGGCCCCACCCCTGCACATATGCTGAGTCTGCCCCAGAGGGACTGTAACAATGACACACGCGCTCTTCCCTGGTGGGCTACCGGTCTCTGCAGGGGGACGGGTTCTCAACCATCAAGTTGAATAAGTGGGGTCAAACCATTGTTTCTCAACTAGAAGTGATTCTGTCCTCCCCCAAGGGATATTGGGGGACGTCTGGAGACAGTCCTGATGGTCACCGCTAGAGTGCTAGTGGCATCTTGCGGCTAGAAGCCAGGGGTGCTGCTAACCATCCCACAGGGCACAGAATAGCCCTCTACAACAAAGAATATCCAACCCAAGATGTCACGAGTGCTGAGGTTGGAAAACCCTGGGTGAAGCAGATGGTGGAAAAATTGGATGAGTGAGTTATTTTTAGGAAATTGACGAATCGGTTTAGTCGCCATGACTAAACAGTAGCCCTGTATAAGCACAGTCTTCGACGGTTTATCTGGACAGTGATATGTCATTTTTCGATAATTTTTTGTTTTTCTAGATTGCTGAGAGGGTGAAGCTATCGAAGACCAGGTCCGAGTCTTCGTCATCAGATCGGCCAGTCCTGGGATCAGAAATCAGTAGCATCGGGGTGAGTGTTGGTGAGATGCAAGGCAAGAGAGTGCCCAGTAGGGCTACACAGATGGCACATTGTAGGTGACAGAACTTCCCAAGTTCACCTCCTGTAAACAAGTTAATTATAAAACCAGTCATACCCCATTTCCTTCCAGAGGATCAGATTAAAGGGTACAGTGGTTTCCTCATCGGAGAATTACTTCTTCAGCTATAAGGGAGTTTCTCTCTTTCTCTACCTGCAAACTGTCAGAAAGAAATGATTTAGGTCTAGTTACTGGTGATGGAGATGAAAGTCTTAAAGTACCTGCTCTGTATCACCCTGCTACCCCCGAGACCGAGCGGGTCAGGGAGCTCTGAAAGAATTTTACCTTTCTCACGGGCCTCTTAAAAGGGAACGTGCTCTCCAGTGAGGATGAATGCTGCCTTTGAAGCATAGCCCAATGCTGGGAGAGACTGGAACCTTCTCACTTAGTACCAGGGTTTTCATCTGGAGAGCCTACAAACCCCTTGGGGCTGTAAGAGCTGATGGGTGGTGAAAAGGGAGTCGTTTTAGTTCCCTAAGGAATATTTTTTTAGGATTGACGATGAGGCTGAGAGAGCCAGCTATTTGATCCCCAGGGGTGGGGAAAGCCTGAACAGTACTTTTAAAGCCCTAATTTAGAATTATGTGCTGAGAAAAATTGCCTGCATCCAGATTCGGTGCCAAAGCCAAACTGTGAAAATAAAGGAGCCGGCTGCTCTCTTTGGCTGCAGCAACCAGAGACGAGGGCCTGGGGGACAGGGGCACAGGGGGCTCAGGAAGGGGAAGGGAGTCCAGACTCTGTTCAATATCCAGAAATTGAGGAATTCTAAAGAGGCATGCTCCCCCAGGTCTGCTGCCCAGCAACACATGCCTGGAGGATACAGCTGTGTTTTGATCCTGTTCATGTACTATTTTCACAGTAGTTAGCTTTTGATCATAGAATCATATTATACAGACTGAGAAAAATCAGGGTCATCATCTTCTGGTGCCTGATTGTCGAGGAATATCGGCTGTAGATTCTTCCGCATGCAAAGTCATATCTGAGGACCGGTCCCTAAAGCGACCACTGTCTAGAGCGGGATTCGTGCTCACCTGTGCAGGTATCCAGCAGTGTGGCGGAACACCTGGCCCACTCTCTTCAGGACTGCTCCAACATCCAGGAGATCTTCCAAACACTCTACTCACACGGATCTGCCATCTCGGAAAGCAAAATTAGAGAGTTTGAGGTGGAAACAGAACGGTTGAATAGGTAAGGAGAAATCCTGTGTATTTGAACGGCGGTGTTGCGGGGATGGGGAGCTGCTCTCCTTTCCCCTTCAAAGATCAATTCAAGTTGGCTTAGGAACTGTGACATAGGGGGATGCTGTCAGCCTGGTGGGCGGGGAGTTCCCACCTTCTTGTTCAGCAGAAGAGCGCTTACCGAAGTCGGGGCTGGCTTCATGGGCGTTGTGTGACCTGTGTGTTCAAGTGCACAAGCCTCGTGTTTGGAAGGATCTCACACTTGGCTTTACTGCTCTGCTGTCACCATTTTAATTTCTTGGGGCGCCTGGGGGGCTCCATTGACTAAGCATCTGCCTTCAGCTCGGGTCCTGATCCCGGGGTCCTGGGATCGAGCCCTGAGTCGGACTCCCTGCTCAGCAGGGACCCTGCTTCTCCCTCTCCCTCTGCAGCTACCCCTGCTTGTATGCTCTCTCTGTGTCAAATAAATGGATAGAATCTTGAAAAAATAAAAATAAATTCTTAATTTATGAAGCAGGGCTCCTCCACCTTTTCATTTTGCACTGGGCCTTGCAAATTATGTAGCAAGTCCTGGGAGCTGTTCGTATTGAATGACAAGTAGGTCAGAAAGACAAGACGGCTACCAAGCATGCAGGCCTGTGCTGCCAGGAACCACAGAGAGCAGCTCTGGAATGTTGAGTCAGCATCCTAGGGGCGCCTGGAGCTATCAGGAACCAGCAAAGGCAGTCTGATCGAGGCATTCTGGGATTGACCAGGCATGCTGGTCTAGCCCTCCCTGCTCCTCCGGAGGGTTGCCTAATTTTTACTTATGTTCTTTGCAAAAGTACACAACCCTCCGTCCCTACGTTCTATCCCACTTAGTCCTACTTAGAATCACTTTCTAAGTAGCTCTAACCGTCCTACTTAGAAAATTTTTCCAGTTTTATGGATTCTTCCCAAATCTCATAACAGAGGTAGTTAGAGTTTGCACTCATGCCTCTTGGCAAAGCTTGGCTTGTAGGTCATCCCGGTGATGGGAGTTGCTGAAAAAGCAAAGAAAGACCAGGGCCAAGTCCTGGTAAACCACTGACTCAGAATGGGTCCTGCAGGGGCAGAGCGCACTACTGAATCCTATCCAAGTGTGGCGTGGCTGCCTTGACCCACCAGTCTTCAGTGGAAGAGCACAGTAAGAATTTGAAAGGCTCGTGAACTCACCAGGAAGAAATGTGGATGCCGGTCCCCCTCCACGGTTGCCGAATGCCGTTCCCCTGGTGTCTGGCAAACCTGAATAAATTGAATTACCATATTAGTCCTCCCTGATTTGAAGCTGTTTAACATAGTGCTTGAGGACTAAGGAAACGCAGCAATCTAGGTCATTTCAAATCTGGAAATTAAATGGTTTCCTTATTAAATCCAAAATACTTGAGAGTGACAATCCCGATGATTACCTTGTAGCAGTAAAGGAGCAGTCCTCTCCGTACCAGGCTGGGGGGTGCTTAAGAATTGAATCAGATATGCCCTTTGCAATTTAATGAAGTCAGATGCCTTCAGGGGCCCTCTGTGAGTGAGGATCTCCTCTCCACAGATTCTGGGACTTAACAAGCCTGCTTTGTGGTTGAACTTGGGGGAGGTTCCTTTCTCTTCCGTTCTGCGCACCTAGGAGACGCCAAAGAAAGGGGAAGCATTTGGTCCTTGTAGCTCACGTTATTATGGTGTTTCACAGTTTACAAAGGGTTCTCACAACCACTTAATCTTCAACTTGGGAGGGCAGAACAGTCCCATTTTGCAAATGAGAAAACAAAGGCTTCGATGTTGAGCAACTTGCTTGGAGTCCAGAGCTGTTAAATAGCCCAGCTGGAATTCTACCCCTGCCCTTGGACTTCCCCTCCAGTGTTTTCCCTATGGCCATAGCTACAACTAGAATGTGGGAATAACCTTAGACTCTGTTATTAAACTACCTACCTCAAAGTTGGAGGCCTTGTTACACCCCCCAAAATGAGAGCCCTTAGCTTTTTGATTGTGTGTGGGGTGGGGGGTCATACCTCCTCAGAAATGTTTCCTGACTTAACAAATCTGTTTTAAGTACCTACTCTGTGCTCAGCTATTTGTCATGCAAAGGAAAGTAAGACAGACAAGGTCCCTGTCTCTCATGGAGCTTCTGTTCTGTTTGGGGAGCTATACAAGAAGCAAACAAAGGAGATCATAAGAAAACTCCCAGTAAACAGGGCACTGTGATAGCATAGGGGCGGGTGGGGGGGTGATTATTAAGTAGGGCTCCATGTCCAACATGGAGCCCAACGCGGAGCTCGAACTCACAGATCAAGAGTCAGATGCTCAGCCGAAAGAACCACCCAGGTGCCCCCAGGAGACGTTGATTTTAGATAGGTAGCCAGGGAAGGCATCTCTGAAGAGGTGGCTTTAAGTTGCGATTTTAAGGGGAAAAGGAAGCAGCCATATGACAAACTGAGAGTCTTACGGAGCAATTGACAACCTTAAGGCGGAAAAGGAGGTTGACATGAAGTGGGAACTGTCCCCAAGGCCAATGGAACTGAAATGGAGCGAATGAAAAGAAGTAGTCACATGCAGTAAGGTGGTGGAGTTGGCAGGGCGTGGTGGGTATGAAGTTTGAGGCCGTGGACCAAGTTTGCTCTTTATTCTAAGTGTCATTGGAAGTCGTTAAAGGGTTTGGTTTTTTTGTTTGTTTGGTTGGGTTTTTTATGTAGCAGAAGAGCAGGTCTGGTTTAAATTCTGAGAGCTGACTCAGGTGTGAAGAACGGAAGGAGGGCAAGAGTAGAAGCAGAGCAATGAGTGTAGTGGCCCGATGTGGCCAAGGTGGACGTGATGTGAGGAGGTGGGGGTCAGTGTGTTTGGTGGTAGAATCAGTGGAAACCGCAGTTGGATTAGATCTGGATGTAAGAGGAAGGGACGGTCTCAAAGAAGATTCTCATGTGTCTCCCATGTATTGCTGGGTGGATGGTGGTAGCATTTACTGAGATGGAGAAGATAGAGAAGGACGAGGTTTGGGGGAAAATCCAGAGTCTCATTTGGTAATGTTAAATTTGAGGTGCTCGTGTGACATCCACATTGGAAATATCAGGAAACAGCTGGACATACGAGACAGGCACTCAGAAGAGAGGTCTGGGCTAAAGAAATTTGGGAGCCAGAGGAACGTAAGTGCCTGTTAAAGTCATGGGACTGGATAAAAGCACCCCGGGGAGCAGGGGGAGTGCTGATAGAGGAGGACAGCCGTGAGTCCCGAGGCAGCGCCAACCCCCACAGATTCATAGAGAATGAGGAGCCAACGAAGGAGACAGAAGAAATGACCTTCAAGGCAGGAAGAAAACCAGTAGAGATCTATCATGCCCCAAGTGAGACAGAACGTTTTCAGAAGGAAGGAGTAGCCTGTTAGTGGGTGTTGCCTGAGAAGGCCTCTAAGATGGGATCGGTCACGAGGAGGTCTGTGAGCTGACTAAAGAGTTTCATCTACTTAGTGGGGACCGAACTGGAGCACGTTGAGTGTTGAAGAGAGTGGTGACTGTTTCAGGAAGTCTTAATGTCAACAAGAACAGAAAAGTATGTTCTTGTAACACCTTACATTGAATCAAGCTTGGAGTTGCCAAAACCTCACGGTGGTTTTAATTACATGCTCACCAGACATCTCCCATGTTGGTGAGTGTCTCTGCATTCTGCTCTAAAATACGTGGTCCTAAGATTGATCCTCAAGGCAAATGGCTTGCAAGCCCCTTACCATTTTAAGAGTCACTTGCATTGTGTATGTGTGAAACCCCCTGTGTCTTTAAGACTTGGTGGTCAGAGTACTATAAATGGGTGTGTGCATGGGAATTGAATCACTGCATCCAGGGCCTCTGTCCCAGGGCAGAAAACAGAGAAGCTGAAGGCTTATTATGCTTTTCTGACTTTGCCACAAACTCATTTGACCTGAATTTAGAGTCCTGAGTCCTATAAAGCGTGAGGTCCCTGCCCACAGCCAGCAGTCGTGGGACTGTCCAGCCTGGAAGGGGTTTGGGACACAATCCACAGTTCCTGTCTGCCGCCCATTCAGAGGCCCTTAGGGACAGTTTCTTACACCCGGATTCATCTTTTGCTTCTGCTCTGTAGTGAGTGGTTCAGAGCACAGGATCTGAGAGGTCAAACTGCCTGAAGGCACTTAACCCTTCCGTGCCTCTACTTACTCTTCTGAGAATGGGGATAATCATACTTAATTCAAAGGGCCACAGAGGGTTATTGAGCAGGGGTTTAACAAATAGTAGCTATTACTGTGGCACTGCTTCTTGTTTGTCCCCGTGGAGGGTGGCTTATTGAAGCGCACCTGTCCTACCTCTCCTGAGGGCCTGAGGTCACGTGGCTGGCTCCTTTCCCTGGTGGATCCTCAGCACCTCACATGGCACCCGGCACCCGGCACATGGTGTGTTGCCGGCTGGGTGGGAAGTAACCACGGGGCCTGTGTGTATTTCCAGTTCACACAGAATTTAGTGATTCTCATACTTAGGGTTGCTTCCTTTATTATTCATGTCAGTTACGTTTGCTAAAACCGCTGACAAGCTCACATCCTAACACGCGTGTCTGGCCTGGATCTAGATTAGATGGCTCAACTATTGGCAAATGAATTGTAATCCTAATGTGAAATCGTGAAAAGAGATTTTTCTTCCTTTGTAGCCGCATCGAGCACCTCAAATCCCAAAATGACCTCCTGACCATAACGCTGGAAGAATGCAAAAGCAACGCTGAGAGGATGAGCATGCTGGTGGGAAAGTATGAGTCCAATGCCACGGCCCTGCGGCTGGCCCTGCAGTACAGGTAGGGAAGTGCAGGCCCTGCGTGCGCGTGTGCAAGGTTGCGGGGGGCGGGAGGTTAACTTAGAAATCATCCACAGTAACCTGCCTCAAAGTAGAAACCAGGCTTTTAGAACACATATGGAGGGGGTTGGACCAGCAAATACTAATGTGATACATACTGAAAATCCATTAGCACCTTGTGGCAATTAAGAAAAGAAGAGTAATGAGTATGGTATTGGAAAATTGAGATGTTTCTGCCAGCATGTTCAACTTAAATATTATTTTCTTCAAGTAATATCATTCAAAATATTTATTTTCGTATTTATATATCCATTTGCTCTTTCCAGTCTTTTTTCATTGTCCTATATATTTTACATTGTTATAAATCTAGGACATTCTGTTTCTTCAGTTTATGGTGGTTTTGTAATGTTGCTTAAGGGTCTGCCTGCATTTTGAATGGCTGTATCCCCTGGATCAAGTTTATATGTTGTTGTTTTGTTTACTCAGTTCTCTAAAAGACATTTAGACTTTTGCAGACTTAGGATATTAAAATACTTTAGTATCCTAATAAAATAATTTTATGGTGAATAATGTAATACAGATAATACCTTCATTCTTTTGAATATTTTCCTTGGAATAAAATCTCCAAAGCAGGAATTAATAGGTCAAAGGATATGAATATTTTTGTGGCTCTTCAGGCACGCTCCCAGTTTTTCCCCATAAAAACAAGCCAGTTTAAATGACTGCAGTTCATTCATCGATGAGCAAGTGGTATATGAATGTTCCACTTTTTTTCAGCCTCATCAGCTTTGGAATTTATCTGTTTTTAAGTTACTATTTGTTTCGTAGCTACAAAGCTATGCATTATTGTTTTCAGAGGTTTCTGTTATTAGTGGCACCCCTTAGGCATATTTGCCAAGATCCCAGAGTAGTGACTGTACCTTATTCTTAGCACCCTCCGAAAAGATCAATATGTTTTAAGAAACTTTAAGAAACTTTGTTTCTTCACAAAACAAAATCAAACCCCAAAACCTATGAGACCAGGGGCGCCTGGGTGGCTCAATCGGTTAAGCATCCGACTCTTGACCTCAGCTCAGGTCTTGATCTCAGGGTCGTGAGTTCAAGCCCCATGTTGGGCTCTATCTATGCTGGGCGTGGAGCCTACTTAAAAAAACAAAACACATGAGGGGCGCCTGGGTGGCTCAGTCGTTAAGCGTCTGCCTTCGGCTCAGGTCATGATCCCGGGGTCCTGGGATCTGGCCCCACATCAGGCTCCCTGCTCAGCGGGAAGCCTGCTTCTCCCTCTCCCTGCTGCTCCCCCTGCTTGTGTTCCCTCTCTTGCTGTCTCTCTCTCTGTCAAAATAAATAAAATCTTTTAAAAAAGAACAAAACACATGAGACCAAAGCTAGAGCACGATCGTGCTAGTTTACAGACCCACCAAAGCAAGCAGATAACCCACCTGTGATAACTCTTGAGACAGGCTCTTCTGCAGCCTGCCTCTGATCTGTGTGGATGAAGCAGTGTCGCAGGGTCTCTAACTTGAAAGAGGGACTGCCCATGAAAAGAGGAGCGGCCAACACCCGGGGCTAGTGATGGGGTTTATCCTTTTCTCTTATCTCTTAGTGAAAGAAGATGAAAGTGAGACAATAGACAAACAGATGGTCTGTTGACTAAATGTTGAGTAAAGCAACATTTCCCCTGCTTAGCTGAGAGAAGCTAATCGGTTATTTGCTTGGCAGGGAAATTTCTGCACTGCAGGCATCTTGTCCCGGACTACTCAGGCATTACGCACACATTCCACTTCCTGTGCCGACGTGGGTCCCTGTGGGTCACACGTGGCAGTGGGGAAGGGGTCCCTCCTAGATCCTATACCTGGTGTGTCCAGTGATGACAGGCATGAAGAAGAGAGACTGATTTCTTCCTCTTAGAAATTCACATTTGTCAGAGACTTCGTAAGTGTTTCAAAGGGCAACCTTACAAGCATCTGGTAGAACCTTCTGTGATGATGGGCCTGTTACCTGTCTGCGCTGTCCAGTGTGGTAACTGCTAGCCACGTGTGGCTCTTAAACATACGATACATGGCTATCGCAACAGAGGAACTGAATTTTTCATTTTACTTAAATTCTTTTTACTTTAAATAGCCACATGTGGCTAGGGGCTACTACAGGTCTGGGTCAAAATAGTCTTCTTTCTGGGGCCTTCTTTCTTTCTTTCTACCAATTATTGTGTAACTATTTCTTGTGGCACAGTTTCTAGGGTCAGGAAGCTGGGAGTGACTTCTCTGGGTTGCGTTCCAGCTCGGAGTCTCTTAGGCGGTCCTGCTCAAGCGGTCAGCCAGGGCTGTGTCATCTGAAACCTTAACCAGAGCTGGCTGATGTGCTTCTAGGGAGGCCCATTCACACAGCTGTTTGGTGGAGTCCTCAGTCCTTCACTCACTGTTGGCTGGAAGCCTTAGTTCCTCACCACATGGGTCTCTCCATGGGGCTGCTCGAGAGTCTTTAAGACGTGGCAGCTGGCCTTCTCTAGAGAGGATGATCCAAGAGAAAAAGTGAAGGGAGAGAGAGAGAGGGAGTGACCAAGATGGAAGTCACGATGCTTTTAAATAACCTCATCTTAGAAATGACATCCCATATCCTCTTAGTCACATAGACCAACTCTGGTACAGTGCAGAAGGAGCTAACACAAGGGTGAGGATACCAGCATATGGGATCAGTGGGGGCCATCGTGGAGGCTGGCTACCATAGGCATATTACCTTTCCTTTTTAGCCGATTGTTAAAGAGGCATTAAATTTAACTCTCCCACTTTCATTGCTTCCCTTGTATTTTTCTACATCCTAGTTCAAGTATGTATTTGTTTTGAGAGAGAGAGCGCGCACTTGGGTGCGAGTGGGGGTGGGGAGTGGCAGAAGGACAGGGAGAGAGAGAATCCCAAGCAGGCTCTACACGGGGCTCGATCTCACCACCCTGAGCCCAAATCAAGAGTTGAATGCTTAACTGACTGAGCCACCCAGGCGCCCCTAGATCCTAGTTTAAAGTAAAAGTTTAAGTTAAGTAGAAAGGGGGGAGGGTGGGCAACATAGCAGAGCCCCAAGCCCTTGGCTTTATGCAGGAATATTTGCGGGTCTTTCCTCACTTGCATGGACAGCGAGGTTGGAGCTGCTTCCCCGGGGGCGCAGTGCCGCCCTGAGGAGGCCCACCGTCCTCTGCCAGAACTGAGGGTACGCTGTGCTTCTGTCCCAGTGAGCAGTGCATAGAAGCCTACGAACTCCTCCTGGCACTGGCCGAGAGCGAGCAGAGCCTCATCCTGGGGCAGTTCCGGGCGGCCGGCGTGGGCTCCTCCCCTGGTGAGTGTGGCCCGAGTCCCTCCCTCCCTCCCTCTGCCTTCTCGTCCCCTGCCTCCCTTGCTCCGTGGTGCCCCCATTTCGCTGTTGGCATTGGAACACCTCCCGACGACACGAAATTCGCTTGTCAAGTGTGTTTTTCGTTTCTTCCTCATGACTGAATGAGTAAATTGTTTATGTTGAATGCAGCAAGAACTGGAGTGGAAACAGAATTACGGGCAAGTTAAAACAAACAAGCCCTCTTAGGAAACATACTCTCCCAGGCCAGCAGTAGGACCAGATGGAGCAGGAGGCCCACGGTTTGTGATGAAAGGGACCGACTTTCCCACAGCCTCTCTGGGATGCTGATTGTTAAGGGTCCCTTTGCTGCCCACGTGGCCTTTGCGGAGACTCGCTGCTTCTTTTGGCTGCCTGGCCTCAGGTTTGTTCTTTTGGGCGGTTTTGAGGCATGGGCTCCCCCTCTCTGGTCTCCAGGTGCCTTGTGAACACAGAGGAAGTGGTTTCTCACCCTGCTGTCCGCTGCAGAGGGCTATCCCCGGAGCGCAGGCCCAGCCCTGTGGGGGAACAGAGCGGTCCGCTGACCCACTCGCCTCCCCCGCCCCGGGGGCATGTGTCCTGTCGGCCCACTCTGTACCTCAGATCTGCACCGCCCCCTACAACGACCCCTCAATTTTGAGTAACTGGAAGAGGTATATAATTGAAAAAGACACAATTGTGTCATCCTGGTTAGCAGTATTTGCTAAAACTTGGCCTGTGCTTGTGCAGGGCCTTACAGTAGTGTGAGGAGGACACAGGAGAAATAGTGCTTAGGAGGGAAGAGAGATCAAGGGAGAGAGGTTGCCATAGCTCAGTGCCGTGGCCTGGATGCTCCCGCAGCCTCCGCTTTAGAACAGTAGCTTCTTTGGAGAAGCACCGACAGGTACACAGAAAACTGTTTAACTCCAGAGCCGAACCTGGGCAGGTGGACGAACCAGGAGTCCCCGGCCACGGGAACCAGGCCATCTGCCAGGGACGGGCTTCTCGGCCGGGGCCGGGAGCCTCCACTGGGGCCGTCCTTCCAGGAGGCACCTTTCGAAGAATGTCTGCATCAGGGCCCCTGCGGACTGCAGCTCCGCCCCCACCCCGCTGTTCTCACCAGCTCCTGCCCCTCCCCCTCCCCTGTGGTCGAGCTTGGGCACTGACCACTCACAGGTGTTTCCTCCTTCAGTTTTGACCTGGACAGGAATCTGAAGCAAATCTGAAGGAAAGGAAGTATCCTGGGCATTAATTTCCTGCTTCATATCTAAGTTATGAGACAAGGGAGCAGGCCTCCATTTGTATGGGTGACCTCTCTCTCTCTCTCTCTCTCTCTCTTTTAAATAGAATTAACATCCCGCCCCAGAAGTAGAAACTCTGCCAGCATTTCCATTAGAAACCTCATTTTTCAGGGTCTTTCCACTAAACCATAAAACTTTATACCTCATATTAAACAGATCCTAAAATGATCTTGGCCTGCTGTCAAGTTTTTTTTTTTTTTAATATATGTATTAAGGAAAATGATCAATTAAAGGGGAAAAAAAATCAATCCTCTTATTTCCAGTTTGTATCATCAGACAATGTCTTTAAACCATCCTGCCCTGGAAAGGCACCTTTCATTAGGCTTGTCTCTACTTGACGCAGTTACTTGGTAGGAGCTGGAAGGGCTTATATAAATCTGCATTTAAAATACTTAAAATCAATAATGAAATGCTTTGCATTAACATAATCCTGGGTAGCTCATGATATATTTATAGAATGAGCCAGTCAGTATTACCATGCCTGCTTCACAGAATTCGAAGAGCTGTCAGTTGGTGAGACAGATGTAAGATACCTCGTTTGTGGAAGGAAGGACGGACTGATGGAAGGAAGGGAGGGAGGGAGAAAGGAAGGAAGAAAGGCAGACATGAAAGCTGTCAGAGACATGGCCGCAGGGGGCCCAGGGAAGCTCAGCCTGCAGGACGGAGGCGCCCACACTTCTTCCCCACTCTCCGTAAAGCTGTGAGTTGGCTTACCTGGAGCAGCTCCCTGTTAAATCTCCCTTCCATTCCGCTGACGGCAGCAGTGGACCTGCCATTCTGGTGAGCAAGTACTGGTTGATGACATTACCCCCAGTACCAGCCCCAGTGGTTTTTTCTGTTTCTTGTTGATGGCACAGGCATTCGTTACACTCATTCTAGATGACTTAAACCAGTGGTTTTCAAACTGTGCCGTGGGAAGCTGGAGGAGTGTCTTAGGGCCTCAGCAGTGGGCTCGGAGGATGGGAGGACCCGGAGTGTATGACCCCCACACCTATTCACGTCAGCCGGTTCTGCATTTACCATTTTGGTGTCTTAGGCTTCAGCACATGGTTCCATTTGAAAGCATCTGGAAGACTAGGGATGTAGGCTGAAGAGGTAGCAAGCTGGTGACTTGTTGGGCCACTGTGGTTTTTAAAACACAACAAGAACGTGAACATTTTCAACCGGGAAGTCGCCGTCTGGCTTTGAGTGGGTGCCAGCCACTCCTGAGGTCTCGCTCCAGCCCAGGTACCTGATTTCTGGAGGCATTGGGGCTCACCACTGACAGTGTCCCAGCGGAGACAGGAAAGTCAGGGATAGCACCTGCCACAGAAAAGACACTGCTGATCTCAAGTTCTCATTTTAACTATTCGGTGTGTTTCTCTTGCCTACCCAAAGCTCTAAGCAAAGCTCTGGATGTGTGCAGGGCACAGTTTGGTCCTCGTTCATGAGAAAGTGCCACCGCAGGAAAGAATGGCCAAGTGGTAGATTGCAACTGAGTGGGGGAAGTCAGGAGCCTGGATAATTAGAAAATCATAGCATGTTAGAGCTAGAGACAGACCTCAGAGATCGCCCTGCCAGCCCTTCATCGATAGGGTCAGTAGAGCCCAGAGCAGAGACATGCCTTGCTCCATATAGTCTCTAAGTGACGGCGCCCAGCCCCGCACATGGGTCTCTTCATTGGCCATCCACTGCTAGTTTCTCTCCCCACCGGGCCACCTCTGCCCTGAGTAACGAACAACCGATGATCTGACCATGCTCCCAGGCTTGTCTCCTGTAGAACTGTGTTGATTAATCCTTTGGCCTCTTTGCAACGTAGGAGACCACTCAGGGGATGAAAACATCACTCAGATGCTCAAGCGCGCTCACGACTGCCGGAAGACAGCTGAGAACGCGGCCAAGGCCCTGCTCATGAAGCTGGACGGCAGCTGCGGGGGTGCCTTTGCCGTGGCCGGCTGCAGCGTGCAGCCCTGGGAGAGCCTGTCCTCCAACAGCCACACCAGGTAATTCCCGGCCCTCCTGCCACCAGACGGACGTGTGTCTGCGTGTGGTCTGTTCACCAGGCTTGACATGTGGTGACCCAGCTCTCAGAGACTGTGAGGCTTGGATGAGGACAGCGTTGTCCCCGTGCTTGCAGCCTGCTCTGTCCGGGGAGTCGGGGGATCAGCATGGGAGAGCTGGGAAAGGCCTTCCGTGGCCAGTGTGGGAACCACAGCCCAGAGAGAAGGGGACGTTGGCTCAAGAAGGTGGAACCTGAAGATGGAGCCCGAACCTCCCTTTCTGTCTGGTGCTCTCTCCCCCACTTTGTTCTGTTCGCCATTTCTTCATAGTTTTTGATTTCTGAGAGTATTTGGGGTAGCGTGAGGCCCATTTGCTGCAAACGGTCCCTAAGTACCCATGACCCACACTGCATCCTATTTCCAGGCTGCATTCTCTGCCCCCTTCTCCTCAGGCCTCTGTCCTTTGTAAGCTTTTCTTGGGCAATAGCCTCCTCTTTTCCCATCTCTTTTGCTCTGCAAAATGATACCAAATTCATAGCAGGTACTCAGCAGACGCTCAGTGATGAACCTGAGTTTAGGTTCTGTGTCTGTGAATCTAGAAAACTGCAGTGGGTACGTGAAAAAGATGGGGAGGAAAGCAGTGAAGACCTGGCTAAGCATAATTTGCTGAAGCCATTGGATTCTTGCAGGAGCGGGGAGAGGATCAGAATGGAGCCTCTGCTAGCCATCTTCTCATGTTTTACCACCAAAGCCCTACAACCATGAATGCCTTCCCTTTACATATCAGTTCTCGGTCTAGAAAGTACTTTGTTACAGATTTTCATATGGTAGCCAAATCACAAAAGACAGGAAGGGTGACTTACCCCATTCGCACAGGTGAGAAAGCCTCAGCTCCGAGATCTGTAAGGGACTTGGCTAAATAAGGTCTCACCGCTGATAGAGGGGAATCAGGACTGAGCCCCAGCACTTTGGCACCAAGCATATTATTCTTGCCACTACAACAGGTTGGATATCATGACGTTAAAAAAACAGCACCCACTTGCAGATCAAGTGCCAAGAACCACATAAGGCTAGATGGAATCTCAAGAGCCAAAGGAGAAATACTCATGTTTCCTCGGTGCCTGAAAGCAACTTAACATTGCCATCTCTCTCTGAACCGGCAGGACCCAGCCATCTGCCTGAGTGCCTCCATTTACCTGCCCTGGACCCGGGGCCTCAGGAGAGGGGCCGTTCCCAGTAACGGAGTTGGCCAGGTGCCCACAAACTCAAGGGAGTTAGTTGCTTTTGACTCCAGCACACCAATCGTCTTATTCAGTGAAACAGAGATTATAATTTATTTTTTTCTTAAAACCACATTCTTCTGCTTAACACAGAAAGCAGATGCTCTTCTTAATGACTTTCCCAGATGTGTATGATCTGTAATTTCCTTGTTCGTTTAGAGTAGAAACGTAGTCCTCGTGTTGTCACTGATACTGTTCTGTTGAGTTAGTGAACATGAGAAGAAAGTTGACGGGGAATATATGCTGTTTCAGTAGCTTCTAAGGAGCATGTTACACATCTTTTGCTCACACCTCCCCACCCCCAAAATAATTTTGTTTTAATCCAAATCAGAGACAAATTTGGAGTCTGTCAAAAGTAAGAACTCTCACCATCCTTTTAGGGAAGATCCTGGTTTTGAACGCTTGTTAGAAATACCTTAATGTATAGGTGAGCCTTGATTCTGAGACAGCTTTCTTAGAGAAATTTCATTTTTGGTGATATATTAACGCAGGTTGAGATCAGTTCAGGACATGGTCTTTCTTTTTAAGGATGATCTCACAAAAGAATGGCCCTTGAACTAATTTCAGTCTCAAATGGGTTTTCCATCAAAGTACCAGGACTTTAGTTCAGATTTCACTCCGTTGTCCTTAAAAATTCATTTTCACCCTCCCACCCAAGTGCGAGCAGCCAGGGTGGGCACGAAAGCACCACACGCAGGCCGTTCGGGTGGCACACCACATTCTTTGGTCCTGACACAACCAATCTACTTGAAGCGACATGTGGGCTCTGAAAAAACGTCCCAAACCACCAACGCTTTTCATAATTACAATGACTAATTTTGTGTGTAAATCTTGCCATTCCAGCTCAGACATCCCCCCATGTCAAGTTTAGGGGAGAAAGAAATGGAGTTTTCTGTGTCAGAGCTTTACATGGCTTCATAACCCCCTTTCCTCCCACTGTCACCAGCTGGTGCAGAGAATCCCAGAGTCCGCTGTTCCTCAAGGTCTCAGGAGAGGAACGCTGAGTGTCAGGTCTCCAGATGCCTTTCTGGCAGCGGACGAACAGCCCCTGATGACAGGAGGGTCGTGGTTTGGGAAAGGAGCAGCAGCAGAGCAGTTCCCAGCAAGGAGAATAAAAATGGTAGCCAGCCTATCAGCTGACTGTTGGCAGGAGCCCAGAGACACTGCTGTTTCGCTTTTGAAAAATTCAACCATAGCCTCATCAGGAGTTATCATTGTCTTAATGGACAGAGGAACTAGGTAATGTTGATGGCCTGGATAGCTTTATCAGCCTCTCACAACAGAGAGGCCAGTGGACTAAATTATTGAGGTGGGAATAGGGAATCCTTAATCAAGCCCACCCTTCCTGTCCAGCATCACAATTTCAGTTCATTCCATGGAAGCACAGTCATCGATCTAAATCTACAGAAGGACATGTGGCCAAGACAGAATAAGCCTCAGCAGGTCTGCTGTAGTGGAGACTAGAGCTGCGTCCCTCCTGTCCCACCATTGGGTCGGGATCATGGTGAGCTGTGGGAGTCCGGTGATGGCAGCCTCGCGGGTGAGCCGCTGGGCACCTTCCGGGTGTCCGGGTTCCGCCTGGCTGACCATTCACCCCCAAAGTGGAATAAGGGCAGTGGAACTCAGGATGCCCACCTTTCACCTTCTAAGCTCGTCTTCTTAGGTGAAGTCTCACTGGAGCAGAAAGGAGGGTGGATGACAGTGGAACCCTGTCCTTTGAAGGGATGGATGGGATTAGAATGGCCGGCCCATTAGGAAAGGCCGGGGCCACCACCATCAGCAAGCTTTGGGGAGTGAGAGACCAGATCTGGCTGTTGTAACTGTAATCTTCACGTCCCTCTGAAGAAGGGAGTTGCTTTCTCCTCCCAAGTGTCAGGAGAGTCCATCCAAAGTCCTTGGGATTAATGCTTAGAAGCGCTAGTAGATTCTAAAGTCCACCTCAGACACATTCCCCAACATGACAGCATGGTGCTCAGGCCTGCTGCTCAAATGTCCTTGTCATTTATTTTTTAGGCTCTGTGAAAACTAGGTAGAGAGCTGAAATGCCTTTTTTTTTTTAATACTACCTGATTTCAAAAGAATTACATGATCATTTTTTTTTAAGATTTTATTTATTTATTTGACAGAGAGAGAGAGAGCATGAGCAGGGGGAGAGGCAGAGGGAGAAGCAGGCTCCCCACTGAGCAGGGAGCCCGATGTGGGGCTCGATCCCAGGACCCCGCGATCATGACCCGAGCTGAAGGCAGACGCTTAACCGACTGCACCACCCAGGCGCCCCAGAATTAAGTGATCATTTTAAAACTAGATAATTAAAATCCAAGCATTATATCAAATTCTCCATTGGGAGGACCCTCACTGGAAAGGACACTGCAAACAGTTTGGGGTATATTTCCACAGATTTACCTGTCCAGTTTTTCCTTTGTTAAGACCCTTGGCTGACCCTTTCTTTCCCACGTGGCCATTCGTATCTGTCAGTAGCTGCGCACTCCCATTGGGTGGCAGACAGTCCATTGTGTATTCAAGCAGCTTCCTCTTGTCGGACATTTCTCCCCACCTTTTCACTATTAACCGTTAGAGCTGCCGTCCTTGACTGCATGCCGGTCCCTCTTGTGCAGTTTCTGTGGGAAACTCAAAGAAACCAAATTTGCTGGCCCGAAAATGATTGTTTCCAGTATCAAATAGCCCTCCATACGTGATCAAGTTATTCTCCTCTTCCTCCACACCCTTGCTAAAACTGGGTAGTATAGATTTTTTCGATTTGGCTGATCTCTGGACAAAAAATACCCTTAATACTTTGCTTTCTACCTCCTAATTGTTGATATCTTGGTATGTTACCAGTGACTGAGTGAGGAAAAGGTTAATGTTTGGTTGAGAGAGGTCTCATTTCCAACACTGTTATAAGGACACCTTTAAAAATGGCTGTGGAAATAGAATCTGTTTCTCATTTTGACTTTCAGCTAAGTTCTTGGGAGCTTTCTGGAACCAGGCAGGTTTTGAGGACTTCAGTTATCTGGCAACGGATTTTCCCTGTATTTTGTTAGATAATTTTTCTTCGTATAACCTCCACTTCTCCTCCTAGAGAATTCTGATAACCATCCGAGAGAATATAGACCTAAAAGGTTAGGATTGTGTTTAGGTGTTTTTAGTCCTTAGTGACAATTGTCGGACGAGGTGAGGAGGTACCCACAGCCAACACTCCAAGATGCAGGCAGTTGACAAGGCCCACCTTCTGCTTGGAGGAATGGGGCCATTTAGGAGTGGCTGACCCCCTCCTTCAAGTAAATTTAAAATGCTCAGTAAAACAGAAGGCCAGCCTGATGGCATTTTCCTTCTGAAAATGAGCTGCCCCTTGATGGAAATGAGATCTTAATGGGGGCCAGATAAGACATTGATAAAAACTCAGGGGAAAACCCATCTCTGGTTTTTGTGGCAAAGAAATGAAATGCCATTCTAGCTTTTTGCTATGACAAGATGAGGAGGCTGCAGAGAAATAGATTTTTCTTCTAAAAAGCAGGATAGGGAGTTGTCTTGAGGATGAGGCTGGGACACAAAGAAGGGGGACAGAAGACCAGATATTTGAAACCCACAGCTGCTTAACTAAACCTGAGTCCGTGTGCCGTTGTGGCCAGGGCAGGTGGAAGGGTTTGGTGTCCCAGGTGGCCGGCACTCCCCCTCCACCCCCCTGGCTGTAGGCCACCCCACGTGCAGTGTGCCAGAAGATTCCTGGCACCTCATGGACGCGGAGCAAAGCCAGCAGGAGGGGGCTCCAGCAGAGCATCCGGGAAAGGAGAAGCCCACATGACCTGGCCCAGCTTACTGAAAAAACAGAGCAGAATGCAAAGACGGGCTGTTCCACCATTCTGGGGTGGGCTGGGGCTCTCCACCTGCAGCCCTCCCCGAAATCGCTCTCAGAGAACAGGCCTCCCACCCTGGAGACGAGGAGTGACCGGTCCGGGTGGACAGTGATTCATTCCCCCTTGACAGCTGAGACCATCCAGCATTCCAAGCTGGGAGAGCTAATGGATGACCTACCCCGGGCCCCACAGCCAGTGGCAGGCCCTCAGGAGACCGGCAGCGCCTTTGTCGGCTGCAGGAGGCAGAGGAGAGGCCAGAGGCTTCCCTGCCTTTCACACCGTCACAATCCTATTCCACAGTGGAACATTAAGGCACAAAGCAGAATTGTAATTAACCTCCCTGATCCAGTCCCCGCCGGCTTCCCAGACGGGAGGGAGGGAAGCCACAGGGGCTTCGGGGGATGCAGTGCGTAGCTGGAAATCAAACTTCGCCCTGGTAAGAGCATTTTAGAATGCTGAGCGTCCCACAAGGGTCCATCTGGGGAGGGAGATCTTTTTTCTTTTTTGAAAACTATACCCATGGTAGAGACAGTGAGATAAAGGCCTCCCCCCACCCCTAGCCAGGTATCAGGGCTCAGACCCTCAGGGGTCTAGGACGCCCCAAAGCCGGTCAGCCTCTGCCCACCTGTGTTGGTGTTTCCTAGAACATTCTAGGTGGTTTCTCTAGTCCCGTTGAGCACTTGCTGTATTGCTTCTCCCTCAGCCCGGGTATTCTGCATGACCTGCTAGGTGGTTGTCTTACCTAGAGGGAGCCCCTGAGCCTGTGCAGGGAGGTGCTGGGAAGGGCACAGATGTTTCTCCAACTCCCCCAGAACGAGTGCTGCACTAGCCGGCCCTGCCCACTTCGGGACCCATCGTCTCCCTTCCAACAGCCTGGTGAGAGGGGAATTATTCGGATTCCCACTTTACTGCAGCCTGGGAACGTTGGGTCGTTTACTCTGGACCATAAAGCTAGGCAGTGGCAGAGGAAGAACATCTACTCAGGTCTGTCTGGTGTTAGAGGTGTGCTCATAATCACTGGCACTTGCCAGATCAGCCCAAGAGTGTATGGCCTCTCCCTAGAGAATTTGGGGAGGGGGAGGAATCCCGTTACCCCACAGGCTACCTACCATGCAAATGCCCACCTGTCTTATGGGGTAGACCAGTTGTTCTCAAACCTGGCTGTGCCTCAGAATGATGGGGAGGGTACACTAAAATGCAGATTGCTGGGCCCCACTCCCAGAGTCCCCCATTCTAGAGGTCTTGGGAGTGGGCCTGGGAATGCGCATGCTTCACAAGTTCCCAGGCGGTGCTGCTACAGCTGGCCCAGCAACGACTCTCCGGCAGCCACTGGGGTACGCCAGCCCTGCTAATGGAAGTCTGCCCAAATAGTATCATTTTAGTGCCTGCAGAATAATTACAGAACTCTAGCTTCTAGTGCTCTTCGAATTTTGAAATTTAAGTGAAAGAGAACAAAGGGTACTTTGAAAGTGTTCTATTTCTTTAAAAAAAAAAAAAAAAAGAAGTAGTCCAAAGAAAATATATCATAAAACTCATCTGGGTGGTACGTACGTGGGTATTGTTTCATCTCCGTGTTTTTCTATACGTTTAAAATTTTTCAAAATAATTTTTAACGTAAGGAAGGACGGGGATTGTAAAGTGAGCCTCGGGTCCGGAGCCCCAGCTCCCCGGGAAAGGATTTCATACCTGAAGCCCCCTCCCGGCTCACTGGAAGAGAGGCGTTGGTGCTGCCCCGCGCCACGCGGTGGGACACGCGCCCCTGCGAGCGCAGCCCCACTCTCAGCCCTGTGGCATGCTGTGCCAGCGAATGCCACGCTGCGGTTGGCTTTCGTCTTGTTGCTCATTTGTCTGTGGGACATTGAGACATCTGTCCCTCCACGTCCGTGTTGACGGTCCGTGGAGGTGAGCGCTGAGTCCTACTTGAATGGTTTTGTTCCAGGCATGCCTACCGCCCCCACCGCCCTCCCACCCCCTGGCTGGGGGAGGGCAGTGCTTTACTGCAGAGCACAGAGATGCTGAGGGAGGGACCTTGTTCCGGAGAAGTCCCCCGAGTTCAGAAGTCCCACCGGCCTCCCCAGCGCCCTCTGCTGGGGCTACTGTTAGCTTGTTCGCTTCACCTGAGCTGCTTCGTTTCTTTATGAAATTGGCACCTGAAGTATTCCAGCCAGAGGGTGTTGCTGCTTCTCCCTTCTCGTCCTTTTTAAAATGCAGCCTGAGAAAACACAGGGATGGTGATTGATCATCATAACTGTATCCTCCTTCCTGCACTCCCAGCTTCCACCATCTCTTCCCGGGATTGTCGCGATAGCCCAGAATGTGTCTCCCTGCCTCTGCCCTTGCCTCCCTGCATCTCCTCAGCCCAGTAGCCAGAGGGAGCCTATCAAGATGTAAGGCAGATCACATCACCCCTGTTACAAACCCTCCAGTGGCTTCCATTCTAATTCTAGAGAAAAAGACACAACCCTTATAAAACCTGACATGACCTGGCTCCCTGCCCCCCCCCCACCCTCCTCTCTGACCTCTCCCCTCTCCCTTAACTGACTCTAACTCAGCCACAGTCTCATTCGTGCTGGCCACGCTCACTGCCTCAGGGCCTTTGCATTTGCTGTGTCCTCTGCCTGGATCACTCTTCCTCCAAATATCCACACAGCTCCCTTTCTCATGTCCTGTGGGTCTACTTTATCCTTAGGTCTATTTTATGAAACTTTTCATGCAGGCCCTCCCTACAACTCTGTTGCACAAAATAATCCCATCTTCTCTTTGTGCTCCCCATAACTGCTTCATTTTTCTCCGCTGTACTTCTCACTGTCTGATGTACTGTGTATTTTATTTGTTTGTCTCCCCTATTAGAATGAGTTCCATGAGAGTAGAGATTTTTCTAGGGCCTAGAAGAGTACCTCATAGTGGCCCTCCAGTATCACTTAATTGAATGATGACTACATTTATTGAGTGCTTACTGCGTGCTAGGCACTGTTCTAAACACTACATTTCAACTTTACAGATGAGGAAGTGGGCCCAGGGAGGCTGAGTCATGCTACCTGTAAATCTACCAAGTGGCAAAGATGCTTGGGTTACAGGTCAAGGTAGCACCTCTGCATTAGGGTTCTCCAGAGAAACAGGAGCGATGGGGGTAGAGGTGGTGGTATGTATATATAGGAAAAGAGTGACTCATTTTAAGGAATTGGCTCATACAGTTATGGGGACTGGCAAGTCCTAAATCTGTAAGGCAGGCACACTGGCTGGAGACCCAAGGAAGGCTTGATGTAGCAGTCTTGAATCTGAAGGCTGTCTGGAGGCAGAATTTCTTTCTTGGGGGACCTCAGTCTTTTCTCTTAAGGCTTTCAACTGATTGGACGAGACCCACTTACATCATGGAAGGTAGTCTGCTTTACTCAGCATCTGATTTAAGTGTTAATCACATCTCAGGACACGTTGGTGGCTCAGTCGCTTGAGCATCCGACTCTTGATTTTGGCTCAGGTCATGATCTCAGGGTCCTGGGATCAAGCCCTGTGTCAGGCTCCTTGCTCAGCAGGGAGACTGCTGGAGATTCTCTCTCCCTCTCCCTCTGTCCCTCCCCCAACACTCACTCACTCATGCTCTCTTAAATAAATAAATGTTAATTACAGCTTTAAAAAAAATACCTTCACAGTGACATCTAGGTGGGTGTTTGGCCCAGCACCTAGGCACCGTAGCCCAGCCCCGTTGCCGCATGAAATGAACAGTCAGAACCTGTAAGGAGATGATGTATGTTGGCCAGGCTGATCTTGCTCCCTTCCCCTGCAAGATGCATCCTGCCTGTCCTGATGGGGTGAAGAGGGTGGGGTGGGAGAGCAGCCCCAAAGAGTCTGTGGTGCTCAGGAACTTGCAGTGCTAGTGGGACTTCTCTGACTCGAAGATCACCCAAGCCCTGGGATGTTGTCTTCCTCCAGTGCACGGTCAGCTGAGTGGTGGAGCTCCAGCTCACCCCCTCTCCTCACCCTCGTGTCCGCAGAAGCCCTGTCTTCTAGGTAATGCGTCACACGCAAGAGTGGAATGGTCCTTGGTCACACCTAGGTTATGGGGCAATTGCATCTGCTGAGTTGGGGTCCCGGGCCTGTTACCCCTGTTCCAGGGTGAGGTGAGGAGGGCAGGCCTGGGCCTCTAGCAGCCAGCAGCCTGTGGAGACCACTCGTTGCTCCTGGCCCAGCTTCTAGCAATGGGAGTCTTGGGAGGGTGGGGCTGAGGAATGAGAAGACAGGGGCCCAAGTCCAGGTGTACAGTGTCCAGCCTCATGACCCGGCAAGCTGCCTAACGTCTCTGCGCCTCCGTCACCAAGTCTGTAATGAGATGATAATGCCAACCTGGCCTGTTGTGATGAGAGTTCAATGGGCCCTTGCTTGTTTTTGTGCCATCTTTCCAAGGCCGGAGCCTTGAGGGCTATGGCAAGTGCTGGTGGGTCCAGTGTAGGTCCAGAGAGACTGTAGATCCACACCGGCCTCAACTGCTTGAGGACTGACAGGGTGCAGTGGGCCTCATTCTGAGCCAGTGGGGGCAGCCTGCCCACTGCCGGAAAAAGTCAGCGCCCTCTTAAGAGCCAGAGCCTCAAGTTTTCCTGTGGTGCTCACCCTTGCATGGTGGCCTGGGTCATACAGAAACCTTCAGGGGCCGCCAGTTCTCAGGGTTCATCCTAAGTGCTCCTCAGCTGTGGCAGTTGTCACCATTCAGCACGGGCCTCCCAGGGCCCCATGGGCAGACCTGGGTCCCTGTGGTGGACAGTATGCTCAGCCGTGACGCAGGAGGAATGGCGGGGGGCGGGGGGGGGGGGGGGTCCTGCTTTCGAGGTTGTCACAGTAGCAGTACACGTGGGGGGGCTTATTGCATGGTACCCCCTCCCCCTCTTCCACCACACCCTCCAGCTCCTGCCCCGAGGGGACGTGTGTTTGCACAGGCGAATAGGTTCACATACACACACGTATCAGTACATCACACCATAGGTATTTCGTTCTTCAACTTTGTTCCTTAACATATCCCTTTTTTGTAAGTCCGGCCCACGTGTATGCCTAGTTTTTAATCAAATACTACTTTTGTCCTATTTCTCCACTTAAAATAGTTCCACCATGTCGTAAATTATTACTGTGATGTCCATATAACTTCCCCCCTTTTGGAATGTACCATAATTAACTACACCCGCTGTGCCACAAAACGTCTTTGTATCTTGTTGCCTCTGTGGGATTATTTCCTTAGAATTCATTTTTAGGGCCCACATGTTGTGTTAAAGGGGGTAATAAGCATTTCTGTTATTCTTCAGACTGATTTCTCTCCTCGAAGGTGGTATCAGTGCCCCATGGCAGGAAGAATGCCTTTCTCTTTTGGCGGTGCGGGGGGGCGGGGAGGGGATTACCGTGGGCCGCTGTTGGAGAGACGGGGTGTGGGAAGGAGTCAGGGACAGGACCCGCTCACGGTGGCTGGGACCGCGAGAGGGTTTCTCTCCCTCCTCAGCACAACTAGCTCCACGGCCAGCAGCTGTGACACGGAGTTCACCAAAGAAGACGAGCAGCGGCTGAAGGATTACATCCAGCAGCTCCGGAACGACCGGGCGGCAGTCAAGCTGACCATGCTGGAGCTGGAGAGCATCCACATCGACCCGCTCAGCTACGACGTGAAGCCCCGCGGGGACAGCCAGCGGCTGGATCTGGAAAACGCCGTGCTGATGCAGGAGCTGATGGCCATGAAGGTAGCGTGGGGGTGGGGCCCGTGCGCTGCCCTGTCCTCACGGGGAGACGGGAGAAGGCCCTCTGACAGCAGGTCAGCGATGATGACCAGTCGACCCCGTCTGGGTTCAGTCACCTCCTGCTGGAGGACAGCCAGAGCCTCATTTGTAGGCAGGACTAGTTTCAGTGTGTCTGGGGTCCCTGGGGCTGGGCATGACCCCAGAGGGGTGTCTCAGCTCTGCTCTGGAACACATCATTCTCCACGAGAAGCCAGATCAGATCCCTAGAGGCGGGAGCAGCCCCTGTCCCCGGAAAAGGACCTCTCCTCTCTAGGAGCTTAAGGTGCTTCTGGGGTGGATGCTGGTGTTAATGGGGAGTAGGGGAGGACGGGGCGCGGACAGGTGCAGCACAGGGACCGGAGCCCCGGTGTCCTGATGCCCTTTTCCCTGCCGTGGGGGTCCTGACACCCTCCAGGGAAGTTGGCCAGTGCCCTTCACATCTGTGTTTCCTGATGAGATTTTGTGCTCACCGTCCGGCAGGCTGAATTCTCTACTGGCATCTGGAAACTTGGGGAGGGGGGAGCTTTCTTGGACAGGTAGTGCCCGTCATCGGGGAGTGGTTACACTGCCGTCCCTTCCGCAGGACGCACTTTGCACGGCTCTGGCCAGGGGCGCCAAGCACGGGGGCCTTCCCCTGCCGAGTGCTTTCTCAGAAGATAGCAATACCTGCTCTGGGTTCCCAGCTCCCGCTGAGAGCTCCCCAGACCCTTGGAATTTCCTGAGCTTTGTTATGCTAATGAGGCCACTCCTGGTTGGCTGTCCCTGGAAGAATGGAGCCTGTGATTATAGGGTCGGACTTTGAGCCCCTTGACTTCCAGGGATGGGAGGAGGGCTACAGATTGAGTTCCCTGTGTGGCCAGTGATTTTCTCCACCATGCCCAGTCATGAAACCCCAGTAAGATCCCTGGGCACCAAGGCTCAGGAAAGATCTGCATGCAGCGCTCTTCCAGGGACCCCCGTGTGCACCCCCTGTGGTAAAACCCTAATCCTAAGTACAGCGCACTCCTGAGCTGAGGGAGTCGTTGATCCGAGTGGGTTGTGCATGCCCCTGAGTTAGTGAGAAGTGCAAGTGGCCCGGGGACCCCCCGCCCCCAGTACTCGTGGCCGGTGTTGGAAGTGAAGGCAGGCTTGGAGGACTGTCCTTACCTGTGGGGTCTGCGAGAACCCAGCAAGTTCAGGCCAGACTGTGTTGGATTGTGTGCACCCAGCTGGAGTGGAAACCGAGTAACCACTCGCCAGGAGCATGGTCCTGCAGGGCTGCGACCAGCTCTCAGCAGGCCTGGGGCAGAGGTGGGCACTTGTAAGGCCTGCTCCTGCAGGTCCGGGCCCCCTAACGTGGGGAGTAGGAGCTGGGAGCCATGTCCTCAAGCCTGCTCTCCAAACTCCACTCTCCTGTGCACAAAGGCCTGATTTGCACAGCCTTGGATTCTGCAGTGTCTCTGGACCCCAGGTGTTGAGACAGGAGGGGCTCTCAGGGACAGAGGCCAGCTTAGGAACCAGAGGCAGGGCCGTTGGGCCGGGTGGTCGAGGAAGTGCTGAATCAATAGCTCATAAGTGGTGTCTCTTGTTGGAACCAGCACTGTCCCTGCAAGAGAGCAGGCCCCCCTCTGCTTAACTCACCTCTGGAAAGAGGAGCCGCCATCATGGTCAACCCAACACGCTCGGGTCACTTGGTCAATGTGTCCCTGTCCTTGGCGGCTACTCTGTCTTGAGTCTGGCTGAATCCTGGGAAGACTTTGGGCACTGACAGCAGATTAGGAATCAGCCCTTTGCTTCCAAGCTGTCTTATCGTGTCCCACTCACTCAGCTCTGACCCTGACTTCTGTTCCCTCTGGGGAATCCTCACGCAACCTTGGCTGATTTCTCCTCTCATGGCCCATGAGCCAGGCATTGGGTCCATCATCACAGTGCCTTTTTCCCCCAGTCAGGAGACCTGTTTGTGGGCCTTTGCGCCCTGCAGCATGAGCTGTGAGGCTGCCCTTTCGTTGTGTTCCATCATCGTGTTTCATTTGGCCAAAGACTAAGGATTTCCTTTTTATAGTCAAGCCAGCATGTGTGATAAATTCTGGGTTACTCTGGCCAGGAAAGACATTTTTGGTGGAATAAAATATTCCCTTTGCTATTGAAAATAAAATGTGTATATATCATAGAAATTGTCTAAAAGAGCAGAAACGGGGCATCCGGGTGGGTCAGTCCGTTAAGCTTCCGACTTTTGATTTTGGCTCGGGTCATGATCATTTCAGGGTTGTGAGATCAAGCCCTGCATCGGGCTCTGTGCTGGGCGTGGAGCCTGCTTAAGATTCTCTCTCTCCCTCTCCCCTCCTCCTCCTCTCTCTCTCTGTCTCTCTCAAAATAAATAAAATTTAAAAAATGAACAGAAATTACAAAAAGCTGGGAGAGAAATAACCCATAATATGAGCCAGAGGCAGCCATTGCTGGTGTTCTGGCTTCGGTTCCTTCCTGTGAGGTTTCTGAAGGATAAACATCAGAGTCCTGGGCGCCTGGGTGGCTCAGTTGGTTAGGTGACTGCCTTCGGCTCAGGTCATAATCCTGGAGTCCCGGAATCAAGTCCCACATCAGGCTCCCTGCTCGGCAGGGAGTCGGCTTCTCCCTCTGACCCTCCCCCTTTCATGCTCTCTCTCTCTCATTCTCTCTCTCTCTCTCTCTCAAATAAAATCTTTAAAAAAAAAAAAAAAACACAAAAAACATCAGAGTCCTCTCCCTTCCCTACACAGTGCTCACGGGGATGTGCGCACCCATTCCAAAACCACAAGCAGCAGGTTATATTGGATTTCACCATTTCATTCTAGGATACAGTTGCTGAGAAACTCAAGTTTTCTGGGTTTTTCACTTCTTGTACATGATCTCTAGTAAACACCTTTTCATTTTTAGATGATCTACTTGGTTCCTTTTTAAATCCACTCTTCTTTTTTGAATATCCTATCCTTCCATTATGACCCTTCTTCCTCTCTTCATTTTAAATATTTATTTTCTAGTGTTTCACCTGTTATCTCTGGTTCTCGTAAATGCTGATCCTGTCTCACATGATTTGTTTTCCATTTTCTCGTTGTGTGGGTTGAGGGGAGGGTGTGCATACCAGCTCATCTTCGGTGGGGATTGTGTGTTCTACGGAGTCTTGTGGGTCCTGGGTTGTAGATGTCCCTACAGAGTGGTTCTGTGCATGGATCTGTTGGGACCCGTGGGTTTCAGAGGTTTAGGGCTAGTTTCTGTTACATTCTTGGCTTAGATTCCTGTTTCACATCTACATATGACAAGTATGTGGCTCTGATTCCTCAAAAGAGGCTCTTTTCACTTTTCCCACCCAGACCCTGAGGGATAAGTTTCCTCACCACATCTCCAAAAAGGAAATCTTCTAGTCTTTTACTCTAGGCAGTACTTTGAGAGTCCTGGCTCATGTAGGGGGTCTCTGTTCTGGCTCTCTGCCCTGCCCTCAGCACAGGTGCCAGAAGCCCAGGTCCTGGGGCCTCCATATTGGTCTGAAACCTCTGTTGGCCTGTATCATGGCCACCTTGCCTTTCTTCTTGGGCAGAGTTCCTTTTTCATTTCTGGCACCCATGGATTCATCTCTCCTTCTTCCAAGCTTGCGTTTATGTTTGTTCTGGGTGTGACCGGCCCCATGAGCTCAGTATGCAGTGTTCCCAGAACCTTCAGAATCCTGCTTCTGATGGCAAAAGATGAGAAGGCTTCAGCTGCGGGGTGCCAAGGGAGGATTGAATATGTGGGTTGGGGCCATGGAAAATGGAGAAGGAAATGGGATTTGGAAGGGAGCTAGTCAGACCCAGCCTCGTGTGGACGACCCTCCTTTACAACCTCTTTGACTGATGGAGCATGGCCGATGCATGCCAGAAACCTGGTTTCCAACAGAGACAGGTGTGCCCATTGAGGGGGGGCCCGGAGTGGTGGGGGTGTGTGTGTTCCAGTTGTTCGAAAGGTTCTTCTTACAGTGAACCAAAATCTGCTTACCTGTAACTCCCCTTCATTTATCTCCGTCCCAGTCCATAGAGTGACAAAGCCCATGGCTTTGTCCACACATCAGTCCTTCAGATGGTGGAGACAGCTGGCTTGTCTCCTCCCGGTCATCTTGTCCAGGCTGCGAAGGGGTAACTCCACCGCCCTCGTCACTGGCCTGCTTTCCCACGCCCGGGCCTGCTCCCACAGTGTGGGTCCCTCGCACCCTCTGTGCTCCACAGGAGGAGATGGCCGAGCTGAAGGCCCAGCTCTACCTCCTGGAGAAGGAGAAGAAGGCCCTGGAGCTGAAGCTGAGCACGCGGGAGGCCCAGGAGCAGGCCTACCTGGTGCACATCGAGCACCTGAAGTCCGAGGTGGAGGAACAGAAGGAGCAGTGCACGCGGTCCCTGAGCTCCACCAGCAGCGGCGGCAAGGACAAGCCCGGCAAGGTAGGAGCAGGGCTGCGGGCACCCCCAGCCCCAGCCTTACCGCCCACCCAGTCTCCACCGCCCCCTCCCTGCCCCACAGCCTCAGTTTCCTTATTTGCATGGGAACTGCAAGCCTTTCCAGAGATCTTAGAAAAGGTAACATTTTGAGAGCAAAGAAACCAAATCCACTTTTTAAAAAAATTGCACTTTAGGTACCAGTTAGAGCATTTTCCCGTGCCACAGTCTGATCGGGGACGGATCGGCACTGTCACCCAGGGCTCTGACACCGGGCCGCCTCCTTGGCTCCCCTGCCTGGCACGGCGACCATCGCCTGTGGCCTCTTGGTCACATCTGCACTGATCATTGCATTTGTTGGCCTCCTAGGAATCTCAGCGCTGGGGACGGAGTAGGTACCTCTATTTACACGGGGGGAACGAAGCTCACAAGCGAGGGGGTCTCGCGGCTAAAAAATGCAGCATCAGGATTTAACCTGAATTTGACTAATGGCCCTCCTCCCCTCAGCCGGGTTGCCACCTCAGCTTCTGTTGGCATTTCTGCCGTCGGTGAGGGGGAAGCAGGAAGCGCTGAGGCAGAGGAGGAGGAAGGCAGGCCCCGGCTCACACACAGGGTGTCACAGAGCGTGGGCTGACAGGTGATGTCATCTGGCAAACTCACACTCCCATGAGCCCAGAAGTCTTTTTCTCTAGAATCCAAGCTCATTCCATCATACTGTATCTCAGAATTATTCCAGATATTGCATTGGGGAAAAAAAATACTCCAGACCCTAAAGAATTACATGCCTCATGCCAGGGTACTGCAATTCTGTGTTCTGCGTTATACTTTCCGTTCCTAATAAATGCTAGCTTCCCCGAGCCGCAGTTTGTTTCCAGCCCAGGAGCCGGGGGCATACGCTGACTTGCCCAGTCTGAGGAGTGGCTTCTCACAGCCCAAATGCAGGGGTGTCCCTGGGGGAGTTTTGCACCTGGAAAGGAAGCAACTTGCTGATTGGTGTGGCGGTCAGTGGTCACTCCCTAGACCGCTAAGAACTGGAGCGTGCTTCGCAGGGGACCGCAGCTGCACTCTGTCCACCCGTCACCGAGCGAAGGCGGCAGGGGAGTTCACGTCCCTGGCACCTGGCTGGGCCATCTCTCCCAAGACCTGGCTGCCTGCCCGACATCCATTCACGAGATGGATGTGGGCTGGTCCAGCTGAGGTGCTGGAGGCAGTTCGAGGAGTTTCTATCCAGAGAGGGATACTGATGGGCAAACAGATGATTGTAACACAGGGACCTGAGATCAAGGATCAATTCCTAGTGCCATGGGAGGCCATGGGCCTGACAGAGAACCCAGGTGTGGAGATTTGGGACAGGTTTCCTGAACTGAGCCAGTGGAGAGTGGCAGCTAGCCCGATGAAGAGGGTTGGGGCAGAGAAGTCAGTCCCCCATAATCAGGCGGCTGTGCTGGCCTGGGGACAGTGAGCGATCACGAAGGCTTGGCAGCGGGGTGGGCGGGTGGGGGGGGACGTGCACCCGTCTGGGCCTAGGAGAGGCCCCGTGAAACCATCTGCCCACTGCCTGCGGAGTGGAGTCTGGGTGGACAGCAGCCTACAAAGAGTTTCATGCGGTAATATCTGGGGCTCAAGAAAATGGGGTCTCCCCTTCCACGCCAACACCTTAGAAATCTTTGTACAGCCGCTTGAGTCTGTTACCAGTCACTGGGACAGAGCTGAGAGAGCTGCGGCGTTGGCCGGTGCGCTCCTAGCGTGTGGTGGAGACGGAGCTACCGGGTTCTGGCCGGAAGGCCCGCGAGCCGAGCACTTCCCCAGTTCTTGGTGTTTATTTTGACTGAGGGAGACACTGTGTTGTGTGGAATGGCTTCGAAGTATAGAAATCTAAGGGAAAAGGCCAGAAGGCTTTATTTTTAATTTTTTGTTACATTCAAGTAAGAGGCTTTATAAGAGTACCTTGTGTTTTTAGGTAATGCAATTATTGTAGCTGATTATCTTGTCTTTCAAATATCAGACCCATTTGCTCTTTCAGTGCAGTCTCCCTTCTGGGCTCTCATTTAGCCTGTTGGTCGGCAGCTGAGGCGGGCAGGCCGTAGGAGGCGTTGCCAAACTGAAGGAGCCGGAAGGCATTATCTTACGGTCTTCAGGTCACAGACACCTCCGCGAGGACGGAGCCGGGCCGTTCTAGAACTGTAGCGTGAAAGCAGACACAGTGTAGACACAAAGGGGTGTGGGCTGTGTTCTAGTAACACTTCCTTCACGGACACGGACATTTCATATAATGTGTACACATCATGAAATAGTCTTTTCTTCATGAGTTTAAAAACAGAAGACCGTGCTTGGCCTGTAGGCCTTACAGAAACAGGTGGCCGGCCAGGCGTGGAGCTGGCACGTCCACTCGGGCTGCACGAGGTACGTGCCGTGCTCGCTCTAAGACTTCCCTCCGGCCAGCGGGCTGCGTCCCAAGTGTTATCCGGGCCGCCGGGTTTGCGGCTGCTGTCTGTATGCGACAGACACGAGCGCACGTGTTCTCGGAGAGGCACCGGGCGGGACAGAGCCGCCCTGTCTTCAAGGACTCCTAGGAAATGTCCGCATGTGGGAGCTGATACACAGAGAGCGCGGTGGAGTCTCAGCGGATCCCAGGGGCGGGCAGAGAGAGGTGGCGGGAGGCTGGCGGGGCTGCCGCAGAGGGGCCCCCCGGGTGTGGTCCTGCGCTGGAGGGGGCTGGCGGAGACCCTGTGCCCTCCTGTCATCTGGACTGGGGCACTCACTTCGTACATCCTATCGCGATACACCTTTCCGCTGACATTCCGTCCCCTGCGACAGGCCGCGGGCTTTTCGGTCTCAAGCGCGGGCTGTGGTAGATCCTCAGTACGAGTCTGCTGAGCAGGCGGTCAGATGAGCGCCTCCCGGGCCCCCCGGTTCCGCAGCACAGCTTCTGCCCTCCGTCTGCTCAGAGGGGCACGAGGGCTGCTGTACGAGGGTCCGAGCTCAGTTTAGGACTTAGGAGTTCGGGCCCTCACGCTGCCTCATCTGTAAAAGGAGAGGATTGCGTTTAGATGACATCAAAATTCCTGTCTGAGGGTCAGAACCGAAACTAATGGTCAACTATACTTCAATGAAAAAAAGAGGGGGGGGGTCGTCTGTGGCTCAGTCCATTAAGCGTCTGACTCTTGATTTGGGGTCAGGTCATGATCTCAGGGTGGTGAGATCGAGGCCTGCCGGAAGCCCTGCATCGGTCTCCACCCGCACCCCCCCCACACACACACACACGGAGGGTGCTCATCTGTCTTCCTTTTTTCCTGGGTTTTCTAGATGATTATACTGTACCCACTAAAGCTCCTAAATCTAGAGAAGGTTGGTTTTCTCCCAAGGAGTGGGTTGGGAGAGGGGCGAGGACACTGAGGTGCATTTCCCACTTGTCTTTTATGCATCGCAAGAGGCTTAACCCAGCGGTGAAGAGCGCAGATGTGTCCCAGCTGACCCAGGTGGGAATCCTGGCTCCACCCTGTCCGAGCTGATGGCTCGGGGCAACGTAACTTCTCTGTACCTTAGTTTTGTCCTTGGTAAATGGGCATAAAGACAGTATGTGCCTCAAAGGGTCACCACGATGGCTCAGTGGGAGAACGTGTGTGTGGAGAGCTCAGAGCACGCCGGGAACCCCCGTGGCCCACCAGCCAGGTTACAAAGGTCCAGAGAAGTGGGCAGAGCTGCCTTGCGCCTCCAGGGTGCTGTCGGGCTTGGCTCTAGGGCTAACCGGAATGTGTCTGCTGTCCTCAGGAATGTGCTGATGCCGCCTCCCCGGCTCTCTCACTGGCTGAACTAAGGACAACGTGTAGCGACAGTGAGCTGGCTGCCGAGTTCGCCAATGCCATCCGTAGGTAAGTCCCCTTCCCACGGCCCCGGTGAGCGATGTATTCCCGGTTCCCTTGCTGCGCAGGTCAGCTCTTCGTGGGTCATTACGGGGAAGGAGCAGGTGCTGATAGGTCCGACTTTTACCCAGGCCTTGGAGGCTGGAGAATGTAGCCCCGGCTTGGAACGTGGAGAAGGCCTGCTGGCGCCAGGCCTTTTGAGAGGGGAGCGGCGGGGGAGAGCATATAGGCAGTCATTTCACCTGCAAGCAGAAAATGTCTCTTTCTTTGCTTTTTTGTTGTGCTCTTGTGTTGACAAGAACCTCAGGACAGTGTTAAATGGTGATGATCAGTCATCTTTGTCTCGTTCTCACCTTTGTGGGAACACTTCCTTTCAACATCACTGGCTCTTTCCAATCAGAAGGCCTCATGGGTGTATTTATTCAGTCCTGGACATTCTTCCTCTGCTCTATCAGTGTTTCTTTCCCTCCCTTCTTCCTCTCCTTCTGCAAGGAGAAACATGCTGACTCATTCAGATCTGTCTCCCACTTGGCATACTCCCGCCATCCTTTTGCTGTGCCATCCGGTAGGCATGGAACGCAAGCCACCTAGGAAGTTTCACTCTCTAGTAGTCAAATTAAAAAAGTAAAAAGAGGGAGCCTGGGTGGCTCAGTTGGTTAAGTGTCCGACTCTTCATCTCAGCTCAGGTCTTGATCTCAGGTCATGAGTTCAAGCCCTGCATTGGGCTCCATGCTGCGTGTGGAGCCTACTTTAAAAAAAAAAAAAAGTAAAAAAACAGTAAATCCACTCTAATTTGTTTAACCCAGTGTATCCAAAATATCATTTCAATATGTAATTCGTATTTTTTTTTTAAAACGTGTAAGATAATTTTTCTTCCTCCTTCTCCTCCTCTTTCTCATTCGTCTTCCTCACTAAGTCTTCAAATCTGGTATATATTTTACACTTACAGCACATCTCACATTCAAACCAGCCAACATTTCAAGTGCACAGGAGCTCACGTAGCCATTCTGGAAAGGTTCTTTGGCTCAGTTTTCCAGCTCACAGATTCTTTCTCTGGTATATCCATTGTGGTGTGTGGCTTCTATGTTGAGTTTTTCATTTTGGTGATGAAACCTGTCATCTCTTTTTTTAACAAGATGAGGCCATCTGAGGCTATTTATTATATATATTCTAAAAATGTTATTCTGTTTGCTGTAGTAACTTTGTTTCCTCATGTGTAAGTTCTTTTTAGAGTTGAGTTTTGTGACTCTTGGTTTTGGGTCACAAGCCCAAGTGTTGGGCTTCTGGTCCTCCTGGCTGACAACACCTCTCTGTGCAGATGTGGTCCAAGCGTCTGGCCCCCTCCTGTTCACATGGCTGGCACCCCTGGGTTTGGCCCCTCTGAATCCCCTTCCTCCTTTTCTAGCAGCTTCCTTCCCTGTGCATTCTGAGTTGTGGTTTCCCTTTTCAAGAAGAATAAAAGTCTGCCTTTCATTTTTTACGATTGCTCATGGTTTCTGGTATACAAACGGTGCTCCTTGCTTTCCTGACATGCTTGAGGATTTTTTGAAAATGGGTTTCCCATCATTTCTGGGGGCTGGGGGTAGGAGGGGACGGTGACAGCAGCCGCTCTGTCTACTGTCCTGATCCAGCCGGGGCCATTTCCGTTACGGTGTGGCCTCCAAGCGGAGGGTGGGTGGAAGGCTGCCTGGTGGGGAACTTCGCCACCCTCCTGATTTACCCACTGTCCCTTGGTGTCTTTCCTTCCAAGTTGTAATAGCTCTGCTTCACATTGCCAGCGCCTCTGGCCACGAGGTGAAGTGGTAATTGCTTTGCTTGAGGTGGGAAGAGAAAAGCAGCGCAGGGAAAATGCCCTCAACAAATCCTCAGGACGTGACTGTGCCAGAAACATGGGATGCAAATGCTCTCCCCGCTTCCAACTGGGAGCCATTTGGATATTGTATCTCTAAGCTAAGCCCCTCAATTTTTCAAATTCCCCAAACCCCCAAGGCCTTCGCTGGCTCAAGTAGGATGCGGGTTCCGCTGACTAAACAGAGAGAGACTTCATTTGTTTTGTCAGTCACAACGGGCTTCCAGTAACCAGCCGAAAGTTGGTTAGCATGGATTTCTAATCAAGACCCGGATAGATGGAGCCAAGAAAGAACCCACAGCGCTACAGGAAAAAGGAAAATAACATCATTATACTGTAAATATAGCCTAGGAACTGGAATAATCATTTCATGAGGGCAGAGAATTCGGACACCTGACAGCTGAGGTCTGGGGGTGTTTTTATTTTTAAAAATCAAGTGGAAACTAATATCTTCTTTGAAGGTCTTAAATCACTGCCCAACTCGTGGTTGAAATCAGTTGGGGGAATCTGCCCTGTATTTTCAGAAATAGTCCTCCCTTAAAAAAGGATGGTTGCAAACACCAACGTCGTGGGGCCGGGTGTCTAGGCTCCAAAGAGCAGGGGTAAGGAGGGTCTCGGGGAACAGGCGAAGCAGTGGTCTTTTCTTGAGGAGAAACCTCTCAGGAAGGTGCCTTGTGACATCCGGGTTGCTGGTTCTAGGTCACGGCCCTGTCCCAGGCGCGTCTCCCCGCGAGCTACCTCGCTGGGCTTCGGCCTCCGCCGGCCCTTCGCGACCCAGCCCCGCCCTCTGTGTGTCTTCTCCCAGCCTTCTGTTTGGAGCCAGACCAGGACTCCAGACAATCCCACGCGGACTGCGTCACTCCCATCTGGTCTGGTTTCGTCCCTGCACGTGCATGAGCATGTAGGGCACACTACTGGCTGCAGGGTTACCATCAGACCCCATCTCATGGCCAGGTTTCCAGCATGGCACGGCAGGAGTCTTCTTACGGGGTGCCGCGTTTTTGCTGTGTTCTGCACCAGCCGTGTGCCACGGAACCCTTCTTCATCTCCGATCCCTCTCTTGCTCTTGGTCCTAGTAAACTTCCAGTGAATGACCTTTCCAGCAGAGAAGTGAACTGTAAAAATGCAGTTGAGAGTGTATTTTTTTTTTTAAGATTTTATTTATTTATTTGCTAGAGAGAGAGAGCATAGGTGAGAGAGAGTGAGCGAGAGTACAAGCAGGGGGAGCTGCAGGCAGAGGGAGAACCACGCTTCCCGCTGAGCAGGGAGCCCGATACGGGGCTCGATCCCAGGACCCTGGGATCATGACCTGAGTCAAAGGCAGCCGCTTAACCGACTGAGCCACCCAGGCGCCCCGAGAGAGTATTTTCAGAAATGTCTCTGCTTTGTACTGATCTGGTGTTTGTGCAGCCTGCCTTCGGGACCTGAGTACAGCCGAGAGGAGACGCTGTTTCATCTCTGTCCTACTCTTGGGAGGCAGCGAGGGGCAGGTGTTGCTCTCCACAGGATGGGGGTGGGCTGGGGACTGGCACAGCGAGGCCAAGGAGCTTCCCAAGGGCACGCAGGGAGGCAGAGGGGAAATTGCGTGCCTTCGCCTTCTCTGCTGGGCCCCCGTGTGAGGGCAGCGGTGCTCACAGAGGTGAGCTGAGCCCGCTTGTGTGGGCTCAGCTGAAGCCTCTGTCCACTGTAGTGTGCGTGGTCTGGGCAAACGGGAGCGCGCGTACCACCGGGACATGACCGTGCATCTGTCTCCCAAGTGCTGCGGGCACATGAAGTGCTGGGGGTCAGGGGGCAAGCTTCCGCACACACACAGACGGGAGGAGGCTGGGGGCATGCAGTCCCAGGCCCACCGGGGGCTCTGCTGAGCCCTTCAGGGAACCGGGACCCACCACCTGTGCATGCATGTGTGCCAGATCATTCTGCAAAGTGCTGCCTAAAGGCAATCCACACACGAGTGGCCACTCTGTTCAGGGACCAGATGTGCCGACTCTTGAAGCAGAGGAGTGCGCAGACCTCCTTCTCTCTCGGGGGAGTAACAAGCCACCGCTGCTTGGAGAGGGGCTGCGCATCACATCCCTGCGAGGAGCACTCTGGGGCAGGCGGGCCTCACCTGACTGGTGCGGTCATGAGACACCAGATCTGGGGGACCTGGACGTGCCCCTGTTGGGCGTGCAGCTGGCCCACGCAGGACGGGCCAGGCAGGAGGCGGTGTCTCGGACTTGAGAGGGACGTGTGGGAAGCCCCCATCCCCCCGGCCCATGGGTCGGCACCAGTGTGCAAGTCACTGCGGAGGCGAAGAGCTCCAGGCGGCAGGCCCTGATGCGGCGACCAGCAGGAGTGACCCAAGAGCCAAGAAAAGAAGAAGTCTCAGAGCCAGGCGGCCAGTCCTTCCCGCTGGAGCTGGCTGAGAACGGGCGAGCGGGCCGTGGCAGGCCTCAGTGAAGGGCGCGGGCCTGCAGCCTCCCCACGTGTTTGTAAGGTGCAGATCTGCTGGTTACCCGGTGCTAGTGTTCTGTGTAACAGACCCCCACAAGCTGAGGGGCTGGAAACAACACCCAGTCGTTAGCTCACGGCGTCCAGTGTCCGTGGGGCAGAAGTCTGGGCACAGCGTGCCTGGCTACTCCGCTCAGGGCCGCGTCCTCATCTGAGGCTCTCGGGAAGAATCTGCCTCCAACTCCTTCTGCCTCTCGGCAGGTCAGTTCCTTGTGGTTGTAGGGCTGACATCCCGTTTCCTTGCTGGCTGTTGGCCTATGGTAACTGGGCTCCTGGAGGCCTCTGACATACCTTCTGCACAACCCCCTCCAGCCTGAAAGTCCGCAGGAGAACCTCCCGCTCATCAAATCCCTTGCCTGCTTTAAATCTCTTCTAGGAGGAGCCCGGCCCCTTTTAAGGGCTCACCTAATTAGGTCAGGTCTACCCAGAATAATCTCCTTATCTTAAGATCAGCTGTTTGGGGCCTTAATTACACCTGCAAAATTCTCTCACAGCGGTACCTAGATTCGTTTTTGATTGAATAACCGGGAGAAGGTGTGTCTATACTAAGGGCCATTTTAGAATCCTTCCTAGCTCACCTTGTTACTTAAAACCTTCCAGTGACTCGCAGCAGTGTCCAAGTGCCTTAGCAAGTGTGTGATCTGGACCCCCCGCCACCCCCGCTTCTCCACCCTCACCTCCTATCACAGGCCCCCTCCCACGCTGAGCCGTCCCAGACCACTTGCTCTCTTTTGTGCCCCTCGGGGACTTGACTCAGCTGCGACTCCAGCCCTCACACCATAACCTCACGCTCTAAGTGCTCACATCAGTGTGCTTCTACCCTGTCTACAACATGGGTTTGTTTGGTGTTTCTTTGGCTCCTATGCCCTGAATTTCCTTCTGTCCCAGAACACATCATTGCTCTGCTTCTCATTCCCTGGTTCCAGCTTCCCCTCCCTGTTTCACCCACCACCCCCTGCAAAAAGAGTCCTTTTTGGGTGGGGATCGCGACTTAATCATCAAGTGAGGTATATGACCTCAACTTGGATGACTGTGTTCCTTCTAAATGGTCCCTAAATTCTCTCAGCTGCATTTCTCTCTGCCCACTGGACTTTCTCCCAAATACCATGCTAGAACTTCAAAACAGCACGTCCAAAACAAATTCTAATCTGTCTCCTCCTGCACTTTGAAATCGGCCCCTTCTTCAGAATTCTTACTTATAGTACAAATTATATTTTGCTGATGATCCAGGATTACAACTTTGCAGTCTCCTCCCTCTGCCTCCTGTTAGCAGAGGTGGTCTTTTCCCTTAAAATCCCAGGCATACGTGGCCATTTGCATTGTCTTCTCCTGAGGTTAGCCCTCAACTCCTCAGGACTCTGGGGGTAGCATCCTGATGGCTCACCCCGCGTTCTGCCACCAAGTACACCTTTAAGCACACTTCTGATTGGGTCTCTCTGCAGAGACCTCTTCGGTGGCTTGGCGTGCCAGATCATGTGTATGTGGACTTCCTAGCCCACATTTCAGATGTTCCTCCTGTATGGAACCTATAGTCCAAGTTCTTCTGGACACTTCATCTTTCCAGGAGCATGCTCTTCACTTCGTGCCCCTGACTCTCTCAAGCCGTGGACCCCCTCCTCTCATCCCCTCCATTAGAACACTCACCTTCCCGAAGCTTTCCTGTCGCCTCCACTGTGTACCTTCTTGCTCTTCTCTGTGGCCCCACAGGTGCTGACCACAAGCCTCCTCGGTTCAAAGCCATGTCCAAGTTCTACAAATACCTGCCCAGCTCTAGAAATCTTCCAGACTTGTAGGAAACCTGCATCCATGAGAGGACAAAAGATGGCACTAGGTGACCCCTCTTAGCAGCAGCTACGGATTACTAATGTTTTTGAGCCATACAAATAGTGCAATGAAATGAAAAGGGAATTAGTTGGGGTCCTTTAAAAGAAGGAGCCCCCCAATGAGCAAAAGATCAGCAGAATCTTAATCATTTTGATAGGCCAATATTTTAAAAGGTGCTATTTCATTAAACTTGCACTTGCTGATTCTTCATATTTGGCTGATTTATACTGGCAGTCAGATAACTGAAATTGTGCTTAGAATTCTGTAAATGCACATGGATGTTAATGGAAGACAAAGTGCACCAATGAGTTGATGATCACGTAAATAACTTGCTGAGTTCTAGAGCCAGGGCCCCAAAGGGCACCAGTAAAAACCAGGGCTCACCCCTAGGGTTGAGGTGGGCGTAGTTTGGGTAACTGAGATCTCGGTGCATTTCCGTCATCCCCTCCATGGTCCAGAAGCTCGGAGAGAAGGCCTGAGCCGGGATCTCATAAAAGCACGGTGATGGTGAGCACCCCGCAGGCAAAGGCAGGAGCATGCCTGTGATCACACAGCTGCCATTTCCCGGGCGAGAACCATGGTCCTAGGAAAGTATGGGCCAAAACGCTAGATGGTCACGATCATCTTGCTGCCACTCCTGCCAAAGACAGCCGTGCTCCCCCACAGGACCTGAGGAGCATCACTACCGGGGCACGCCCCCTTGTCGGGGCCACAGATGTGCTCTTCACTAGACGTCTGGAGCACCTGCTCCACGCCTCCCTCTATGAGCCACGGCAGGGTGCTGCCCGAGAGCTCGGGGCTTGCACATAGCCCCTGGTGTGCCTCCCAGTTCCGTGGGCGTACTGGCAAGTCTCTTACCTGGGCCCCGAGTTCCTCAACTAGAAAATGAGAGGAATACGAATAGTACTGACTTCCAAGGGTTGTGGTGAGAAGTAAATCATTCCATCCCTGTGAAGGACTTCGAGATCACTGTTACTGCTGCCTGCATTTGCTAAAAGATGAGTGTATTGGCAGACTCTGGTGATAACCATCAAGGAAATAACTAGGGTGGTGTGATACAGTCACTGTGGAGATGTTTCTTAAATATAGATTGCAGTGAATACTATGGAGAAAGTGACAAGTGCTGGCTATAACCCTGTTGCGATGAGGGGGTGGTTTCGGTTCCCTTCAAGGGGATGCTTTACCCGTTGGTTTTCTGCCTGAGTTAAGAGATAAGCTGGAAAGAAACACTTAAAAAGTACAGACTAAGGTCAAAAGGGAGGGTAAAGTCCTCTTTTATTGTCCTTCAAAGTGGTTTATAGAGTTTCAGTCCATGAGCTGTTGCTCATTGGAGGCCTCACTCAGATGAAAACAGGTAAAGTAACACATTTTAGGTTTAGGTTTGAGGTTTGGCCTCATCTTGATATTGTTAAAAAAATCAGCATCCTAGGTCTGTCCTGGACACTGTACAAACAAGTGCACTTCGGTCTCCTTCCTGCGGCCCAGGAGCTCTTGGGGGCAGTTCTCAGCTCCCAGCATGCTCCTCACCCGGAGGGGGTTGGGCAGGGTCTTTGAGGGCCTCTCCTGTCTTCCTGGGTTCCGTCCCCCATTGGAGCCTGCCAGGTCCAGAAAGTTCCCTCCAGTCTCCCAGGGGCCTGGGTACCAGGCAAAGAAACCCTTTGTTTTGTGGTGAGGCTGGGATTTCTGTACTCTCGGCTGGTGGGGCAGCGGTGTGGATGGAATTGGGGGATGGGAAGGGGTAGTGCTCTGGGCAGTTTTGTTTTGAATTTACTGAGCTCATGGTGACATTTTAAATTCTCTTCAGTTTTCTTTTTTTGCCTTTACACTATTAATCAACTTCAGGATGAAAAAGAAAAGAATTGAAACAGTAACAAAATGTAGGACAAATAACCCCTTCCCCGTTCTTACTAGTCCGAGGGGAGGGGGAGAACTCTTTCCTGTTTTCCTAGCCTTCCCTCAGCGACAGAGGCCTGTATGTAGGGCCCCACCTCCCAAGACACTTCTCACTTCTGCTAGGAAATGGTCCCTCTCTGGATTTCAGTAGGAAATGCAACCACATCTGAAATTTCCTGGTGGCTGCTAGGGCCCAGGAGAGACCCACATTCCGAAGGAATTCCTCTGCAGCTCTGGCTTCCTTAGAGTGGGTGGGAGGATTCGCTGAGGAATCAGGAGTCCTCGGGATTTAGAGCTGGTTGTTAGGTTTCATTTAAAAAGATCTTTCCTCCTCCATCCTCACTCACAACAGCAGGACTAGATTTTTGTGTTGCAATTCTTTCATTAATGAGCTTGAAAAGCTTAACTTGTGCTCACAGTAGCTGGAGGCAGAAATGTAAAAGATATTTGAAAAGCCAGGAAGGGCCGAATCATCTGAACATCTGATAGCCCTCCACGTGGGGGGCCGGCCCCCCCTTAGCCCTCCTACAGGAAGCAGAACCATTGAGACTGGCTCTCACATACTTCACAAAAAAAGCATACAAAATTCTAAAAACTTCAAGCAATGCAGAAAGAAGTGAGTAAAGCAGGAAATGAAAGCCTTCAGGCAGCCCCCCTCCGGGAGTCGCCCATTGTCGAGCGGGCGGGCAGCTTTCTGGTCTATTGTTAGAGTAGCTCACCCATTCACACTCAGATTTTTAGTTGTTTTTGCAAAAGTGGCATCCAATAGAAGTCACCCTTTTCACTTGACAATGTATCAGACACTTTCCCACGCCAATGCTTGTTGTTCTGAGCTTTTTAAAAATAATTGCAGAGTATTTCAATAGAACCATTATACCTTGCGGAATTTAACCAGTACCCCAGCTGATTCCCTTTCTTAGCTGTTGTAACCAATACTGAAGTGAACCCAGCTGTAATCCCCTCATGTGTCTTTATACATCAACACATAAGAAAAATTCCTAGAAATCAGGTTGCCTCGTCGAGGAATAGGTTTTTTATTTTGCTAGATCCTCCCAGATGGCCTTCCAAAACAGCTGTGCTCATGTACATTCCCCATACACTCATCAATCATTTGTAGAGGAATTTCTTCCACAAATCTGGTTTCTCATGATGCTCCAAAGAATCAGATAGATACCTTCAAGGGAGTTGTTCATACGCTGTTTTAACAACTGTTGTCACTGAGAAGCTGTCACCCAGGCGTGGTGCTCAACACTGGGGGTACGTTGGATAAGGTCTTCGCCACCTGAGAGCCTACATGCCAGTGGGGGGGTGCCTGCTGAGGTGAAAGGCGGATCAGGGGCGCCTGGGTGGCTCAGTCGGTTAAGCGGCTGCCTTCGGCTCAGGTCATGATCCCAGGGTCCTGGGACGAGCCCCACATCTCCCACTCCCCCTGCTTGTGCTCTCTCTCCACCTGACAAATAACGGATCAGATTGTGCTGCATGTGAGATTTGTGCTGCACAGGGCTCTGACGATGCAGTGATACTGTGCCTATGACGGGTACCTCTAGAGGGAGGGTGCTCATGAGTGTTTCCCTGCCCAGGTCTTCTGCTCAAGGGAGTCAGAGGAAGGCAGGAAGCGCACTGGGCACTAGAAACCTCCCCTAACTGAATCCTAAGTCAATTACTTTGGCTTACCCCAGCAGGAAAGAGCCCACGGAACTCGAAGCCTTGGGGGAGGGAGGTTGTCAAAGTGCAAATGTAAGTACTTTAAAGGGGAACCAAGGACCTTGAATTGAAAATGAGAGTATCAATTTCTACTCCCTCTATCACTACTGTTTTTTGTTTTTGTGAAGTAGGATCATGTTGATTTCATGGAGTCCGGACTTGTCCAAGGTAGGGGCCCAGACCAGAGGTTTCTGTTCTCAAATCAGTGATTCAAGAGATACTTCTTAGCATTCCTGGAAAAGAGGGGGGTGGAACCCAAAGGAGGTTTGTGGTTAAGCTGCACTCCTGAGCATTTGATAGGCCCACAGGACAAAGGAACTTCTAGATTGGCTGATTCCGTATCTGGATGGCTACAACCTCCTGTCTTGTTCCTTTGTGACACGAACTGCGATCTGAGCTCTCCAAAGGGCCCTTATCAGCCTTCAGGAATGCAGTGGTGAGATGTTCTGGACCTGAGGGGACCTCTAGGTACCTCGAATACCTTCTGTTTCGTACCTGCCTTTTGATTTGGCAGCTCAACCTTCTTCCTCTGCCACCATTTCCAGGTAACAGCCACCGCCCTCATCTTGTCAAGTTACTCCAGGCGTGCTTTGTCTCTCCTCCTTACAGAGAAAAGAAGTTAAAGGCCAGAGTTCAAGAGTTGGTGAGTGCCTTGGAAAGACTCACCAAGAGCAGTGAAATCCGACACCAGCAATCGGCAGAGTTCGTGAATGACCTAAAGCGAGCCAACAGGTAAAATCTCCATTTGTGGATTTCCAGTGGTGCCTGGACTCCTGCACCAGGGAGGGCATTTCCATAATTGCTGGGAACCTCACCAGCCCGCGTCCCCCCACCCCCACCCCAAGTCCTGGCCTTCCCTAAGGCATCATTTCCCAGTGTTCCATAGGAAACTAAGAAATGCTCAGTAAAGGCTTCTCCTTGGGCCAGATGTGTTTGGGAAATGCAGCATTCTAAGGTCCCCTTAACAATTCCTACGGTAAAGGTTCTGAGAAGTTATAAAATTTAAAAAAAAAAAAAAAAAAAAAAAAGCGTTTAAGCCAATGTTTTCCAAACAAAACTGGCTATGTAACTTTTGTATGAGCAACAGCTTTTATTTATTAGTAAACTCTGGCCCCCAATGTGGGGCTCTAATTCATGACCCCGAGATCAAGAGTTACTCTACCAACTGAGCTGGCCAGGTGACCCTATTGGTGGGACACTTTATGGGGCACTTCTGTAAGACAGCAGCCTCAAGCTTTTTGGGCTCAGGACCCCTTTATGCTCATAAAAAACTAAGGAACCCAAAGAACTTTGTTCTCATAAATTACTTATCTATCTCAGCTTAGAAACTAAAACCAAGACAAATTTTTCTAAGTTTTTATTTGTTTACCAAAAAAATAATAAATTCAAAATAATAGTAATAAATTGGTAACATGTAATACCATTGGCATTTATTAAAAAAACTATTTTCCAAAAAGATAGTTAGAAAAGTGGCACTGGTTTTTACAATCTGCAAATCTCTTTACTGTCTGGTTGATTCGCACCTTCACTTCTACAGGCAGTATTCTGTTGTGATGTAAGTTGGGACACCTAGCTTCCTGTGGAGCTGAGGTAAAGGGCGTCCAAGGCCGCTCTCCTGAGAGGGTTTTGGGAATCCTAGGGAGTCGGTCTCCAGACCACACTTGGAGGACCTAACTGTACATGGAAGGAACTGGGCTGCTATTTTGGACCAGAGCAGGTATTAGGGCTTACCCAGCCCTGGGCTCGTCCCCTACTCTCCCCACCAGGCTCTCAGGGAGACAGTTCCGAGGGGCCTATGTTCTGAGGGCTGGCAGCAGGAGTTGATGGCCTTGTGCTCTGAATCCCACCAGCCCCAAGCGTAAAGAGAAGTCCTCGGAGCCTCCCTCCCTCCTCCTAGGTGGGGTCTCTTAGACTGCAGGGCTTGAGAACACTCCTGGTAACTTACACTGGACCATCTGTTGCAGGCAGCCATGGAAGGACAGACTCATTACTTGTATTTATTTTTAAAGATTTTCTTTCTTTGTCAGAGAGAGAGAGCGCACAAGCAGGGGGAGGGGTGTGGGAGAGGGAGAAGCAGGTTCCCCGCTGAGCAGGGAGCCCGATATGGGGCTGGATCCCAGGACCCCTGGGATCATGACCTGAGCAGAAGGTAGATGCTTAACTGACTGAGCCACCCAGGTGCCCCTCATCACTTGTATTTAAATGACAGACTTCTGAAATTCAGCTACCTTTTCTATCTTACCTATTTTGGATGTGGCTCGTCTGGGTCGTTAGTTTACACCCTTCCTAACAGATTAGGGACAAGCCTCCAGCAGGGAAGTGACCTGTAGTTAAGCCAACAGGTGAATGGCCGTGAGTGCTGAATACTTGACTTCCCATCCTTTAGAGGCTGAGTGACCTCTCCAGACCTGCTTACCCAGCAGACAGGACAGGGTGTGTCTCCACACTACTTAGCTGACTCTTCCCTCTCCTCCCTGCTCCCACACAGCAACCTGGTGGCTGCCTATGAAAAGGCCAAGAAGAAGCATCAAAACAAACTGAAGAAGTTGGAGTCCCAGATGATGGCCATGGTGGAGAGACATGAGACCCAAGTGAGGATGCTCAAGCAAAGAATAGCTCTGCTGGAGGAGGAGAACTCAAGGCCGCACACCAACGAAACTTCACTTTAATCGGCACTTGGGCACCAAAGCTCTGCCTGTGGAAGCTGAACCCGAGCAGGTCACCGGGGAGAGAAGGGCCCCGGGAGACAGAGCACCTGGTGGGAGAGACAAAAGGGAAGGCCGGCAGGTAGGTCAGCACCTGCGCAATGGAGTACCATGGACTCCGCGCTGCGGACGAGTGGCCTGCTGACCCCGAGTGGACTGGAGCCAGAGGGTCCCGTTTCCTCCCCGTCTGGGCCCGGAGACAGTGTGTAAAGAGCAGGCCTTGCTTCTGC